>NC_086376.1:72486554-72805602 GCF_036588685.1 Mytilus trossulus | reverse complement strand
GCTGAAAATAACAATGTTCATATCATATGTATTATATAATGGCAATTCAGGTTGCACTTTAATAAATTATTTATTCATTCATTCATATAAAGGTATAAGAGAAAAAGATTTTCTTACACCGAATATCACCATTAAACAATGTAACCTACTTTCTAGATCTGTCATATCCAATTCTCTCAGTTGTTTCTTGTATTTGGCAAGGCTAGGAAAAGACTCATTTGACATCAACTTCAAACAGGTCTGAAAACACAAAGTATATTGATTGAATTGAACATCTACATAGTCATAATTAAAAGTCATATATAAAAAACAATAGGTCAAATGAAAAGCATAATATATTCTGTAAAAGAAGAGTTCACAAAACGGTCAACTGTGGGATTCCAAATGTCATAATCTCTTGGCTTGCGAAAAAATTCAGTTGCCTCACAATAATTTTTGCATTTGTTGGGTATTCCATATTTAGGGCTATAGGACAGTGTTAATCAATCATACGTAAATGTTGTACTCTTAAATGCAACTCCATATTTTTTTCAATTTATTCTGTAGGAACCAATCCATAACCAATAGATAACTGAAAAGGTATGCATATTGATTGGATATTGCTAGAGAACTTATCATGTATTTCTTTTCTGGATGAATTCATCGTATATTTATCGCTAGAGATTATCAAGTTTAGTAAAAAAAAAAAAAAGGTCTAGAGAATGTACTAAGAAGTCATACATCTGTTTTTGTATCTACTATTAAAAACAAGAATTCTATTATATGGAACGGTTAGATATTATAATATTTTACATCTAAGAAGACAGTTTGTTTTCTAATAACATACTACTTACTGATGTTTTATCCACATCTTTTTCTTTAATAACCTCATCCAACAACATTGTTACTGATTCTTCACTAAAAGTTACGAAAAAAAGAAGAAATTAGTTTAAAAAAAATCTGCTTGTTATCTTGTCAATATTGTTCTATGATATTCAATGGCCATTCTGTTTTCCCACAACTAAATCTACATGCTTACATACATAATAGTTTTTAAAAAATACCTCATTTTCCAGTTTTTAAAAATATATGAATACATGTATAAGCAATACCTTGCTACCTATGCTTACTGATAACAATAAATCTACTACAAACAACTGTATATGTGATCACAGGGCGGGGTGTGTTCAGTAGTTTAGGAGGATCTTTCTCTAAAATTGGTAATTTTTAAGGAAAAACTTAAAACTTTAAGACATTAAAGATTTTCCTGATTTTAAACTGAACTAAAACCTGACAGCCTGCAACTAGTTGTAGTCACTACTGAAGCTTATGTCATTCTGATAAGTTTTTCCCAAGAAAGATTAGGTCGTTAACAGAACTCCAGGACTTCTGTTCTGTGTGTCCAAGTTAGAAATGGGAAGCCCACTACCCCAAAATTACTATTCTTCTCACAGAAATAGAATGGGTCCCCTAAGTATAGCATTTAAAACAAGATTGTGTCCATAGTACACGGATGCCCCACTCGAACTATCATTTTATGTGTACATTGAACCGTGAAAATTGGGGTCAGAACTTTAATTTGGAATTAAAATTAGAAATATCATGTCATAGGGAACATGTGTACTAAGTTTCAAGTTGATGTAACTTTAACTTCATCAAAAACTACCTTGACCAAAAACTTTAACCTGAACTTCGCACTATCATTTTCTATGTTCAGTGGACCATGTAATTGGGGTCAAAACTATGATTTGGCATTAAAATTAGAAAGATCATATCATGGGGAACATGTGTACTAAGTTTCAAATTGATTGGACTTCAACTTCATCAAAAACTACCTCGACCAAAACTTTAACCTGAAGCGGGACGAACGGACGCACAGACGGACGGACGAACGAACGAACAGAGGCACAGACCAGAAAACATAATGCCCCTCTACTATCGTAGGTGGGGAATAAAAAATAAAACTGTAAACTTATAGCCAATTATTTAAAAGATGATTTCTTTTGCTTCATAAATATGGCCTGTTTTTTGACAATACATGGCACATGCATCAGGTACAAACATCATGAATTCAGGCAAAATTAATATAATCTTCACAAATTTAGCATATGTGCTTATTTTTAGTCTAAAATGAAAGTGGCCGCACCAGTCTTAATATTGAAATATATGTTGTATTTGATTGTGATACATAACATACATAAAAGTTGAGACTAGGCACCCATGCAGTCACTTCCTTTTTTGACAAAAACCATCTGAAAAGTAATATTTTCTGGTATATTTGATAGATTTTCATATTTGAACTTGTAGGTGTTTTTAATGACCAAATCAGCTTAAATCTTTAATATAAACTGATTGCATCTACTGAAGAAGACACAACTGGCAAAAATCAGGTGTTCTTTAAGTTTTCATCCAAAATAAGCCGTAACCAGACTTTCTCCTTTCAAAGTTTATAATTTGGGTTCTATGATATTTTTATAAATAATATATGTACATGTAATTTTGTTATCCTAGCTTGTAATAGTAAAATCAATAAATATCACAAACATATTGTATCTTACCTAATCTGCTCTGTAAATCTTCTTTTGTGCTTTGTATACATCATTAAAATTTTCCTGAAATAATAATATAGAGAGCTATTTTAAAGAATCTTTTTAACTTTCAAAAAGATACATTTACATAAATATAAAAGCCATTCCTTGAAAAAATAGGTCAATTTCTTTTAATAGATTTTTTTGTGATCATGATATATGCAGCTTCTATTCATTCAAGTTCCTTCACATTGACTTTTTTATATTGTGTGTTTTGGCAGACATTTGCTACATGGTATTTCAGAGTTTTTATTTACATTATGAATTTCAGTGTCACACACCGAGTTTACCTAAAGATCTACTTAACAGCTAGGTAAACAATTAGCTGAGGCAGTGAAATGGATTTACTTGGCAAAGCTTGCAGCTTATTTGGGTGAGTGCATAAAACAATGAATTTAAGTTTCCTTTGATAAATCATGAAATGAATATTGTCTATGTCTTATTATATATAATTACTAGTGAATAAACAACTTTCAATATTATTAATACTATTGATTTAAGTGTTTGTTTCTATACTTGTAATAGCTACTTTTAAACAAACTGTTATGTACATATTGGCTGTAAAATAAGGCAGATCTATTACAGTCTCTGCTAAATTTATTCAAAGTCAGAATTTAGAGCTTGGAATATTTTATAAACATTGGTCTATTTGGGTACTAGGCTTTATTTACTCTTAGATGTCTTTTAATTTTGTTTTTGTGAGTTTCAGACATTACCAGTAACCTATAAAACCCATATCTAGTTTTTCTCATAAGAATTTAATTTCAAAAACAGTTTTTAAACAATTCTTCCTTTACGTTGAAGCTCAAAATACTTTAAGACATATACACATCATATACAAGAATGTCAAATAAGTACTTTCAAGTGTAAAAATTCAACAAAATAATTTCATTCTGCTGGTATACTTTAGATGAGAGTATAATCTGATTTGATAATTTGTTTTTAATAATAGAGGTTTATTCTATTTTCCTTAGAACTTAAGATTTACTTACCAAGCTAGTTCTACTTGATTGGCAATGAGACTAACTTTGATTAGTTCACCTACTAACACTCCTGATGTCAACCTGTAAACAAAGGAACAAGATAACCCTATAACTTTGCTAATGCAGTAATAAAATATACCAATCCCAGCTAGTTAAGGTGGTACCCAACACTTTCGCTAACATTAATTTGGCTCGTTTAATTTTCGTAAAAATTGTCAAGTATTTACTTTGACCCCTTAACAAAATTATTGAAATATAACAAAATTTGAATTAACCGTTTTGTCAGAAACTGGTTATATAGCAATTTGACAAACACCAATTTTGATCATTGAGAAGCTTATTATTCCTTTTACAACACAATGCTATTAAAATGTTTACAGAGCTATCTCCCTGTAGTGTTAGGTACCACCTTAAACCTGAAGGAATAACACTATCGAATGCCTACTTAGTCACAACCATATCTCAACCATAGTATTTTTTCTATAGGATCTTTCATACATTGGACAGTAATGCATAATTTATTAAGATAATATTAAATAAATCAAAACTTTTTGATGGAATCATTAGATTGTCTTTAAATTTAAAAAAAAATAAACATAACATAAACAAATATTTACTCAGTGCAAACTGCTAAAATATTTATAGCAGTTTGTTCCCAGTGAATACCCTAGAGATAACATAAATATATTTTAGCATTACCTAGGTGCTGTACTTAAATTATTTAAGTTTTGCTCTTTTTGTTCAAGAAACACTGATTGAGTATTTGATTTTTGACTTAATAGTGTCCAGTGTCAAGCAATTTTAAAAATAATCACTTGATTCTAAGTAATCTGATTACTGTGGATTCATTTATTTTCGTGGGTATCAATTTTTGTGGTTTGAGGAAAATCTGTATATTCGTGAATATTTAATTTTGTGGTTTTGACAAAGTCTGCATATATTCCTTTAGAATATTTGTAATTCTTTGAACATTTAAATTTGTGGTTCTCTTGTACCCACGAAATCCACGAAAATTGGTATCCAACGAATATTAATGAATCAACAGTACTTTAAACAAATATTTGTCCATAGTACACAGGTGCCTAACACGCACTAGCATTTTCTATGTTCAGTGGACTGTGAAATTGGGGTCAAAACTCTAATTCGCCATTAAAAATAAAAAGATTATATCACAGGGAACATGTGTACTTAGTCTCAGATGGATTGCACTTACAAATTACCTTGATTAAAAACTGTAACCTGAAGAGGGACAGACTGACGAACAGACTTACATATAAACAAACGAACGCACAGACCGAAAAAAGACAATGTCCTTTTAAAAGTTGGGCATAAAATATTAATAGAAAACACAAGTTTCAAGAACTGCATTATGTAAATAAGCTATTTCATACATACACAAAAGTTCCATTCAGCTGAATATTTTCTTCCCATCTGTTAATTACCCACAGAATTGTGTCAACAAACTTTCGTTCAAGCTGCAAAATAAAATATTAATGAAATATAACTCCTTATTTTCAAACTCCGAAAGTGAAAATGCAGAGGGTAAAAAATGGTTCGAACAAAATTTACCAGATGACACATTGATATTAAATTTTTAAAAATGCTTAAATTGTATACATTTTTTTTAAATTTAAACTTGGTTCTAAATATGGATTTTTACAGAGTATTTGTAAAACAATGCATAATTGTTTGAATCCATCTGTTAGATATAAAAGTTCTAGCAGATAACTATCTTACATGTTGATTTCATATATGATTTTCATTTTAAAAATGGAAGCATATATCTAAATTGTCTCCCATAGTAACACAATTATAGTTATCTCCCATACTATTAGAATTAGAATTGTTTCCTTTATTATTTAAATTAGAGTTGTCTCCCATGCTTATTTTTTTATATCTAATTTACAGGTACTGTTAATTCACAAATTATTGCATGCATTTATTATTGCAATTTTTAAAGAAAAGACTAAAATGTAAGATCAATTATAGCGATTTCAGAAAAAAATCTGCACACAGATATAATTGTCAGACAAAAAATGCAACTTCTTATAATTGTGATTTTTATCCACTTGCATAATTTGAGTAAATACAAACCTTGGAATAATTTCTGAATTAACAGTATGTGATTTTGGACCAGTAAAATATATTCTATTCACCATTGTTCCATAGAAAAAAAATCAAGACTTACCTCCTCTGGGTGTTTCTTCTTTGATACTAGCTGGAAAAATGGAATCATGAGTTGTGCATGTTTTGGTCCTGTTATTATTCTGAATACTATAAAATCTGTAATGAAAAAGATGATTTTATGGAAACATGTCGTAATTCATAAAATATAATAATCAATACATTTCAACATTTTCTTTGGAAGTTTTAATATCCAAACCAGATAATTTATTTTGCGAATCTGTTGATATTTAAAAATAAGATGAGTTTGCTCTGGTAATGTTTTTATTCCAATAGTTTATTTCTTAAACTCTCAGTGAAAAAGAATAATATAAATAATCAAAAATCAAAGTTAAGAGATACAGTGCAACTAACATAAACTATGAAATTTTAACTGAATACACCTCCAGGAAGGCAAATAAAGATCACTTCCATGCAAGCTTTCCTCTTATACAACTCTAGAAATACACATCAAAATCATTTGCATGCAAGCCTGTCTTTTAAATTTAATCTTGAAAGAAGTACAAACGGCTGGTCATTAGAAATTAATATTCATTTACCTGACCAAAGAGCTGGTAAATAATGATAGCCATCATATAGATCAATGGCTCCTAGTATATCGTAATAAACAGAGAAAGTTGGTGACCATACCTGAAACAGAAAAAAAATTTAAAATCTAAGCATTTGTTTAGATTAACTAATGAAAATGATAACAAGAGTGCACACACTGAAATTTCTCGCCTTCTTTACTAATCATTGATATTATTTTGATAGTCCTAAGTATATATAAAGCTTTATTACAACTGCCACATAAACGTTACATTAACCAAGATAACTAAACAAAGACAAATGAACCATGAAAATGAGGTCAAGGTCAAATGAACAATGCCAGGCTGACATGTACAGCTAACAATGCTTCCATAAAACAAATATAGTTTACCTAATACTTATAGTTAAAGAAAAATACACCAAAAGACAAAAAACTTAACACTGAGCAATGAACTGTGAAAATGAGGTCAAGGTCAAAAAAAACCTGTGCGACTAATATATAGATCATAAAACATTTCCATACACTTAACATAGTTGACCTATGGCGTATAGTATCAGATAAAAAGACCAAAACTAATAAACTTAACTTTGACCACTGAACCATGAAAATGAGGTCAAGGTCAGATGACATCTGTCCGCTAGACATGTTTACCTTACAATCATTCCATACAACAAATATAGTAGACCTATTGCAAAAAGTATGAGAAAAACATACCAAAACACAAAAAACTATAACCACTGAACCATGGAAATGAGGTCAAGGTCAGATGACACCTGCCAGTTGGGCATGTACTCCTTACAGTCCTTCCATACACCGAATATACTAGCCCTATTGCTTATAGTATCTGAGATATGGACTTGACCACCAAAACTTAACCTTGTTCACTGAGCCATGAAATGAGGTTGAGGTCAAGTGAAAACTGTCTGACGGGCATGAGGACCTTGCAAGGTACGCACATACCAAATATAGTAATCCTATTACTATCATAAGAGAGAATTCAACATTACAAAAAATTTTTACTTTTTTTTCATGTGGTCACTGAACTATGAAAATGAGGTCAAGGACATAGGACATGTGAGTGACGGAAACTTCGTAACATGAGGCATCTATATACAAAGTATGAACCATCCAGGTCTTCCACCTTCTAAAACATAAAGCTTTTAAGAAGCCGCCGCCGGATCACTATCCCTATGTTGAGTTTTCTGCAACAAAAGTTGCAGGCTCAACAATAAAATGTACCATGTTGGTTACTGTGAGCCTCCTTATTGAACTCAAAAAGAAATTAAATACTGTAATTTCCAAAAATATTGCACTGTTGAAATTATGGCATAAATGGTGTGAGTATTAACAAAGGGCATTCAGAACATAAATTGTGTTTTTCCTGCATAAAAATTTCACAATCACATTTATAAAGATCTTGCATATTGGCCAGCAGTATTGGAATCACAATTACCTGCCTTAATTCCTGAATTTAGACTTTGTTATATTTGGGATTATATATTTTTATCAATAACTGTATCAATTTTTTATCAACTTTGTGTTAATTTTTGGTGCAAATGATTTCATAAGGAACAAGAATGTGTCCATAGTACATGAATGCCCCATCCCCACTATCATTTTCTATGTTCAATGGACCGTGAAAGTGGGGGTGAATTGATAATTTGGAATTAAAATAAGAAAATCATTCTGTGCCGTCTTCTGTCTTTCCATTTTATGTTCCTTCCTGAATGATTTAAATTAGTTACATTTACTGAAACCCTAAATGATATGATTTTTTTATTGATTGTTGGTGTTTTAACACCTCTTACTCTAGTCCTATTTGCTTTATTGTGGTGGACAATTTTCTTGGATGAAGAAGCCTTATTGTGCACAGAGAAATCCGACCTTGGCAGGAGAACTTTCCTAGTTAAATTAATTAAAATGGTATCAAACACACCTGACACTTGCAAGGTTCCAACACACAACCTCATTATTGACAGGGTAGTGATACATTACATAATCTACTTTAGATCAGTCAGCCACTGAGGCTACTAAATATATGATATTCTCATCTTATCTCTAAATAACTTACATTTGGTGTCAATCTGTGATATAACTCCATTATCTTATCAATATGTTCAAACTGGCAAATTAACGTTAAAAATATGTTACTGAAAATATAAAAAAAACATATGTTTAATTGCATAGACTTTGAAAGCAATCAGGGAGCAATTCAAGTCAAAATGGCAATGATTTACAATCACAATTGATTGTAGAAAGAAGAGTAACTGTTGAGTTCTATTATGGTTAACAATGGCTTATAATTTTCATTTTTTTTTTTTAATATGAAATTCAATGAAATGTAAATTCATTAAAATGTGGATTAAAATCAGGACAATTCAATTCTTAAGATTTGTTTAGGGGGGTTAAAGTAAGATTGTAGCATTGCCATTAAAAGTATCTATGAAATAGCATAATTAGTAAAAAAAAATAATATATTTTAAAGCAGAATATACACATACATAATCAAATGATAGTTTTTAATGTGATGTTATTTGAGATGGAGTCATCTCCCTTGATCAAATGGTTAATTTTCTGATTTTATTAACCAAATAAAAATATATAGAGCGCAAGCAAGTCTGATAAAAGATCCTAATAATGAATTATACACTACTTATATAAAAAAAATGGTTCATAGAAAAACTTCAAGTCTAACAGTCAGTAAAAAGAGTCCACTTTTGTTGATTTATAAATGTTGCACAAAGAGAAATAGCTGGAACCTAAACTAAGTTTGTGGAAAGCTATTTATGTATGTACATAATTAAACCTGTGTGGAATCTAGATGAGTATTTATGTTCATTATCCTATCAAGATTTACAGTAAATATTCTTCAATAACATACATTGTAAGAACCAAACACCTTAAGCAAATCTTTTTGAGAGGGATAAGTTAGAACTTCTGATTTCACTTTACAGTTTCATTGCCTGTCTTCTTTCTACTTTTTAAACATGTAACAGTTCACTTAAACCTTACCAGTACGTAGATTCAGCAAAGAAATCTATCATGAACTTGTAGTTATCTTGGTTATGAAGTAATGCATCCACCTTGTAAGCCAACTCTTTATCATGAAGGTAAAGATCACACTGAAATTAGAATATTCTATTGCAACAAAATATCTCACTTATAAAACTAAATTTATCTCAACTTTAGCAAACTTTGCTTGTTTTTTTTCACAAACTCATAGTTTGCCATATCTACAATGATTACAACTTTAAAAAAATAAAATAAATGGGGAATGTGTCTATGGGACACAGATAATGCTCCATCATGCATATAACATTTTAAAGGGACATTACTCAAAAACAAATTCATACTTGATCTGATTTTTTAGTGTATATAAGTTTCATTACATTTGGTTTAGACAAAATAAGGTTAGAAAACAGAAGCAAATTTGGGACGTAAGAATGTACAGATAGACATGACCAAAAAAATGCTTATCTTAGTATAAGATTAATCTTAAAGTTATCTATGAAAAGATACACTCTCCTTATTTTATCATTATGTATACAGATATATTCAACTGATTGAGCATTGTGTGCAGCTATGAAAGTCCATACCCGTATACATCCATTTTATCTAAAAAGCCCTCAGTTTGTAAATCTAATCCTTCACTAGAAAGTTAAGCTTTCATTTTATCTCCATCTCAAAATTATAAAATATTGATACTTACAACTTTCATTGCAGCTACGAAAAAGTGCACTGAAATGGAAATGCATAAAAATTAAAATCTGCACACCATTTGCATAGTAAGATGAATATTGCAGAAAAGTTTAAAAAAGAAGTAAATAAAAAATTGCTGAAGTGAGTGTGATGTAGATAAATTCAGCTTTTGACACTTAGATACATGTCACACTTTATCTTGCTTTAGTAATACACACAAAGTAAGGCCAAACATTTTGCCTGAAAATTTAAGCTTCGGTAATCTTCAAATAGTTGCCAGTGTTACATTTTCTGAAAATACATGCATTTGCCGCCTTACATTTGTTCATTTATATTTATTAATAAGACATGATGACTATAAGCATGTACCTGCATACCTTGCCTCCCAAAGTTAAAGCTCTCTTCTTATTGATGGACTGATTAAACCAGACAGTTTTATTACTTTATCTTTACTTATCCTGGGGTATAATGTATGGAAAGGAGTCGGTTCAGTAAGACCCCTTTTTGGCCCCTAAATATAGCAGTTTTACAAAATTGTGAAAATGTAATCTTTAAGCTATTTATTTAACCCTTTCCTCCATGGATATTTTTTGTTAAAATACTTGATTTGCATAGGATTTTTTCAAAAAAAAAAAAATCAGCAGGTTTAAATTATTAATGCATTGCCAAAACAAATATTTCATCAAGGAAATTCCAGTCATAGATTCTCATGAATATCCTCTTGCTATTAAATACCACTTTTATTAAGTCTGATGAAGTTTTTTCGTAGGTGAGACGTTTCAAGTAAGTGACTATGCAGGCGTCAAAAGGCGTCATTATGGAGTAAAGGGGTGGCGTCAAAAGCCGTCATTATGGAGGAAAGGGTTAAAAGTAGAATGTTTCTGCTACATAAATATGGGCTGTTTTTGACAATACAATGCACATATATCTGGTACTTGCATCATTAAGTCATGCGAAGTTACTGAAAACAGAAATCTTCCCGTCTTAAATGAAAGTGGCCGCATTGTGTTCATTCATAATATTGAAATGCAAGTTGTATTTGATGACAATACATAATATATATAAAGGTTGAGGATAAACAAGGGTGCAGCCACTTTCATTTTTGACAAAAACTATCTGAAAAGTGACTTTTTTTGGCATATTTTATAGATATTTCATATTTAAGCTTAAATTGGACCATTTTATAATGACTAAATCAGTTAAAATCTTTTACATAAACTAATTGAATCAATTGAAATAGACACTGAAGTGCCAGTCTTTGTAAGAATCAGGCAATTTTGAAAAAAATCAAAACATGGCTGAAAAAAACCACCTACCTAGCCATCCAATTTTGAGGTAACACTCTTCCTGAGTTAGAAATGGTAGGTCTTAAGTGACTGTGTGTCTGGTAATTTGAGAAATTTTTAGTTAAACTTTGGTTAGAATGATAGCAAATTACAGAGTTAGCTCCCCTTGATTTTAAATTTCTAGTGCATTGTAACCAAATTTTATCTCCAATTACCAGAACAGGACAAGAAAACGAGTGGTATATTTTTGCATCATTATATATTTTGAACATAAGTTAATGTCAACCTGAGTGGGTTTTTGTTTGTCATGTTTTCACCACTGCCTGATTCTTAGGTAGACTAGCACTTAAGTTTTTAAAAAGTGTATAAAATCTTCGTTAGATGAACTTGAAAGTTGAGGCCAAAATCAGCCCTTACTAAACCTACTCCTTTTATGAAAAACTAAAGGCACATGCAGCCTAGATAGGAAGTATTGTATACTGTGTATATACTTACCATCATCTTTTGATGACATATCAAAGCTCTTTCCTTGGATATAATCCATTAACTGTGGTAAAAATGGATGCTCTGGGTCTGGAATAATAAAACATGAGAAATACATCCTGTACAGAAGAATGCATGAGTTGTCATGCTAAGCATACACAAACTCATAATTCAAAGTATGAAAAATGTGAAAAAAAGTTATAACCTATGCTCTTGCAAAGTTTCCTATCAGATATCTATCAAATTGGATCTGGACTCAATTACATATAAAATGGAATCAGATTTATGTTAAATCAAGGTCAAAGTGATACATTTCTTGTATATATGCATTTTTTAATACTATCTTAGATATTAGTCCACAGATGAAAGCCAATGTTTACAGCTTTAAGTTCTAACATGTGGACCTTCAAGCAAAGACTAAATTTTTAATGTAAGTTTGTTATGCATATAGTAAGTGTCGCTGTGACCTTATTCCGGTTCATGCCCACTACACATCATTAATCTATGACTTGTAGATTCACAGAAATAATCCTTCCCTATATATGTTACCAAGTCATTGATTATGGTTGACAAATTTCAAATTTTGATTAGATAATTTAATTTCTTTTGTTTCCAATCACAAAATATACAAGAAAGGGTTCATATATAATTGAAAGATTTACTTATGTACTTTTACTCTATATTCTATAATATATACTACAGGTACTTACTTCTAGCATGGTCGTTATATATAAGCTGAATGAGATTGGCATAAATTCCTAACGTAGGTTCTAAAAAAAAGTAACAATATTATCAAAATTATTTCACTTCACTTTAAATAAAAACTTAGTTCATGTTTTTATCTCAACAAAACAACTGACAGACATTGAATGTTCTGATAAACTAAGTTGAGGTCAAATCCCCAAAAGTTGAAACCTTGAAATTTTAATTCATTTTGTAAACTTTATAAAATAATGTCCAATGTCCCTTGCATTGCACAAATTTTATCTGTCTAAGGGCAATAACTAAAAATAATGTTTTTTTCATCTTTTCAATTTAAAAAAAAATATCTTTAAGAAATTAAGAATGAATACTCTTATACAATACAATGTTCAATATAATTAATATTTCCAAGAGACATAACTCTTTTTAAATTATTTGATTAATACTGCTTTTACAGGACCAATGAACAAACAATGCCTGGTATTTCTATGTGACCCACAACTTATTGAAACAGGAACATAAAATAAGACTTCATTTATTATATCTTATCATCAAAATGAAAAATCAATGTATTTTAAAGAATATTGTATCAATTCTTAGTTCTGCAAGTTAGTATAGTTTTTAGGCCTTTTGGTCCAAAATAATATCTTTCTCTTTACATACAAGAAAGGGATTGATAATTTGAGAAGCTAGCCTTGCCTTGGAATTATGAACATATTGCATTTTTTCTATACTTACCTATATTTATAGCTTTCATTTCATTGAGTAGAAAATACACTTTCTGTTCTCTAAATCTTGTCATCACTCCTTTCAGGAAATGAAGACATGACTGAAATGTTTGGACATTTGGCTGGACACCACTCTCCTTCATACAGTGCAGGAGATCCTTTAAAAGTCATTGAATAGATATTGTAAATTCAGGAATCACAATAATAACCCAATTCTTTTGTCTAATAAATATACCTGTTTGATAATTTATCTGAAATAACGAAAATTAATCTTACATTCTTGTTCATTCCATAAAAATTGCATTAATAAATGCAAACAATATTTTTTGAATTTACAGTAGTGAAAAGTAATAATGTTGTATGATCATGTGTTAAATTTTGTGAAATGCAATGTTGTACCCTAAAAAATAAGCTACCTAGCTGTATCACAGTAAAATTTCTAATACAAATTAAAATACAAGTTTACAGAAGACAGAATCAGTCATTTGGTTTACATCCAAAATATTGTCTACCATGATTAACTGGGGACAGTCGATGTAAATAGTTAAAGTTAAGATAGAAAAGTGATGACAATCTAATTAATATAATCACCACAATAATTGACCATTGTTCTTCTTGATCTGCAGGTAACTGTCTCATAACATCTATAAGGCCATTGTAGGTTCTGACATCAACTGCAAAACAATAACAATAAATGCTTATGATCTTTCTGTAGAATATCTAATCTGAAGTTCGGTCTTGGATATAAGAGTATAGGTTGGTATTATAAGCAAAATGAGGATGTTAATTCTGATGTATGCCTTTTTGTGCTTCTTCGTTACATTTGTTGTTTTTATAGTGATTAAGATGATAACACAAACTTGACTGCTGTACCCCTTTTTTTGACATTTTTACATATTGTGTCTGTTTGTTTTGTTCACGCATCGGTGACAATATAATGGAATTTGATATGACTGTCAGACAATTGAGAGGTTTAGCTAGCTATAAAACCAGGCTCAATCCACCATTTTCTACATAAGAAAATGCCTGTACCAAGTCAGGAATATGACAGTGGTTATCTATTCGTTTGATGTGTTTGGACTTTTGATTTTGCCATCTGATTAGGAACTTTCCTTTTTGAATTTTCCTTGGAGTTCAGTATTTTTGTGATTTTACTTTTTGGCCTGTTTTCACAACAGCAAATTGAGTAAGACATGTACTAGCTTGCTTTGAGCAAATACATCCATTCTTAATCATGTTTTAAATATTGGTTTATTACTGTTTTGTTTGTATTTGTGTTTTTGTTATCTTTTCAATAAATTCTATTTTACCAATTACAAGTTTTGCACTTTTCTTGAAATAGTTTTATTTTTCTTGTATGTTTTTTTAAGTGCATTTTTTAAATCATCTGATTTAAATTAAATGGGGGATGGTTGAGATCTTAAACCCAGCACCATGATAATGTGCATGTCTTAAGTCAGAAGTCAGAAAGTCAGTCATAGGCAAATAAGCCATAAACAGATTATCCACAGTCTTTCAAACTGGAGGATGTTCTTATGCCTCGCCACATATCAGGGATGTTGCCCTTTGATGAGTTTGAAGTTGAGAAACATCCTCATTTATGTAGTTTACCCTCAGCTTGTAATCCTTTTTCCCTCATTTCTTCAAAAAGTTGAAATGCTTGCTCTACTTCCAAATACTGTAAAATATAACATATATTCTTATGAAAGAGTCATATGTAAATCTGAAACACAATCAAGATAAAAATAAAAGAACCATGTGACTCGCGCTATTAATGCCCCCACTGAAGCTTTGCAATTTTTCAAGTTAAAAAGAGGTATAACTGCAAGTGATTCAATGCCCAAGTTCAAACTCTGTGTATAAGTTTTTGTACCTATTACTGTGGATTCATTTTTATTCGTGGTATACCAATTTTTCGTGGGTTTCGTGGGTCACAGCGAACCACGAATTTAAGAATTCAACGAAGTATAATCCCGATAAATATGTATGGAGTAGGATGTTTTTTCCGGTTATGTTGTGCAGTTCTAGTATAGTGTTGAATAGCGATGAACATTGTAACATAACACGTGTTTTTTATTGAAAGAAGATACAAGTATTTTAATTAAATCAATACTAAATATATCGAATATCAGTGATAATTTACTTTTTAAAATTGATTAAAACTGTTCATGGAAAATAACTGCAAAATGTAAATCAATACTGTGTCATAGTTTGGTTTACTAGTGATTGAAAATCAATAGAATTAAGTACGGGGATATTGCCCATAGGTAATATTGTTTATGACAGGGACATTTATTTTCACACCTTTTACTTATATGACTGTTTATTATATCGTGATTAGGGAAATGAGCTTTCAATCATAAAGTTTTGATTGCCCTATAGAATTCCGACAAGCATTTATAAATTGTAAAACAAACAAATAATTAATTGTCTTTGTCCATTATTGCAATAGAAGTTTTCAATAAACACTTTAACCTAAAATGACCAAGCGAGGATTTTGACAATTCAAAACTTTTTCAATGGATTCCTTCTTTTTAGTTTGATTTATTATTGATCAAACCAAGGAGGTTATATGATCTCCTACATCAAAAAGAAATTCACGAATTACGTATCTGAAAATATTTTTTTTTTATAATCAGTGATCCACGAATTTACGTATACCACGAAACGTCTTTTGTTCTCTATCCACGAAAATTGATACCCACGAAAATAAATGAATCCACAGTATTAGCATTGTGTATGAGTTTTATAAATTTGCACAAGGCAAACTTAAGTAAGGGAGCTGAAACATAAATGGGATAGACAGCTGGACAGACACTCAATTGTACTCTTCTGTAACAAAATCAAACTAGAGGCTCTAAAGAGCCTGTGTCGCTCACCTTGGTCTACCTGAATACTAAACAAAGGAAGCAGATGGATTCATGACAAAATTGTGTTTTGTGATGGTGATGTGTTTGTTCATCTTACTTTACTGAGCATTATTGCTACTTACAATTATCTCTATCTATAATGAACTTGGCCCAGTAGTTTCAGTGGAAAATGTTGTTAAAAATTTACAATTTTTATTAAAATTGTTAAAAATTGACAATAAAGGACAATAACTCCTTGAGGGTCAATTGACCATTTCAGTCATGTTGACTTATTTGTAAATCTTACTTTGCTGAACATAACTGTTCTTTACAGTTTATCTCTATCTAAATAATATTCAACATAATAACCAAAAACAACTTTGGGCCAGGTGAGCTAAAAAGCAAATATTCGATATAAAATTCCTAAAGACATTTTTAAATAAATT
The DNA here is from genome assembly GCF_036588685.1 of Mytilus trossulus. Taxonomy (NCBI): domain Eukaryota; kingdom Metazoa; phylum Mollusca; class Bivalvia; order Mytilida; family Mytilidae; genus Mytilus; species Mytilus trossulus. The sequence goes on along the minus strand of NC_086376.1, from coordinate 72,789,146 downwards.
TTAAAAAAGAAAGGTAACTCTTACTTGATTGACTTGAGTTTCAATACTGTCCTTAACTTTCTTAATTATAAATACAGATACTTTTTCTCCTGATAAAAAGGAAGTGGACAAATAGAAAATTCAAGTGATTTAAATAATTATTCCAAGGTAAACACAAGAGTGCACACACTGAAATGTCTCGCCTTCTTTACTAATCATTGATATTATGTTGATAGTCCTAAGTTTAAAGCTTTATTACAACTGTCACATAAACTTAACATTAACCAAGATAGATAAACAAAGACCAATGAACCATGAAAATGAGGTCAAGGTCAGATGAACCATGCCAGGCAGACATGTACATAAACAGCTAACAATGCTTCCACACATTAAGTATAGTTGACCTATTACTTATAGTTAAAGAAAAATAGACCAAAACACAAAAACTTAACACTGTGCATTGAACCGTGAAATAAAGGTCATGGTCAAATAAAACGTGCAGGACTGACATATAGATCATAAAATATTTCCATACACCAAATATAGTTGACCTTTGGCATATAATATTAGATAAAAAGACCAAAACTCAAAAACTTAACTTTAACCACTGAGTTACCATGAAAATGAGGTCAAGGTCAAATGACATCTGCCCGCTAGACATATACACCTTACAATCATTCCATACAACTAATATAGTAGACCTATTGCATAAAGTATAAGAAAAACAGACCAAAACACCAAAACTTAACCTGGTTCACTGATCCATGAAATGAGGTCGAGGTCAAGTGAAAACTGTCTGACTGGTATGAGGACCTTGCAAGGTACACACATACCAAATATAATAATCTTCATACTTATAATAAGAGAGAATTCAACATTACAAAAAATCTGAACTTTTTTTTCCAGTGGTCACTGAACCATGAAAATGAGGTCAAGGACATTGGACATTTGACTGACAGAAACTTCGTAACATGAGGCATCTATATTAAAAGTATGAAGCATCCAGGTCTTCCAGCTTCTAAAATATTAAGCTTTAAAGAAGTGAGCTAACGCCTCCGCCGCCGTAGGATCACTATCCCTATGTCGAGCTTTCTGCAACAAAAGTTGCAGGCTCGACAAAAAACCAAAGATCTCAAATAAATGATCAATTGTACAAATATGACAAAATTTCGTGTATCAAAGTGCATCATATCAGTGAATATCAGTTTTTCAAAAGTCAATAAAACCACAAATTTACCTCATCAAAAGACGGTAATTGTATAGTGTTTTATTCTAAAATCATAAATTTAATACATAGTGGGTTGCACTGAGATCTAAGTGTGATTAGCAATTGGCTGTTTTTGTAAGCCAAACGCATGAATGTCTAATTATATTGTGTGGAAAAAAAGTAATGAAGTCAGCAGGATGCGATATGAATACCATCATAAGTGAGGTAGGTGATTCTGACAAAACAATAAGCTGGATCCAAGAAGAGACACTCAGAGACTATATAGACTAGTACAATTACCTTTGTCATGCCTCTGATCATTGCACAGTAAGCTTCTGGTGTCTTCTCTTGTAAATCATTAAACACTTTAACAGCAGGTCCGTTATCTCTGAAAAAGTTTTTATAAGTTTAAAGCAACAAATAAATTAAATATCTTTGAAAATACAAAACAGACTAGTTGACATACATTCTTTCATTTTGTATTGTTCAAACTGAAAAATATTGAAAACAGTTTGTTTCATTATCATATCTCCCATAAATATAGTTTGTATAGGAAAAATCCTTTCTAGCTAGATTTACATGATGGAGAGTTGTCTCATTGGCACTCACACCACATCTTCCTATATCTATTTACAATTTTTTTTAGTGTAAATAATTTCCAGCAATTTTACTTAATACTTTTAAATTCTATATTTCTCTATATAAATCTATCCAGACACACAACATACTTTCATTTATTTTCAAAATAATCTTAACTTACTTCCAAGTTTTATTGAATGATCTTTTTTCAAATAAATATCTCAGATCTTCTGGAGTCTTTTCTTCAGGAGGATCATTTGAGTTGTAATAGGCCAGAAGATTTAACAGGGAGATCTTTGTTTCTTCAGATAGCTCAAGATCTAAAAAGAAAATGTTTAATTAACAGTAATCTATAGAATCATAAACAAACTTCTATTTAAATACCAATCATCAATATATAAAGGTATAAGAAAAGATGAAAACTTGAACAGCCAGTGAACTCACAAAGGGTTATTACTGTCATGCAAATTCTGCTATCTGCCTAACTACAAGTTGGACTGCAAATCTATTTTGAACACATCAGGTTGTTTACCACTGTTCATTAATATATGTCAAGCCATTTGTATTTAGAAGGAGTTGCACTTATGAGAGACTATTTTCCCACATGTTACAATATTGAAGTAAGCCAGTTTGATTAACTCCTCTCTGATGTGAATAACTTGACTTTAATTACAGTAAGAAAATCTTCATGTTATGTTTTACATCTGTCATCTTAATCATTAGACAGTTTTACAGTTGTCATTGTAAATGAACCACAAAAAGTCTTAATTTACAGTACTGATGTCTTGCCTACCTGACTCTTGTCAACAATTATTTTTGTAAAGCAAATTTAAATGATAATATTTTGAAATAAATGTTTACTAGTTTTTCAAACATGGTGCCTTGTCCAAACTTAGGAACCTCATTAGTGTTTATCTTAGAATAAACCTTTTATAGCTGATTATGCAGTATGGGCTGTGCTCATTGTTGTAGGCCATACTGGAATCTATAGCTGTTAACTTCTGTGTCATTTGGTCTTTTGTGGAGAGTTTTCTCATTGGCAATCATACCACTTCCTTATTTTGAATTTTTACTTTAACATTCTAGTCACTGATGGAAATAGTCTCTGTTCTTTTTTTTTTGTAACTTTTCTATACTCTGGGTTTGAAGCCTATACCTTTCTCTTGAATCTCATTATACATATCAATAGCATCCTTGACACTTCTCATTTCTATTCTCTCAATCAGAGCTGTTTCACTGGCCTCAAAATGGTCATACTTTATCTTCTTTGGCATTAAATCCTGAAATAAAACAAAATTTGTAAACTCATTTATGGAAGTTGAACAATGACCAAATGTGAAGCAACTAATGTCAACTCAAGATTACCGTAGTTAATTTCAATAAATGGGTTTACCATCTTTAAATACAGAATTTATTATTATTAATACTCAATTATAAAACTTTATGAACAAAATATAATGATCAAATTTCAGGCTATATATATAGCATGTAATAAATATAATCTGACTGTTACATATGACTACATGCAGTGATGCTTAAATTTATCTTATTTTTCTAAGTTGGGATTAAAGATCTGGTTTCTTGGTTAAACTACAAGCAAGACTATTTAACGGGTTTGTCAACACATGAGCAACACTATGGGTGCCACATGTGAAGCAGGATCTGCTTACCCTTCCAGAGCACCTGAGATCACCCCCAGAGTTTGGTAAGGTTTGTATTTCTTAATTTTCAGTTTTCTATATTGTGTTTTGTGTACTTTTATTTGTCTGCTTGTCTTTTTCCTTTTTAGCTATGGCTTTATTATTTTGGATTCCTGTCCCTCTGGTATCTTTTTAATTCGTTATTTTTTTTAAAAACGTTTAATTATGGATGAAAGTCAATAATGTCTATGCCTGTTAATTTAACATACAGGAATGCCTGGAACTGATGCTTCTTCATTAAACATATTAGTAGAGAATATGCCTGGTAATCTATCAACAAAGTATCGGGCTGCTTTCCTCCCACTACTCTTGGCTAAAGTATATATTTTCTGGAATAAAGTATAAGAAATTATTTTAGATAGAAATATTTGTATAAATTTGTATTTGTATTCAAACAAATGAGTTGAAATTTTATTTCAAACTAATGTCATTGAATAAGGCAATGTAATCAAAAAATATTTTTCTCTTTTTCAGGCAATACCTAAAAGATTTAAATGTTTATAAACAGACACTATTCTGTTGTTTAGAGGGGATTCTTTTAAAACATTTTTCCAAACAAATTTTAAAATGTCCTTTCAATAAGGTGAACTAAAATTAACTGTTCATTTTCATAAATAAAATTTTCCTGGTGGTATTACTAAAATATACTACCAATTAACAAACACCCAAATTGTCTTATTATGTTATAACTACTGTAGATTCATTTATTTTCATTGGTTTCAATTTTTGTTGATTAAGGAAAACTAACATGTTCATGGATATTTAAATTCTTGGTTTTGCTGAAGTCTGCATACAAGTCTTTAGAAAATTTGGTTTTCGTTAACATTTAATTTCGTGGTTCACCTGTCCCCATGAAAAGGTGTATCCAACGAAAAATAATGAATCCACAGTAAGAAGAAATTATTTCTGGTTTAGATTTACTTACTTTTTCATTAGCTATTACAGGGTAAAGATGAGGATCATCTACAAACATGTAGTCTGGAGCAGTAGAATCCTGAAATATATATTAAAGAAATTCTGCTGTGAAATTTGTTTAACATGATTTTAAATTCAAAACAATTAAACATTGCTTGGGTCTGAAACTGTGTGTCATTGTCTAATTGTGAAAAACATACATAAAATTGAAGATAGATACATGTAGAATCTAAATATCAGTTAAATGATACAACTTATCAATATGAAGCTCTGTAACAAATATTAGTTTGTACTTGATGCTTTAGTAGTTTTATCTAGCTTGACATTCATGTAATTGAATAATTCATATCACAGTTTCTTGACAAAGATGAAATAATTTTAAATTGTTATGTAGCTTCGCAACACAAATCGTTGAAATAATAAAAAACAAAAAGATTTACTATTTTACAGAACTTTGAAAAAGAAGGTTCTATAAATCTTGAGCAACAGATATGAAACATTGTCAAACTTGAAAATGACTTCACTTTTGATAATGCAAATAACTTTATAAGATTTAAGTCAAAGCTTTGTCAAATCATTTTACAATATATAAAGACAAGCAGATGACCTAACAATTGTATAAGACAATACTCCTTTTTTGTATATGTATATAAATTACGATTAAGTACTAATGATACTCACCCGCTGGACTGTTGCTGCTAAACATTTCAATACTGTTAATTCATCCCTGAAAAATAAAATCCATTTTGTTCAGTGAACATGTAGTTGATAATTGCTGAAAGTGAAAAGATGAAGGATTGGAAAAATCAGTAGAAGGCCAATATATATTGTTGGGTTATTGGTTACTTGGTTCCTCATCAGACCCTTTTTTCATCCTTCAATATTTTTAGGCAAGATATTCTGTAGGTACACACTATTGCTTTATTTTGAATCAAATGAATGCATGTAAAATACAAAACACATAAAATTTGAAGTAGAGTGTATGGAATTAAAGTGACACAAAGCTAGTGAGTAAATCTAGAACGTCTTATCATCTTTTAACCTTAGTTAAAATTTTCTACATCTTTATTGTGTTCATAAGATCACTGGGTTCCCTGAATACAATATCAGCCAAAAAATTGAAAATCCAACTGACTGATCCACATTAGGCCAAAATAGGATGTAAATTCCTATTGCTTCTGTAATGCGTTTCATTATTATAATTGAGAAAATATTTCACTAGAGATGCTATGCCGTAAATGACTTTTTTGTGTTGATTTTTAATACAAATGTCTTCATTGGAATTAAAAGCTTTTAAAAGCTGGGAAATAAGGTATAATTTTAGGCCAAAAAAAATAATCATGTAAGGTGGTTATTGTCAATTTCATTCATAATCAATACAGTGCATAAGAAAATCAGAATGAATCAAATAAGCTAAACTAGATTACCAAAAGTGAATTCAGAGAAAGTTTTGTAACATTTGTTCCACTTGTTTCTGAGAAACTTTTGTTATCATTAAGTTTTCTATGGCTTTTGATTGCTTTAAACACATATTTGGTGTAAACTACTTATGAATTTTTTTGAACAACCTTGAGTTGACTGCCAACAAATCCTTTTCGAAGGTTGTCATAAACTCCAGATGAAGTTCTGTCATGTCTGTAAAGCACATACCTTTTCTTTTTCTTTGGAAACACTATAGGTTTTCTGTTTTTAATTTGATGCACATCTGTAATGATAAAAATAGTTTTCTTACTTTTTTGTCATGTCATTAATCATGCATACAAGTTTACTGTTTGGTTATAGTTATATTGTAGTTGTACTTAACAACTTCTGGTCATGAACAGATACAATTACTTTGCACAAATTTCATCCAAGAGGACACAAGGAAACCTTAATCATAGTCTGATGTATTTATCTGATAAGAAAATCAATTCTTTCCTTTTTGCCCTTGAAAAGTTAACTTAAAATGTGATTTAATTATTCACAAGTTTAATGCAAAAATTAAAACTTGTAAAAATGCTACACATACATACTGCTTTCTTAATCAAAAACAATTAAAGTTTGATTTAAAGTTACAAAGAAATCAAATTTGCATAAGGTTAAATTTTCTATAACAAATTGTGATTTCAAAAAAAGAAGTCTTGATATATAAATTCATAAATTGTACAACCATGGGATATACATGACTTATCAAATTATTAAAGGTTTGAAAATAAAATTTAGTTATGTGGTATTTTTTAGGCTACTGGCAGTCAGGGGTACTACTTATACAAGTGTATTTTATTTACTTGAAGAAGTAAAAAAAAATATACACATATAAGTAAATTTGTAGGATACTTATACAAGTGAATTTTATTTACTTGTATAGGTAAAAAAAAAATGGCTGAGTTATGTCCCTTCGGCACTCAGATTTTTTTACTTGTATAGGTAAAAAAATCAACCTTTCTTCTTTTCTTGAATTCTGAATATTTCTTTGCTCTAATAGAATTTTAAATTGTGTACCCTTTGCAGATGTCTTTACTAATCATTTAAGTGTAATTTCATGGACAATGAAAGTCCCATTTGTCTTAACACTGCTCATTTACAAGCCCCAAAGGAGCAATTTTTGAAGGCCTTGCGCAAATATACAAGATCTTTGCTCAATCAGTTTCTTTGATGAATTAATGAGATGAAACATTGAACTTTAAGGAAAAAATTTGAGCAAACCTGGGAAAAATCATTAAAGGCATGATTTTACATCTCAAAACTTGAGGATTTTTGTTGGATTGTAAGAAAAGTTTACTTATACAAGTAAATTTTTCAGAAAATTAAGGGGAGATTATTCAAACATTATTTATTTACTTATATGTGTATATTTTTTTTCACTTCTTCAAGTAAATAAAATACACTTGTACAAGTAGTACCCCTGACTGACTGGTCATTGTATAATTGCATTGATCATTTTCAAAATCCATAACTTTTTGCATACCCATTGGATTCAAAAGAGACGTTGACAATCATGTGCATGTAATTTTACAATGTATCTAAATATAGGCAGCATTGTCATTAGCAAGTTTGTAAAATATGATTTAATATTGGTGCAAGGTCTTGTCACAATATGAATATTTCCTGATCATCATGTAGTAAAAAATCACCAATTTACAAAAATGCATATTACCTGTAACACCTGCAGTCTGAACACATCTCTGACAGTGTAACAATGGTGATCTGAAATATAAATATTATAGGTTATCATGTGCACTGTGTGCTGAGGCATAACGCACAATACCAGATAATAATCAATAGCCAAAATTGGATATTTGGAGATGAATTGGTTAAATTTAAATGATTACCATGGAGAAAATGATGTCGACTTTATACATGTATTTGTTTATTAAAACATAGCCAATGTGCATGCATATTGTTACAGTTACAAATTCAGGACTATTCTTGGGAATTTAACCTGTACAAATAGTTGGATAGCAATCAAATAGAAATCTCAGAGAAACTAATTAAAGGAAGGTGTTGTACATAACTTCAGTATGCTTGAAGTTCAAGGCATGTAAAGATTGATAATATGCCAAATACATGTAACCTTATCATGCCTGTGTAAGTAAGTGAGTTAGAAAGTAAATTTTGGTTAGATATTAAGCACATAAACATTTTTTGTACAATAAAGAACTCTTGAGTTCCTTGCAATTCCTCTATCTTTAGTTTTAGTGTACGTCATTAATGTGTTTAGGGTCAATGTCATATTGCTCCCTCTTTAATTGTATTTCTTTTGCTGTATCCAATGGTTTCACTGCCAATCTTTTGCTGGGGAAGGCTCTACTTCACAAATTCGATACATGTACAGTAGGCCCACATGTAAAAAAAAATGTAGCTGGCAGTTTTGGTTTGTTTATAATAAAATCTGAAAACCCATACCTTAAGATAAACACAACATCCCATGACGGATGCACATTATCAAATAAACTGCACTAAATAAATAAGCAAGTAAAGGCTATATTTAAAGAGGGTGACTCAATTACCATTCACTAATCTACCCTTGAGGCCCTGATAATTAGCTGCAGGTTTATTGAAGATCTAATGATTAAATTTAATTCATTGATAGGCTAGCTAAATGAACTGCCACTAGCAATCAAAATTGCCCTTGGAGGCCACATTTTGCTGATGGTCAGACAGAACCTATGAAAATCATAAATCGCTTCGAGTAAAAGATAAAAGGGCTCATAAATGGAGAAAATAAGCAGTCTGTTTGTTTTTACGGAGATGCAAATAAAATCTGTCTGTCATCTGAAACAAGTGCCTGTGATTGTGACTGCGAGTTCATGACATCTGACACTGACAGTGACAGCTCATGTCATGAAAATACATTATAAGCAATCTTGCTTTGAACTCTAACAGTTTCAAACCTTTTAAGTTGGGAATTAAATCGTACTGTATACCTGTTACATATGTTAATGCTTTGTATTTTAATTAAATGTGCAAAGGAAATTTTTCCTATGCAGGCTGCCATTTCAAACGTTTCATTGACAATCGAAGTTAAATTGGCGTTTAAATAGATGAATAATAAATGGTAAAACTATTCAGGAAGTGGAAGGTTTTATTTCCGTATTCAATGCATCACGTCAGTTAAATTTGTCACTGACTGAAAATTCAAATGACCAAGGATTTGTATAGTAATAATAATATTACAATACTTAATACAGAGCTTATTTTTGTAATATTTCTGATTAACCCGAATAATTCTGTCTTGTGATATACGTTAAAACAGTTTGACTGTCCCTTTGGTATATTTCGTCCCTCTTTTAAAAGAAATCTTATAAATTATACAAAACCATATTTCACTGACTAACTTCACATTTATTAATATCACCAAGGATTTGTATAGTTAGTTGTAACTATACAAATCCTTGATATCACATAAGCGGAATACATTGTTAAAACATATTTTATCAAATTCAAATTCAAATTCAAATATATTTTATTGCTAATCAAAGCGCCCACAAGGAGCAGAACAATCAACATTAATTACATACAAATGATTACAAGTGATTCAATATGATTAAGACACAATGTTATAAAAGAAAAATAAACCAAAACAAAAATATTTATCAACACAAATACAAGAATACAACAAGCACAGTGTTTAACAATATAAGGGGGGGGGGGGGGGGGGGGGGGGGGATGGGGTGTCACTGGGCATTTCTATATCTATATATTATTTAAGGAATCTTTCCTAAATGAGGATAAATTTTGCAATAATTCTCCGAGTTTCTTGAGTATGAAAGTATCTTCAGAGGACATTAGCCAAATAAATTGTGATTTAATATCTAAACCACTAAAATTTTTAAACCGTTGTTTTATTTCATTTAAAAAATTGAAACGAATATTTGAAAGTTTGTGGCACTGAAGAAGAAAATGAATTTCATCCTCAACCTCAGTACCACACAATTTACAGATACGTTCTGACACTGTCAGATTTTTGTACCTTCCCCTCTCAATCTCTAAATCGTGAGCACTGATACGGAATTTTGTTAAATGATGTCTATATCTAAAATTTTCCTGCAAAAGGTAATTTTCTAAGCAAAATCTGCTTTTAAAAAGTCTATAAGTTCTGAGCTTGTTACCATATAGTTTATTGCCTCTGAAATCATTATTAAGCTCAGTTTGCCATATTAAATCATATTTTGATTGCATCTTTTTACGTAAATAGTTTTTTAACTTAGTCTTTAAATTAAGTGCATAATTTTCATTGATGCTAAAGTATTTAAATAAAGTTTGAATACTGGTATACCAGCTCTTTTTGTGCTCATCATGTAGAGATTTTGAGAGGTTGAAAGCCTCTTTTAATAATAAGTCATCAGATTTTTTTAAACGTATATAATATTTAAACATATTTAACAAAACCTCCAAAAATAGAGGATATCTGCCAAGTTCACCCATAACTGCAATATTAGTTGCTTTTTTACTTACTCCAAGTATAAATTTACAAAAGCTTAAATGAGCCTTCTCTACTGCCAGGTCTCCACATAGTTTTTTAAAATAGTTATCCCCTTGAGTGTTTAGTTTGTGAAAGTTAAAGTCACCCCATATTTCACTGCCATACATTAAGACTGATTTAACTGTATGGTCAAAAACATGAATGAGAGTTTTTATTTTTGGTTTATGACCTGAGAAACATTTTTTAAGTTTAAATAAGGCCTTTAACCCTTTATTATACATTTCATGCTGGGCATCTGTAAATTTGCCATTAATACTAAATTTAACACCCAAGTAGGTATAATTTTTTGTGTTCGTTAGGGGGGTATTATTTAAATGAAATTCAGTAGAAAGAAGTCTACCAGAATTGCTAAAAATCATGACTTTGGATTTAGTAATATTAACTTCCAGTCCCCAATTATTGCAATAAATCTGTAGTTTATCAAGACACTCTTGTAGACCCCTAGGAGTTTCAGAAAGCAAAATTAGATCATCTGCATACATCAGACAATTAAGTTTTGTATTATTTAGTTTAACTGGAAAGCAATCCTCATCAAATATATCAGGAATATCATTAACAAAAATGTTGTACAAGATGGGACTTAAATTATCTCCCTGTCTTACTCCTATAAAAGATGAAAAAGTGTCAGTTACATGATTAGGGTCAATTTTCACTGACAATAAAGTTTTACTATATATATCTTTAACAACATTATAAAATAGATCACTAACACCAAGTTTTCTTAATTTATAAAATAAGCCTTCATGCCAAACTTTATCAAAGGCTTTTTTGAAATCAATAAAGCAGGTATATAAATGTTTTAAACCTGTCTGAGTATATTTATCAATAAGACATTTCATGACAAACATATGATCTGAAGTACGCTTGCCTTTGCAGAAACCAATTTGCTCAGGACAAATGATATTTCTTTTAATACAAAATTTTTCTAATCTTTTAGTAAGAATTTTTGTAAATACTTTACTGAGACAACTAGTCACAGTTAGTCCACGATAATTTGATGGATCATCCTTTGAACCATTTTTAAATAAGGCAGTTATAAAACCATTAGCCCATATCTGAGGATAGTTTCCAGTTGAAAGTATTTTATTAAAAACATGATTTAAACTTTTAATTATAAAACTTTGACTGTTTTTTATCATTTCATTTGAAATACTGTCTGGGCCACATGATTTTTTATTCTTTAAAGTATGAATTGCATCAGAAATTTCTTTATCTGTGATAAGGATGTCTAACTCAGTAAAAACTTTAGCATTTTCTAAATTATGTAAAAATTCTATTATATTAGGAGAAGGAGTTACTGGTTTTTTGTTAAGATCTTTAAAATATTCAGCCCACTCCGTGCTGGTTATATTTGATGATTTTTCTGTTTTTTTGTCTGAATTTTTAAGTGATTCTAATAAAGTCCAATAACTGCGTCCGTCGTCGTTAACTTTTACAAAAATCTTCTCCTCTGAAACTGCTGGGCCAAATTAATCCAAACTTGGCCATAATTATCATTGGGGTATCTAGTTTAAAAATTGTGTGGCGTGACCCCGCCAACCAACCAAGATGGCCGCCATGGCTAAAAATAGAACATAGGGGTAAAATGCAGTTTTTGGCTTGTAACTCAAAAACCAAAGCATTTAGAGCAAATCTGACATGGGGTAAAAATGTTCATCAGGTCAAGATCTATCTGCCCTGAAATTTTGAGATGAATCAGACAACCTGTTGTTGGGTTGCTGCCCCTGAATTGGTAATTTTAGGGAAATTTTGCTGTTTTTGGTTATTATCTTGAATATTATTATAGATAGAGATAAACTGTTAACAACAATAATGTTCAGCAAAGTAAGATCTACAAATAAGTCAACATAATCAAAGTAGTCAGTTGACCCCTTTAGGAGTTATTGCCCTTTATAGTCAATTTTTAACCATTTTTCCTAAATCTTAGTAATCTTTTACAAAAATCTTCTTCTCTGAAACTGCCAGGCCAAATTTAAACAAACTTGGCCACAATCATCATTGGGGTATCTAGTTTAAAAAATGTGTGGCGTGACCTGGCCAACCAACAAAGATGGCCGCCATGGCTAAAAATAGAACATAGGGGTAAAATGCAGTTTTTGGCTTATAACTCAATAACCAAAGCATTTAGAGCAAATCTAACATGGAGTAAAATTGTTTATCAGGTCAAGATCTATCTGTCATGAAATTTTCAGATGAATCGGACAAACCGCTGTTTGGTTGATGCCCCTGAATTAGTCATTTTAAGGAAATTTCGCCGTTTTTTGTTATTATCTTGAATATTATTATAGATAGAGATAAACTGTACAGAGCAACAATGTACAGCAAAGTAAGACTTAAAAATAAGTCAACATGACCTAAATGGTCAATTGACCCCATAATGAGTTATTGCCCTTTAAAGTCAATTTTTAACCATTTTCATAAAATTTGTAAATTTTAATTAACATTTTCGACTGAAACTCTTAGGCCAAGTTCAATATAGATAGAATGTTTGTAAGCAGCAAGAATGTTCAGTAAAGTAAGATGTACAAACACATCACCATCACCAAAACACAATTTTGTCATGAATTCAAATGCCTCCTTTGTTTAATATTCACATAGACCAAGGTGAGCGACACAGGCTCTTTGGAGCCTCTAGTTTCACATATTGTTGTCATTTTTTTGGAATTTTATGAGACTGCAATACATTACAGAGGTTTAGTTATCTATATTACCAGGTTTAGTTATCTATATTACCAGGTTATATCCACCATTTTACTCATCAGGAAAGGCCTGCACCAGGTCAAGGATATAGCACTAAGCAGTTTTTTTCAAAATCGTTTGATGTGTTTGAGCTTTTTTTTTGTTATTTTACTTTAGCCATCTGATGGTTTAAGCCTCATAACTTAGGAATGAAATATCATATTTGTTTCAATTGATGGGTTTGTGTGATATGTTCATCAATCAAACAATTATGATAAGTTTTCAGTAAATCAATCCCAGCAAACTCAAACTGTGGTACAACTGATGAAAAATTTACATAATGTAAAATAAGTCAAATAAACCTTGAAAGACTAACCAGAAATGAATAAATAGGGAATGTGCCCATGAGACACAGATGATGCTCCTGCTTGCATATATAATTTATGAAGGGACATAACTGTAAAAGTGATGCTACCAAAATGTGTACTTGATCTGAATTTTGTGGTAATAAGTAGTGTGTATAAATTTCATAACATTTGGTTGACAGAGGCAAACTTAAGGTAGAGAACAGAAATGGAAAAATGCAGCACATTTTTCCATTTGTAAAGTGGCATAACTCTAGAAAAGTAAAAGTGAGACTTCCAAAATTCAAACGATCTGTAATTTATGGTAATAATCATTGTGTATTAGTTTCATAACATTTGGTCTGGGTAAACTTAAGTTGTTGAATGGAAAAAATAAATTCAGTAATTCATCCATTTGTGAACAGACATAAAGTTGTGGAATGGTGAAAGAGACACTTCTAAAACACCAAATTGATCAGTGTTTGGTGGTTATAAGGGTTGTGTATAAGTTTCGATACATTTGGTAGAGGCATTCTTAAGTAAGAGAATGAAAACATAAAATTCTGCAATTTTTCTATTTGTATAAAGTTGTGTGAATTAACATGAGAATATGTAAAGGGAAATGTTTATGGAAATATTAGACAGACAATGGTATACCCTAATAGACCATGCATATATTATAATATTATATAATGTAAATTGGTCAAGCTTTTTAAAATGCAAATATGTTAATATAAGAAGAACTAAAGTTTCTTATCACATACATGTCACATCAACTTATTGTAGAATAAATGTATCCAGACAGTTCGCAGCCAAAAGTTTGGTTACAACCATAGAAATGAGTGCATATCATGTCTCTTTCAAAAGGTCTGATGTTTTATTGTACATGTTCATACATAGGTGTTACCAATTTAAAAACTGATAGCTAATTTGCTGATCCTGTACAAAGCAATAATACATCTGAAGTCAGAAAAAATTATAATTTTATGAGAATACCAAATATATTGTACATTATTCATTTATTTATTTTGATCATTTCTTAACTTTCTAAGAGTAGATATTCAAATACATGTACTGTTCAAAACATTTTCCTGAGTACAACTGTATCATATTATCATGATGCTTTTTCAAGGAACCTGCCTTTACCAATACTTATATAATAAGCTAAACAGTACCAGTATGAACTCTCAGGAACTGCAATTTGTCAATATAATGCCTTCATAGAAATCATATATTAAATATCACAATCAACAAAGGATTGTTCTTGTCTTTTTATAGATCTGTATTTGGACAAACATATACATCTAGTTTTGATAATATATAATTTTAGATACTTTCATGTGTTTTTGAGAAGCCATAACTGGTAAATATCATAAAAATTTAACTGTGTCCTTGGAACATAATAAATTTACATCAATAAAATGTTTTTATAAATTAAGTTAAGATTTTTGAATCCTATAATATTCCAATAAATCATCAACTTCTTCTGTTTCATTAGCTGCTCCGTCATTGGTCAGATGTAAACCGTCCATTGATTGGTTCAATTCTTCCTCACTTGTACTTCCCTTTGGAGAATCAGGAGTAATATGCTTAGACTTGAATGCATTTTCATTTCTATCATAGTGAAGGTATTCATTGACTTTCAGTTCACAACCGTCTTCAGCAAGCCTAATGGCTATTCTTGCAATATTTCTAGAGTCATCAAGTCCTGAATGTAAATGACCTTCAAATGTCATTCCTAAATTCTCAAGCATATCATTCAGTTTCGTTCTCCTACACTGGTAAAAGTTAGAATAGGCTTTACGTAGATTTATCCATTTTCCTCCCCATCGTGGATAAGTTATCTTGTTTTGACGACACTGATGGTACATAAATCTACTCATGTCCCATGGCCTGTAATAAACAGTAATTCTGACATTACAGAAAATAATACGACAACTTTAAAAAGAGTGTTTCAAAAAGTCTTAAAATACTTCAAAAGGTTGTAAATTGTAAATCTAATAAAATAAGGTAGAAAATACCATTTAAAGTGACAAAAAGTCTGAAGTAAAAAAATCAAATCTCTACAATTTAATCTTACAGACTTATAAATAAATGTGATGACTAAATGTATTTTTTTTTTATATCTAAGGTTATTTACCCATCAGTGAGAACTGCAAATTTATTTTTAGCTCCTAGTTCATGTGATTTCATCCAATCCTCCATCCGTCTCAAAACTTTTGGAAATTCCTCAGCACTATCAACTTTATCCTGAAGAAAAAAAGTATAGACTTCAGTGGTTGTTGTTTGTTGATGTGTTAAATTAGACTGTTAGTTTCCTCCTTTGAATTGTTTTATATTTGTCGTTTCAGAACCTTTTAAAGCTGACTATGTGGTATGGGATTTGCTCATTGTTGAAGGCCATACAGAGACCTATTGTTGTTAATTTCTGTGTCATTTGATTTCTTGTGAAAAGTTGTCTCATTGGCAATCATACCACATCTTCTTTTTTATATTGAATATAACTAATGATAACCCCATCCCTCTCTTTCAATACAAATTTATGAAAATAACATTGATACAAATGGAAATAGCTAGAATTCAGTGTTCTATATAGTGATTACAGAAACAACTGTCTTCCACAATCATAATTAATAAGATTTAAACCATGCAGCTCCAAATCCAATTTTAATGAAATAGCAATTCTTTCATCAGTCAATGTAATATATAAAATTGTACTTTGAAATCACATGAAAATTATACCAAAATGTCCATATTTTATATTGACAGTGACTTACTGTTTATTGCCAATGGGTTTTATGGGAAAGATATGGTATACAAAAATTTGCACATAAGTTTAAATTGTATGTATATTTAAGGAGAATAAATCCTGATAAGTTAATGTCCAATAAGCAAAAATCCAATTTATTTGTCTTTTAACTTGTGGTCATGCATTAAAAAGCATTTACACCCTCCGAACTGCAAAAAAAAAAAATAACCTGAATTACTTCCAGGGGCGGATCCAGCAATTTAAAAAAAAAGGGGGGGAGGTCCTAACCCAGGACAAAAGGGGGGGGGGGGGGGGTCCAATTACATGTCCTCATTCAAATGCATTGATCGTCCAAAAAAAAGGGGGGTTCCAACCTCCAGAACCCCTCCTCTGGATCTGCACCTGACTTCACATCCAAACACAAAAATATATTACTAAAATAGTGAGAAAATAGTAGTTACCTGTGTTATACCAGTCAGCTGAACACAGAATTCTGATAACTGTGGATTTATCCTTGGTTTGCAGTATGAATGGAACTCGTCAACCTAATATATATTGGGGAAAAAAATGTATCATTATGTAATATTCCTTTTTCATACAATAAATTTAACACAAGGACAAAGCATGCAATATTTACATTTTGCTAGTACTGTAGATTTATTATTATTTTTTCGGTATCAATTTTTGTGGGTTTTGTTGGAACAGGTGAACCACAAATTCAAATATTCAACAAATGACTAATTTTGTAGAAGTCTTGTACATGTTTTATGCAGAGGTTGGCAAAACCTTGATATCAAATATCCACGAAAATGCAATTTTTCTTGAGTCCACTAAAATTGATATCAACGAAGAGAAATGAATCCACAATAACCTTCCAATTATGTGGATTTAATTTTGGGTTCTTATGTAAATTTTTATATTGCTTTTCAGAAACATTTTTTTTGTTGCATAAATTAGAATACATGTTGAGCCATTACATGTAATTTCTAACTATATCAAGTCAAACATTTGAAATCCCTAGATGTATATGTACCGAAGCTGTTAAAGAGCTACAAACATATATTAGTGGGACATAACAGGTGGGCATGAAGTTTTATTTCACAAGCATTGAAGTTGGAGGAATAAAGGTGAAAATGAAATCTATTGAAATCAAAAGCTGAAAAATCTTTTATTATGACTATCTTTTTAATTTTTTGGGTTAAGACTCACCACTTGTTTGCTTTCTACGCAGACTAGGATAACAGGAAATTCTATAATTTCATGGTCATAGTTATCATTATTCTCTTCACAGGTTGCTTCAAAATCTATGACCATTAAAAACTCTGGTAAACTCTTTTTAGGTGTTGGAACATGGGCTTTTGTCAGCTTCTTCTCTCGATAATAAGTCTTCAATCTTTTCTTTAAAACATCAGTTACACCTCTGAAAACAATAAAAATAAATTACAAAGTTAGTTGCTTCAAACTCAATAACTGGAACTTAAGTTTGCATTATATTTCAAAACCGTTTTCAGGAAGCTTACATTTCAGAGAAAAATAAGTTTCATAATAATGCTGTTCTTTGGGCAGAAGGGTAAGTATATTATTGTATAGTTCATCACAAATTAAAGTATCACCCATGCTTGCTTCCTTAATGATATATCTGTTTGTCACCCATAGAGTTGTGGCATGTCAACGTATAGGTGAAGAGTAAGTGGGGGTTGACTTTCAAAACACTTAATTTGAAACACTAAGAATGTATTTTGTAGTTTAACCATAATATTTAATTATGATGTCAGATTTCATTCACGATCTTGTTAAAAGTTATAAACCAAACTGTAAATCAGCAAAAATCTATCAATTTAAAAATGATATTAGATTGTACATTTATAAGCTAAAATTTAAAACTCTTTAGAACAGGGCTTAAATTCTCTAGTCCCCCTGATGTTTAAATAGACATATTTTTTTTCTTCAAAATAACAAACCAATGAGATTTTCTTTGTAAATGAAATTGTAATTCAATAAATATTAAGTATTTTTTTAAAACAATGCAATCAAACTCTCTATCATGTCTATAAGAGCAATGCATATTGTAGTAAAGTAGTATACAACTTATCTTTGACTACTTTTCCTAAATATTATGTAACTGATTTAGTGATTAAAATTGAGAATGGAAATGGGGGATGTTATGCGTCAATGAGACAACAACCAAACCAAAAGATCAGAAAGCATGAAAAATACTCAATGTCTCTTCTTTTCAATCATCCAAATGTATGAAGACCATATATCAATTAACATTATTTCAATGCAAAGAGTTTCATAAATTCTACCAATAATATAAATTTTCCAAATTTCCAAATATTTTACCTTGAATCAAGCTTTAATTCTCCTAATTTTGAAATAAGTTCTTCTCTAGGCATTCTGTTGATTTCTCCATTGATGACAGATAATTTTTTGAATACAGGGTTACTGTACTGGCCGTCTTTGATCCCTTTTAACCGATGAACTTTGACTGATGTCAAAGAGGAGCTTGATCCCTCTGGATCAACACCCTCATCTACTGACACTTTAGATCCTGATGACATTCTTACATAAATTAGTTTTTCTAAAATAAAAGGTATATTCATACATTGAGGAATCATTAACAGCATCCAATATATGTCAGTAAAAAAACATGATCCTAGTAAACATGATAAAGACATATCAGATTCTGTTATCTTTTTTCTTCTCTTCAGTCTTGAATGATTCATTTCAAATTTGTTTGATAAGTTAACACAAAATTAAGAACAATTATAGATTTAAGGGTCTAACCTAGGATTTTTGAGAAGGAGAAGAGGTCATCATCTGGAAAAAGTGAAATTCTGTTAAGAATGTGTTGGTTTTTGTGGTGTTTTAATGCTTATCTATGAAATATATACATTGAGAAAATTGATTGAGACACATCATTTGTACTGACAATTTGAATTCAAGTTTAAATAAAATGTGTTTGTAGTATATCATGCATTTGTCTCATGCTTATCTACCAAAAATCAGTTAAAAAACTATTCTCAATTTGATTCTTATAGCTTAGGACTAAGGTTGTTTTAAACTGCTCAAATTGCCAATACATGTATTTAAATCAACTGTGACAACATTGTAATAATTTTGTAAAAACATAATGGCTGTCCGGGTCATCATGTAAGTTGTAATTTGACATTCATTTAAATGACTGTAGGCCTAAAAATGAAGATATAAATAATAAAACAATAAAGAGCTAATTTTTATTATTTTGGTAAATGATATCTCTCTTACTAATGCGTTGGTTTTGGAAACAAAACACGCTTCTGACATACCAGACACTAGTCAGCTGGTAATAAATATAAATTTAATATACAAATCAGAAGACTGAGAAGTAAAAATAAAGTTGAGAAAGGAAATGGTGAATGTGTCAAAGCGACAACAACCCGACCATAGAGCGCAGACAACAGCCGAAGGCCACCAATGGGTCTTCAATGTAGCCAGAATTCCTGCACCTGTAGGTGTCCTTCAGCTGGCCCCTAAAAAATATGTATATGCAACATCCTCAAAGTGTAAGTTATCTTATGAAGATATCTAGAACTGTTGCTAGGTTTCCTGTTTAATACAAAGGTTAAATAGTTTTGAATGTAAAATCCAAGGATGTTCAAATATGTGTTGCATTTAACCTTTACGGGAAGCAGGACAGACAGAAGAACAAATGCAAATGGACACATAGACCAATAAAAGGGGCATAATAAAAAGTGTTGAAAACAGATTTCCAGACTGACAGACAGTTCAAAACTTTGAATTCCCAATGACTAAACCAGTCATTTTTTTCCAAGAGAACCTGAGTGGAAGATAACTAGATATATATAATGAAAACCTGGCTATTTGATTAAATTTTGTGATATATACTACCAAAATACAGAATTTTAAATTTTCTTGCTTTCTTAATTCTGAATATTGTAATTCCTGTTATTTCCAATGACTTTTTTTCTCTAAAAATAATGTATCCTGTCCTGAGCTACAATAATGCATGCTTGAGAAAAAAAAAAGGGGGGGGGGGTATGATTTGTTTTGAAAATGGCAATTGACATTACAATTTGCATCTTGTTATTTGGTAAAAGGAAATGGTTATCACTTTTTGTAAGAGTTGACATGGAGTCGTTTCAAATTATGGCAATTTATTGTAATTTTATTCATGAATTCATGATATTTATAGTAAACCATGCACCATCCATTCTTTTTATTTGTTTCACACGGTTTGATTTGTTTTCAACGAGTTGATTACCATTGTTAAAAGCTGTTTGATACAACGTGAGCACATATTTTTTTGTGTCAGTCTTTAATATATGCACAAGACAGAGTTATAATGTATTTTCTACTTCTTATTTTTTGTGTTCTTCTGTCTGCTGCTTCTCTAACCGCTTAGCTCGTTGAAAACCGCTTCATGCTTACCTTTAGGGACCAACTGAAGCTATTCCTTCGAAATTAAAAAGATCAATGGTATAAATGAAATAAAACAGAATACCATGAAATGTAAATAACAAAAAAATATGCTGATAAATTAACATAAAAAAATCCCTCTTTTAAATCGCTTACACCATTTTCTACTTTCACTTTCAACAGGATGTGATAAAACACTTGGTAGAATTGAATCAACATGCTTATGTATTTCACATTGACAGCGTTTCTGTTGGTTGTAGAAACACTTGCTGTAGGGTATGCTATGCACTACATGTTTTATATATATATATATATATATATATATTTTGATAAATAAAAAGTCCTTGGTAAGACAAGGATTTGTATCCTTCTTCTTCTTCTTATGGTTCAGATTTTTGATGATTACTAACTGCTGCGCATGCGTAGGATAATAATAAATAAATATTTACAAAATAAAGTGCCAAAAAATAAACAAATACTAACATGACATGTGGTTAAAACTATTTACATAACTACTAGGCCAGTCTAGGTTTACTGTTCTATATTGTAGAGAACAGTAGGTGTTAACTGTTCTCTAAAAATATTTAAAGTGGGAGAAAGTACCACCTTTGGAGGTAGTACATTCCATTGTGTAATAGTATACGGAAAAAATGAATATTTGTTACAATCTTTAACTGTAAGTAAGTGTCTGTAAGTTTGTGGATGAAGTTGTCGGGTTCTATTGTCTGTTGGTATGAGTAATGTTGATGGTACAGCGACAATATGGTGTACAATTTTATAAAACAGTATAAGTCTTGTTTTAAGTCTTCTTTGTTGTAGGGAAGGCCAATTTAAAGTATGGAGCATGTCTGTAACGCTACTGGTGTTGTGATAACGATTACATGCATATCTAGCAGCCCGACGTTGAACCATCTCAAGTTTATTGCATTGTTCAGCAGTATGAGGGTTCCAAACCGAACAAGCATATTCTAGTTTAGGACGTACGAGTGCTAGATATGCCTGAGACTTAATGTTTGTAATGGATGTTTTCAGATTTCTTTTTAGAAAGCCTAGGCTTTTATTAGCATTACCAATGATGTTGTTTGTATGCTGTGTCCATTTTAAATCTGATTGCAGTGTTACTCCACGATATTTTGCGGAGGAGACAGATTCTAAAGTGTGGCCGTGAAGGATGTAGTCGTGTTTGATGGTATTTTTCTTGTTTGAGGCAGTGAGAACTGTACATTTATCTGGATGGAAAGCCATCAGCCAGTCTTCTTCCCACTTTGCAGCAGCATCAAGATCTTCCTGAAGGCTATCACAATCTTTTTTAGATTTGATGCTTTTGTATATGATGCTGTCGTCTGCGAACAGTCTGAGTTTACTGGATTTCAAATATTCTGGTAGGTCGTTAATATATACCAGGAATAGAACTGGACCCTGAACTGTTCCCTGTGGGACACCAGAAGTAACTGGAGCAATGTCTGATGACTCTCCATGCAGGACAACTGTTTGTGTGCGGTTTTATAAGAAGGCAGAGATCCAGTTAAGTGTTTCCTGACCATGAATTATTCATGAATATTCATGAATATTTATGAATAATATTCACGAATATTCATGAATATTCAAGGTAACAGTTCATGAATATTCATGAATATTCATGAATGTTAATGGCACCTTGAATAGTGGTACAGAAAATATAATTTAAAAGTAAAAAACACAAAAAATCACATCATAAATCGAACATTGTTTCTGTTAGCGCTTTCACCGCATCTCCAGCGGTTCATCAGACAGAATTGTTATCGTTAATAGTAACGACTTGTGACGTTACGTTATAGTAACGACTTGTGACGTTACGTTATAGTAACGACTTGTGACGTTACGTTATAGTAACGTCATGCGGTAATTGTTTATATCTTACGAAATTTTATTAACGGACTGAATTTCACTTCCTATTTAGTGTGGGCTTGTAAAGTTCAATAAAATATTGTTCCTTGGCTTCACGCGGAATTTTATCTTCGGTCCACATCTTAAAAAAGGGATATATTTTTAATTTTTCCCATTCCACATCGGTCAAAGTGTTCAGAACAGGGAGAATTTCGAATTGACGGGTCTTTTATCTGCTGTTTATGAACTCTCACTCTATCAATTAGTCTATTTGTTTGACCAATGTAGTTTTTATTACAAGTGGGACAGGTTGCACAATAAATGACATTTTCTGATTTGCAGTTCATGCTTTTATTCGGTTTGATTACTGTGCCAGATTTCAGAGTTATACTTTCTCCCACTTCTAGGCAACGTAAAATCGTTTGTTTGTGTATAAACTTGTTCTCACGTATGACCAAATTGTTAATTGACAAATAGAGTGATACTCGGTACTTTTCTATTACCTTTGATGATAAAATCATTATTCAAAGTTCCTTTCATGTACTTTATCAGTAGTAAATTTGATTTTTTGGGGTGTTTATTCATATAAGATCTTAAATATTTTTTAACTAGATTATTTAAGGGTTTTGTACGAAATTCGTGCACCTACCCTACATTGATTCCCTTTTAAGGGCATGTAAAAGTAGTTGATAGAACCCCTTATTTTTTTTAACAAAACAGCACTATCACAAATATTGAAAGTGTATGTTTGGTTGGTTTGAAGAGATTCCAATTCATGAGGTTTTTTTTAAATGAAGCATGGAATTATTAATAAGCTTGGGATCACATAATATTTTTTGATATATATCTGCAGATGCAGATACTGCAACGTATCCATTACGGTTGATGCGTTTGTAAATGACCAACCTCTAATACTAAAAATTTCTTAAGTTTTTCATTTGCAAATGTTTTGATGATGACGTGACAATGCTGTGTATTCGTATTCAGGTTCAACAAGGGCCTCAGTGAGGACATGTCAACTGGAATTCATGAAAATATAGCATCCTTTCACACTATCATTAACTACTGTGTCCTAGCGGTGGCATTCCAAAATTCAATGAAAATAAAGGCTTAATCTTTTATTCCAACATATATATACTGACATACTTTAACTAAAATAAAGACCCAATCAGATTATCCTAACATCCTAAAAAGAAGGTTCTTTAGCCTCACTATCAAGGAAACTTCGACAGGAGTCTCTACCAAAAGTAACAAAAAGACCATAACATGTTCTTTTGGATTTGATGGATAATTGCGGATTGGTCAAACTTTGACAGACACATTATAGGGCACTAGCTGTCAATTCATGTTAACTGATTTCATTCAAATTCTCATACTAAACTTAGAACATACTAAAAATGATAAAATGTATATCCAAATGAAAAAAGTCTTAAAAAATGCAAGAACTCAAATTTATGTATCAGCATATTGTGTGTAGTTTAGTATTATAGACACCATCTAATTAACCATCGAGGAATGCAATTTGGGGTTTTGGGGAGACTTGTTTCTTTTTAGCAATGTGGTGAGGGTGTGTAGCACTAAAGAGAGGTGTTTGTTTTTACTCATAAAGATTAATTATTTTTTCAGAAAATCAACAGAATTTGTGACATCATGTTTTTCTGGTAATGATTTGACTAACTTGAAGAATGAGTCCTGTGGTGAAAATATAACTAACTGTTACTATACAGTGACCATACCAGAAAAGAGTCTAACATACAACAAGGAACACAGTAAACATGATTTAGTCTACAATATGTCATGTGACTTTTTAAGTATTTGTAACAACACACTTGAAAATCAGTTTGTTGAGGTAAATTTATTAAAATGAAAACTTGTAAGTTAATTTACAATGTATAATGTACATATATTTCAAATGATAGAAGTCAGATTTTAGGATTCATACATTCCTTTCCTTTTCAATCAGATTATTAATTCTAGGACCATTTTTAAAGTTTGCCTTGCCAATCCTTTATTTCCATCGTACCACAATTTTGCATCTTTTTTTAACAGTTTCAAAATATTGTTCAAATGGCCTAAACAACACTTTTAAATCGTACATCAGTGTGCTTGAATCACAAAAAGTTATGAAGTTTAATTCCTAGGTCTTTTGACCTGTTGCTGAGAGATGGCTTATTAGCAAACATCTACAGATTTTTTGATGCTCCAAAATTAGATTATTGCACTATCAGACTATTATCATACACTTTATTAGAACTGATAGAAGTTAAGGAACAAATGTTTGAAGCACTACAATATTAGTTGTAGAACACATACTAGAGGCTGAGATGAAACGAAAAATGTTTGTAATTTTTGTCCCATTTTGTGAGGCCCTAGGGAATTACAATCAATTGATTTCTGAAATTTGTTATCAAACTTTGCCTCATCAAGCTATACAGCTGAGTGCCACTATAACAGAGTCATCATCCAGCAACTTCCTGTGACAGAATAATAATTAAAAGATATGTTTCAAACATAATTTCATAAAATCCATGTCTCATATTTCTAGGGAACAACAAATAAGAGTTTCCTGAAATGTTATCAGACATTTATGTGATCATGGATTACAGTTTAATGTGTTTTCAGAATAATTTCCTTTCCTTTCATGCTTAACAAATACTAACAACCAGGGTATCTTAGTTTGCTATAGTTCACAGTTACTTTTGTTGTAACATTGTTAAAAAAAATATATATCAACTCCAAATATGAAAATTTTTATTTTATTTTTCAGATTTCAAACTTCACTAGAAATGGTACGACACATCAGTTTTGCTGTAACAAAAACAACTGCAACAAACCAGTCAACACTGATAATATTAAAAAGAAGTGTTATAATGTTTATAAACATGATAATATATCAGAAGGTACTAGTTATATTAATTCTTAGTTTTGTGTCATACATATGCAAAAATGTTTAAAGAAAAAAGAAAAACAAGGCCTCGCTAGCAAAAATGATTTTTTGGTCCGTATGATTTTAACATTTATTGGTGCCAGTAAAAATTGGTGAATGGAATTAATTATGGATAGATTAAATCCAAAACCTTACAAAATGATATTATATGTTGTGTATTAATCTGTGGTGAAATTAAATTCAAATATAAGTATGATATAATTTTATTGATGTGAAAACTGTGACTGCTGTATTATGATTTTACCACAAATAGAAAATATTTCTATATGATTAAGTTATCTTAAATATATTGAATCAGAAGACTATTTTAAAGTGATCTTGCACAATTGATTTTAATTACAGGTAATTAACCATGAACTGATGAAGTTGTGGTCATATCAACTTGAAACTAAGTACACACCTATAGAATAAGGAGATGTCACTGCATAAGAGGGGGCCTGCACCAGTCACGCTTCAGTGATTCCCTATATAAGCAATCAAATTTTTCCCTAAAAAGGGGGGTCCCCTAAATCCGCCTCTGGATGTGGTATGATTACCATTGAACAACTATTTAACCAGATAGTAAAAAATATGTTCATAATGATGTGAAGGTTTCAAAATATATGCCAAGTAAGGATTTTCACCCAAAATTTGTGGGTTACCCCTCAGCTTTGAGTCTTGGTCAAATGTAGTTTTCCAATATATATATTGTGGTTACATCAATTCGAAACTTTAATAAAAACTTGTTCATTATGATGTAAATTTATAGATATAATTTCTGAACTGTGGTTTCAACCCAGACTTGTAAATTTGATATATAGATCAGCTACTATGGCATGCTATGTAAACATGGGCAGATCATGTAAACATGTGGTACAATGTATCAATTGTGCTTGTCAATTATTACAGGTTCAATTAAAGAGTGTTTGTATTCTGATTCTCAATGCACAAGCTTTACAAGACACATGGAAAATGGAGAGAAACTTCAATACTATTCCTGTGAACACAACCTTGGACTATTTAATGTATCATGTGGAAGTAGTCAAGAAAGTCATTGTAAAAATGTAAGTACTGTAGTCAAAATAGTCATTGTAATAATATATGTATTGTAGTCAAAAGAGTCATTGTAATAATGAAAGTACTTTAGTCAAAATAGTTATTGCAATATTGTAAGTATTGTAGTCAAGACAGTCATTGTAAAAATGTAAGTATTCTCTTTTTACTGATATTTTTTCAATGTTTCCCAACCAGATTGAATAATGCTATATATATAAGCCATCGAAATCTCCTTGCTTCATTATCTTAGACTTTCTACTAATTTTCATTATCTCTTTTGAACAAACGAGGGAAGTTTAATAAATCATAATGTTTCTATTATATATTAAAATTTATGATTAAATTTCATTTAAATTGTCATTTCTAGAAATGGACAAACTCATAAATAGAGTATGTTTCTCAATACTTAATCTTTATTTTTTATCTTTCAAGGTAAGTGTACCTGTAGGAGGTGTTGAAACGAAGGTAGAATTGTGTTGTTGTTATGGTGATTTGTGTATGACTCCACCATTCAATTATACTAATAATAAGTTAGCCCTGAATTTGACCTCTAATGGTACAATATGGATTGCAGACAACAAAATTGAACATCCAACACCAAAGAACAAGAAGTACACTGATTGGCTGTTTTATGGAGGACTAATTGCAGCTGCATTGTTAATTGTACTAATAGTAGTTGCTGCCATTATTGTTGGAGTAAAGTGTAGGAAGAAAAAAGAAACTAATAGACTAATGCTTGCTTATACTCGAATTGCTGCAGACGAAACACCTGATGATGATGCAGATGTAAGAATGCTTCTTGGATGAGGTTATAAATAAAACAGATGTGAGAAGGTGCTTTGACAATGCTATGGATGGTATGATACTCAAAGATTAAATTTATGAAATCCATGCTTCATTAGCAAACTATACATTGAATAATTTAAAATCAGTCATCAAGAAACAGTTAATGTTTTTAATTTAATTGGCTAGCTACATTATTATATAAAAGATGGGAATCTCATATACTCAAAACGGAGTAAGGATATGAATGGAAATTAGGAATACATGTAAAACTTTAATGTTGTGAAGTTTTAAACCATTCTATTGTACAATTGTTTGTTTCATTGACTTGTATCTTATAACATCAAATAATGATCTAATAATTAGTAGCTAGATTTAACTATGATTATGAACCTATCAAAACCTTAACAACATTTTATTTTACATATGCTATTTATATATTTAAGAGACAAATTTGGTTCCAGTAGAATGGTATAGTTGTAATGTGGTACCTTCAAGTCATGCATTAACAGTCCCAAATATCTGATTCATATCCAGAAAACTCAAATGTTGACAATGTTCAGTTGATTATGTGAATAACTGTTATTTTATTATTATTGGTTGGAAGCCACTTTTTTGTGGAATTCATAGGTACAGTGAAAAAGCAAAGGAGTCGGTTCAGTAAGAACCCTTTTTGGCCCCAAAATATAGCAGTTTTACAAAATTGTGAAAATGTAATCTTTTAGCTATTTATTGAAAAGCAGAATTCTTCTGCTACACAAATATGGGCTGTTTTTGACAATATAATGCACATATATATCGGGTACTACTGTCATAAAGTCATGCTAAATTTCTGAAATCTTGACAATTTTAGCATTTTAGTTAAATTTTAGATAGTTTCCGTCTTAAATGAAAGTGGCTGCATTCGTGTTCATTCATAATATTGAAATGTAAGTTGTATTTGATGATAATACATAACATATATGAAGGTTGAGGATGAACAAGGATCGGCCACTTTCATTTTTGACAAAAACCACCTTAAATGTGACAATATTTTGCATATTTGATAGAGTTTTCATATTTAAGCTTGAATCAGAGCATTTTAATGACTAAATCAGTTAAAATCTTTCCCATAAACTAATTGAATCAATTGAAATAGACACTTAGGTGTTTAAAAAGTGTCCAAAATATTTCTTTAGATGAACCTGAAATTAGATGCCCAAATTGGCCCTTACTGGAGCGACTCCTTTAATTTTAAAGAAGTTAAATTGAAAATGGAAACAAGAAACAGGAGATATGCCAAAGAGAACACAACCTTACCAAAGTGCAGAACACTACACATTTTCTAAAAGCATGTTTTCAAACTTTGACAAAACACAAAATCATATATCCATGAAAATAAGATTTTTTTTCAATTCATAAAAATTGATAATCAATACTTTAATATATCCACAGAACTTTTAAAATTTTGCTGTATTATGGATTGTTTATGGGCTTGCTTTAGCAAGTTAGAGTTTCAGAGTCCTCCTTAATTTCAGAGGATATCCAATAATTAGTACATAAGTCTGTCATAAAAAAAATACTGTTATCACATTAGCAATAAAATTCTGTGATTCATTATCATAAGAGGTTGTGTAATGAAGATGTTTTGAAAAAAACATCCAAGGTCACTGCCACAAACACTCATTATAACAGATCTTAGATTTTATGCTTAGCTAATCCCACTCACAGATATTGAATACTTTGCATGTATGCTCTGCAATATTCCACTAAGTATTCATTTGAGAGTTGCAAAGTACTAAACATTACAATAAGGTGCTGAAGATAAATGTTTAGACTTGTGTCTGAATGTATAGTATTCTTTTTTTTGACAGATATTGATGATATTTGATAGCTTCATCCCTATTCATGTATAACCATAGTGTCTAAATAATTAAAGGGCACCTTGTACAGGTGGGAACCTTTGTGATGTTAAAACAATGTCATAATATCTGTTCCTATTGGAATTAGTATTCTATACTCCTTATTCCATTTTGAACAAATGCTATAAAATTTGTTCCAGTGAAAATAATACTACAGAATATTTCTTCCACTTGGAACTTCTTCTATTTTTTGACAAATCAATTACATATTCTTGTATAATTTTCAGAGTGATGTTTTGAATGAGTTGATTATTCTATAACAATTGTAAGGTTGACATTCATAGAAAGATGTATACATTTTATTAATTTTGATTTATTTTTTATTCCACTTCATTTTGAGTTTTATTTTTTATTGCTTCAATGTAGAGATTTTCTTGATTTAATATTGGTTTATTTTTTGTTTTATGATTTATTATTTATCATTTACACTCGTTGTGCCATGTTTTAATTGTATTATTACATTTCATGTTTAAAGATAAAAATCTAAAGACAATGTGAAATGAACAAATTAGTTTGTCTTGTAGATTTTGAAAACTGACTTATTTGTTGTTGTTGTTATCTTTGGTCTAATGATAAAATATATGTCAATGATAAGTCTTTTGTAGATGAAATGTTCATCTGGTTCATAATTTTATGCCTGGTATCTATGATGTGTTCATATGTAAATATGTCACCACTGTTGTCATCGTCCATTGGTAGATGCCTTGTTGATGTTTTTATTCTAGTTGCCACCTACTGTAGATTCATAATTATTTGTGGGGAACCAATTTTATTTTTATTTTTATTTAATTTGAATGTTGAATAAAGTCATGGAAGTAAAAATTGTCTATTGGCTTGTATATAAACCTTTGGAAACCCATGCAATTAGATATCTGGGAAATATAGCATGTTTCCTTAACCAAATAAATTGGTTCCCACCAAAATAACAATGATCTGGTTACAACAAAACAATTTATTTAAATTTTATCCACAGAGTTTAAAATAATCATATGGAAACCTGTTGTGTAATCTTTCAAAATATAAACCCCTTAATCAGCTGTTACATTCCTCTATTCTTATTAAGAAACATTAAAACGCAGTAATGGCTCTATAAATTGAGTGTAAACAAAACCGTTATGAGGTCTTCAAAGTGATCGGCACAACTGATGTCAAGTAAAGAAGGGTCTGCTCACCCTCATGGACCACCTGAGATCACCAAGGTTTTTAGAATGGTTATGTTGCTTAGTTATTTTTTGGCAGGCTATCAATGTTTTCTTATGTTGCCTTTGTTTTCTAGTTATCTCTTTGTCTTATTAGTTATGATGGTCCCTTTGGTAACTGACGCTTCTTTTTGAGTGTATTTTTTATTATATATGTAGTAAGGTATACATGAGATACATTTTTTGTATATTTTTGTGTTGTTATTTTGTAATGTGAGATTAGTTATTAGTTAAGGTACCAGGATTATAATTTAATATGCCAGACAGGTGGGAGGTGTCCCACTTTACCATGTTTTGCATGCAAAAAAATTTGCATAATAATTAAGTTTTGATTTATGACTTTAATTGATATTAGTTAGCTTGTTTTTTATTTTGTTTTTGATTATCTGTGTGACCAGTAGCACTATAGTAGGATATCTGCTTTTGTGTTGTGAAAAAAAACAACAAATGTAGCTGTTAAAGATATGAACTTAAATCATGCTAATAGCGTATTGATAATTTTACATACATGTACATATCATAGAATACAGTGTCCTGGAAATTCAGTTTATATTAATTCCATATTTTGTAAAATTACATTCCAAAAACTGTTCAATTCAGCATTAAATAAAAAAAAAATACGGAAAATATTTTCAGATATGTATACCTTTGATCTATTCTATTTGTTTTCAGTTCAGAATGAACATTTAATTTGTTTCAGTTTTTCCCTTTGTAAGTAGTAAAAAGAAAACTGTAGTGTAAGGATGAGCACCTTATTTGTTTCAATTTTTTCCTTATTAAGTAGTAAAAATAAAGACTGTATTGTCTTTTGGAAACTGAAATATAAAATTTCCATTGAGATGAGATCACATATTATATTCATCACATAATTTATAATTTAAAAAAAATTCCATCAAGAAAAATACAAAAGTGATTGCTATTGTGAGAAGTTTCTGACAACACAATGACTGTATGCAAATGTCCATTATCAAGATAATTTTGTAGACAATTGTCAAACTGTTGATTTATATTTATCATAGTTTTATTGTACTGTTCATCATTGATCTAAATAAAATCATTACAACTCTGGAACATGCATTCAGAGTAAAAAATAAATCAAGTTTTTTTGGTTTTTTTTGGTCTATTACGAACGTGTTGTGTATACTAGTGAGATGGCCTTAACAGTTATTTCCACATTTGAAATACAACAGTTTACTATACATTGTTATTAAATATTTATAATGATGTCATTAGATCATTATGAAAGATTATTGACATCAATAAAACACTTTTCCTGGACTTTATGTTTATCCACATGTATATATCTTTTTTTCTATGGTCGGGTTGTTGTCTCTTTGACACATTCTTCAGTTTCATTCTCAATTTTATCACATCCCTTATCTTTTTCTATCATCTGCAGCCTCCAATGTCCTTACCCATGTTTTTAGTAAGTGTACAGTAGTGGGACAAAAGTGAGTTCTCACTCAAAAAAAGTCCTATCATTTCAACTAAAATCAATATTTTTCAAAAAAATATTACCAAGTAACAGTATGAGCGATTTTCATAATATAGATACCAAAAGATGTAAAAATGTCTGAAGTTTTATTGTTTATTTAGTCATAATTTTCTTGAGTTTCGTTTTCATCATCTGATCAGTTAAACACAAATGTAAATTTTTACGAATTTAATTTGGTTAGAATAATAGCAAACTTTTCAAGAAATATTTTTCTTTGTGTTCATCTCGTCAGATTATTAAAATGAGCATCAATAATATTATAATCAAATAAACAATAAAACTTCAGACATTTCTACTTCTTTTGGTATCTATATATTTTAAAATCACTCATATGGTTACTTCGTAATAATTTTTTGAAAAATATTGATTTTAGTTAAAATGGTAGGACTTTTTTTTACTGGGAACTCACTTTTGTCCAATGACTGTATAATATAATTTTCAATCCTTCTTTGTGTGGTCGAAGACAAAGGAAAAAAGATTATGGAAGGAAATAGCCTTAATATGATTTTTATACGACCGCAAAATTTGAAAATTTTTGTCATATATTGCTATCACGTTGGCGTCATCGTCTGCGTCCTCGTCGTCCGAATACTTTTAGTTTTCGCACTCTAACCTTTAGTAAAAGGGAATAGAAATCTATGAAATTTTAACACAAGGTTTATGACTACAAAAGGAAGGTTGGGATTGATTTTGGGAGTTTTGATCCCATTATTTTAGGAATAAGGGGCCAAAAAGGGCCCAAATAAGCATATTTTTTTTTTTTCACACAGTAACTTTAGTTTAAGTAAATAGAAATCTATGAAATTTTGACACAAGGTTTATAACCACAAAAGGAAGGTTGGGATTGATTTTGGGACTTTTTGTTCTAACAGTCTAGAAATAAGGGGCCAAAAAGGGGTCCAAATAAGCATTTTTCTTGGTTTTTAAGTAAATAGAAATCAATTGGAGTTATCTTTCTTTGTATAGAATAGTAGTTGAATCAACTTTATGCACCACAACTTTAGTATTAGTGTATGGAAATCTATGAAATTTAATCAGAAGGTGTATGACCACAAAAGGAAGATTGGTATTGATTTTGGGAGTTTTGGTCTTTACAGTTTAGGAATAAGGGGCCAAAAAGGGCCCAAATAAGCATTTTTTTTGGTTTTCGTACCATTACTTTAGTATAAGTAAATAGAAATCTATGAAATTTAAACAAAAGGTTTATGACCATAAAAGGAAGGTTGGTATTGATTTTGGGAGTTTTGGTCCTTACAGTTTAGGAATAAGGGGCCCAAAGGGTCCAAAATTAAACTTTGTTTGATTTCAGCAAAAATTGAATAATTGGGGTTCTTTGATATGCCGAATCTAACTGTCTATGTAGATTCTTAATTTTTGGTCTCGTTTTCAAATTGGTCTACATTAAGGTCCAAAGGGTCCAAAATTAAACTTAGTTTGATTTTGACGAAAATTGAATCCTTGGGGTTCTTTGATATGCTGAATCTAAAAATGAACTTAGATTTTTGATAATTGGCCCAGTTTTCAAGTTGGTCTAAATAGGGGTCCAAAATCAAACTTTGTTTGATTTTATCAAAAATTGAATAAATGGGGTTCTTTGATATGCCAAATCTAACTGTGTATGTAGATTCTTGATTTTTGGTCCTGTTTTCAAATTGGTCTACATTAAAGTTCAAAGGGTCAAAAATTATACTTAGTTTGATTTTAACAAAAATTGAATTCTTGGGGTTCTTTGATATGCTGAATCCAAACATGTACTTAGATTTTTGATTATGGGCCCAGTTTTCAAGTTGGTAAAAATCAGGATCTAAAATTATTATATCAAGTATTCAATTTGTGCAATAGCAAGACATTTTCAATTGCTCAGTACTCAGCAATAACAAGAAATTTCCAATTGCACAGTATTGCACAATAGCAAGAAATCTTCAATTGCACAGTATTGTGCAACAGCAAGTATTTTCAATTGCACAGTATTGCGCAATAGCAAGAAATATCTAATTGCACAATATTGTGCAATAGCAAGAATTTCAATTGGAGTTATCTTTCTTTGTCAAGAATAGGTAGTTGAATCAACTAAAATCATTGTTTTATACAATATAAAATGTATATTCACTTTTACTACCAACTGATAAATTAAGACAATCTTTACCATTCAGTGATAACAAGCACATTTTTACATTTTAATATTTTATGATGTATTTAAATGAGTAATTATTGTTGCAAACTCCATTAGAAATTTGAATTGTGATTAGTTTTGGAATAAATGATAGGGGGATGTGAAAAAAAATAATTGGGGGGGTGGGGGAATTCAATT
Source organism: Mytilus trossulus (assembly GCF_036588685.1). NCBI lineage: Eukaryota > Metazoa > Mollusca > Bivalvia > Mytilida > Mytilidae > Mytilus > Mytilus trossulus. The sequence continues at coordinate 72,755,073 of NC_086376.1, read as the reverse complement.
TTTCTCATTTGAAATTTCATAAATAAAAAGAAATTTCTTCAACCATTTTTTTGAGAGGATTAATATTCAACAGCATAGTGAATTGCTCAAAGGCAAAACAAAATTTTTAAATCATTAGACCACATTCATTCTGTGTCAGAAACCTATGCTGTGTCAACTATTTAATCACAATCCAAATTTAGAGCTGTATCCAGCTTGAATGTTGTGTCCATACTTGCCCCAACCGTTCAGGGTTCAACCTCTGCTGTCGTATAAAGCTGCGCCCTGCGGAGCATCTGGTTTTGTGTGTCAGGACAAATCAAGATGTTTGTACAAACCGCTAACCACCATTTGTGACAAGCATGTGCTTCAATGAAATTTACAATACTTTACATTTATTTTGAAATGAAGCAAATATATGAAAATTGAGCCCTTATAAGTAGAAATGACCCCCTGGTAAAGAGCTTTCCATTTGCATCTTATTTTAAAACTAAAATCTGGTGATGGTGGTTGATGTAGCCAGTTTTACAGTCCAGCATTTTTTGGTGATTCCTATTATCCTTTTTGTATATATTACTTCATTATGAAGGAAACGAGGATTTGCTTGTGACTATGACAAGTGCAAGATATCCACAGTCATCTCTGACATATGTTCCATATTTCTCAATGGAGAACCAAGTCATGCATTTATCTGTAAAATTTTCAAAGGCACGACGTCAGATTAACAGTTGACAACCCTTGATTAAATAGCTTCTTATAGACAGCAACCCTCTGTCGATGAATTTCATATCTGAGTAGGGTACGAAAACAGTACTTTTCAAATGTTCAAATCTCCGAATCTGAAATCAAGGAATTTCATGAAAACTGGGAGGAATATATCCACTATGCAGTCACTTAATTTAGTTGCATATAATGGACAGTGCTTGCCGGTCTCATAGTCAATGTCTAGATTCATGTCAAAATATGAATCATACTTAACTGAATTTGCTGTATCTTTATTTCAAGTTTAGTTGATAGATGTGCATAATATACTATCAAAACCAAACATTGGATTCTTCAGTGAAACAACTTAATCTTTACAGTAGAGCTTGATATTGAAGGAGAAACAAAGTCTTGCTGCTCTTCGTTTTTTCTTACTAACTTGATAGGTAAAAATGTAAAATATAGGGGAACAGCAGTCGTCATTGTTTCATAATCTAAAGTACTATTAAAACAAACAAATATATTAATACAGAAAAACAAAAAGGCATAAAGACGAAGCATTAGCAAAAACGAAAGACAAGAATATAAAAAATTACCATAGCATAATAACACAATGACGGGATGAAGTATTACCAATGAAATAAAATTTAAAAAATACTGAACTCGGAGAAAATTCAAAACGGAAAGTCCCTAATCGAATGACAAAATCTAAAGCTCAAACACAGCTAGAGAATGGATAACATCTGCTTTATTCCTGTCGGGTACATGCATTTTCTTATTAACCGACCGTGCAAGGGCTGTATAGCCAGTCAAGGTCGTTAAAAACTTCCATTTGTTTGTTTTCTTATGCAGACAATGATGAATTAAAACTGGGTTTATAGCTATCTAAACCTCTGACTTGTTTGACAGTCGCAAAATGCCTGTACCATGTCAGGAATGTGACAGTTGTTATTAATTCTAAGAGGCAAGTGAACATTTCCCCATCTCTTGGCGTTCATCGTCCGTCGCCGTCGTCGTCTGTCGTCGTTAACTTTTACATCCTGTAAAACTACTGTGCCAAATTTACCCACACTTAGCCACAATCATTATTAGCGTATCCAGTTTAAAAAAATGTGTGCGGTGACCTGGCCAACCAACAAAGATGGCCGTCATGGCTAAAAAAAGAAGACCGGGGTAAAATGTAGATTTTGGCATTTAACTCTGAAACCAAAGCATTTAAAGCAAATCTTACCAAGGGTTTACATGTTTATCCAGTAAATATCTTTCTGCCCGGAAATTTTCAGATGAATTGGACAACTGGTTGTTGGGTTGCTTCCCCCAATTTGTAATTTTTAAAGAAATTTAGCCGTTTTTGGTTATTATCTTGAATACTATTGTAGATAGAGATAAACTGTAAACAGTAATAATGTTCATATAAGTCAAACATGACCCCTTAAGGAGTTATTGCCCTTTATATTTTTTTTAACAATTTTCATTAATTTGGTAAATTTTGTTAAGTTTTTACAAAATGTTTTCCTCTATAACTAAAGGACCAAGTTCATTACAGATAGAGAAAATTTTAAGTAGCAAGAATGTAAAGTATGATCTACAAACACATCAGCATCACCAAAACACAATTTTGTCATGAAAAAAGTAAAATCATAAAAATACTGAACTTAGAGGAAAATCAATTCGGAAAGTTCATAATCACATGGCATAATCAAATAACAATAACAAAACGCATAAAAAATGAATGGACAAGAACTGTCATATGCCTGACTTGGTACGGGCATTTTCAAATGTAGAAAATGGTGGATTAAACCTGGTTCTATAGCGCTAACTCTCTCACTTTAATGACAGTCTCATCAAATTCCGTTTATTTACATTGATACGTTAAACAAACAGACACAATGAACAAAATAGTCAAAACATGGGTACATTAGTCATCATCGTATAATAATTGCAAAAGGAACAATTTAACAAAGCACAAACACATCTTCTATCTACGAATACATTAATTGATTTGAGTGTCTGACGTCAGAATTTTTATACGTCACATAACTTTGTCGTGCAATGTGCACAGAAAAAATTTAAAAATTTTAAATAGGCAATGCTAGCATGCAGGGTTAAAAAATTAAAAGTATGTAAGAATAAATTTCAGAAATAGACCGAGATTTAAACTAGTCCAAAAGTTATATATATAATCCATCTGTTTCCTTTGTTTAATATGCACATAGACCAAGGTGAGCGACACAGGCTATTAAGTACGGGGCGCCGAATGGGACTCTTGTGGTTTTGTACAAAATTCAATTCTGTCATAACAAAATCATTTTTGTCTTACAAAACTATGTGATACAGACTTGTTTTGTGAGAACTTCAATTTTGTGATGACAAAATTCATTTGTGTAGACAAAATTCATATTTGTCATGACAAAAGTCAATTTTGTCTAAAAGGTATGCAAATATAAACATATTTGCATACAAAATTGACTTTTGTTACCTGATATGGAAATTAAATCATAAAAGTCAATTGTGTGAGGCAAAATTGACTTATGTGGACAAAATTAACTTTTGTGAGACAAAATTGACTTTTGTGAGACAAAATTGACTTTTGTGAGACAAAATTGACTTTTGTGAGACAAAATTCAATTTTGTGAGACAAAATTCAATTTTGTCAATTTTGTTGAGACAAAAGTCAATTTTGTTAATTTTGTTGAGACAAAAGTCAATTTTGTCAATTTTGTTGAGACAAAAATCAATTTTGTCAATTTTGTTGAGACAAAAGTCAATTTTGTTAATTTTGTTGAGACAAAAGTCAATTTTGTCAATTTTGTTGAGACAAAAGTCAATTTTGTCAAATTTTTTGAGACAAAAGTCAATTTTGTGACGACAAAATTTATTTTTGTGACGACAAAATTCAATTTTGTAACAACAAAATTGACCTAATTGAGACAAAATTGACTTTCGTGAGACAAAATTGACTTTCGTGAGACAAAAATCAATTTTGTTGAGACAAAATTCAATTTTGTTGAGACAAAAGTCAATTTTGTCAATTTTGTTGAGACAAAAGTCAATTTTGTCAATTTTGTTGAGACAAAATTCAATTTTGTCAATTTTATTGAGACAAAAGTCTATTTTGTCTCACAAAAGTCAATTTTGTCAATTTTGTTGAGATAAAAGTCAATTTTGTCAATTTTGTCTCACAAAAGTCAATTTTGTGTAACAAAAGTCGATTTTGTATGCAAATTAGTTCACAGAAACCAAACTAAACTAATTTGAATACAAAATTGACTTTTGTCACCCAATTTTCAAATTAGGTAACAAAAGTCAAGTCTGTATAACAAAAATGAATTTTGTCATGACAAAAGTGACTTTTGTCCGCTGATAGATAATTTTGTATGACAAAATTTTAAATTTGTAGTATGATACAAATTTTGTTAAACTGAACTCATTTTTGTTGAACAAAAGTCACTTTTGTCCGTACAAAATTGAATTTTGAGTACAAAAGCACAAGAGTCCCATTCGGCGCCCCGTATTAAGAGCCTCTAGTTAGATTTTCCTAGGACTTCAGTATTATTTTGATTTTACTTTAACAGTATGTGAACAAAACAAACAGACATAATGGGTCAAAATATCAAAATAGGAGAATAGCAGTTAATACTGTGTTACAATCTACAAAAAAAAAATATTTACTTTTGTACTTTTTCTGTACATAATGTATGATATGTCAACATTCATGTCATCTAATCATTACACAAAATATCATAAAGCAGAATTGTTCCGTCCACACAGACAACGGCCAGTGAATTCGTCAGCGAATTGAAATGAAGTCCCCATGCATTCTCAGTTATATTGTTGATTTCTAACTGCCTGCTTTTCTGTCCATCTGCAGAAATTAATGCAATGTAGTTTATGTCATGTAAAGCAACATACACGTTATTACTGTTATCAACAGCTATGCCACGTGTTTGTGCGGTTGCTTTGAATTTCCATAACATTTCTCCTTTCGTTGTATAGCACTTGACGAAACCACCAGACGATGTTTGATAAATTTTATCGTTGTGTACTGTTATAAAGGGCCAACTATTAAGATCATTTTGTATAACTAGATCAGTTATATTTCCGTTAGATAATGATACCTCCTGAATCCCTTTCGATAAAACATTACAAAATAATTTGCCGTTGTAATAACATATTCCTGTGCATTCTCCTTGCATTGGAATCACTCTCTCGGTCACTTTAGATACAGTGTTGACAATTTCTATCGTTTTGTCGACATATGCAGCAATTGTACTGTCATCAATAAAGGCGACACCAAAGCACGGACTCGAATATTTCTTAATCAGATCAAATGTGCCGTTGGTGTTCATGATACCGAGTTGACCATGTCTGTTAGACAACACTTGTATTGTTTCGTTCTGAGAAACGGAAAATCCACGTAGGCCATTCATCGATTGATTCGAAACAAAAGGTAACTGTTTTTTGAGAGATATACGAATACCATCTAATGACTTAGGAGAAACACATGGTACAGCAGATAAAATCTGAGCTTGATTTTCTTTGTCCTTTTTGAAAACAATTAATGGTTGAGATATGTCTATAGACACCGATCCGAAAGTTGTAATGGTACTCAGTATATCAGATATCTTTTCACTTATGTCACATTTAATTTTGTTTTTACTAAGACTGCCGTCTTTGAATAACGATTCTAAGTAAGTTTTTTCTCTCCCTACTTCTGCCTCAAGGGATTTACTTCCGAGAAAGATTTGGAGGTCGGATGCATATTCTTTGACGGTAGAAATATTACTTTGCAAAGTTTCTATTGTCTTTGTTTTTTCTATAATTTGCGATATTAAAGTTTCAAATGAGGACTGTACTTTCTGCTCGACCGCATTCAGTTCTTCGATAATCTGTTGCTCAAGTAAATCTAAATGAGAATTGATTTTAGCACGTATTTGTTTTATTTCTTCGTGAAAATGTTTTCTTTGATTTTCAACGGTTGTCAGATTATTTTCTATGTCTTTCTTTATATTTTCATAGTTATTTCTCATATCCTTAAGATTTTCTTCGATGCTTTCAATCCAAGCTGATTCTTTGGAAGTTTTAACGATCTCTTGCAAAGACTTTAGTCCACAACAATTATTATGGTATTCGGAAATACATACTGAGCAACATATTTTGTCATGTTGGGGACAAAAGTTTTGATATTTCAAATTGTGATCATTACAGTATGTGGCTATTTTTAAGATAGCTGACGGCAATTTTAAATAATTTTCAATAGAGATAGCCTCATGGTTGCGAGTTGCTTTTGAGAAACTATGATATGTTTGACATCCAGAACACAAACCCTCATCACATTCGGGACACCACTTGTTGGCAGATTTTGTGATATGTTGAGAGTCACAAATTCCGCAAAGCACATCACTATTAGTCGCCATTGTTATCTAAAATATTCAAAAAATAGAATAATATTATAAAAATATTTTGATACTAAAATTGTATCATACAAATATAAAATGTTTATAACAATATTTATATATCTACCAATATTGTACAAAACGAACATTAGTTAGACAAGTTTTGTATAGGTTCCGTACTATATGAATACTTTGACCATATAAGCGTATGGTCATAACCCTATGAGTATATACTTCAATGGTTTGACCGTATGGTCCGGTCAATTAAGACGACGAACGTTGAATAGTAATTGCGTAAAGTACGATCCTTAAAGGAGTAAAAAAAGTGAAGTTTCCAAAAAAGCAAATTTAATTATGACTTGGATATATTAATAATGTTTTCATTATCACTTGATTAATGAAATTACCAATCAATTTTACTAAAGATCTAATTGTAGTAGAAGCATTTCTGCATGATCGTTAAAAATGCATCTCTACGAAACACAATATGTCGACCCTAATATTAACTAAATGCATTGTAAAGCAAGAAATCATTTCATTATCATTTCATTATCATTTTATTACCATTTCATTATCATTTCAATTTCAATTTCAGTTTCATTTCATTATTATTTCAAATTATTGAATCATTTCATACTCCTCTCTATACAATTAATCATTACAATAGTGTATACTTGATATCCCCATTCCTTATTAGAAATCCCTGTTATTGTAAGAATGTATGCATATGAGTATGAATAAAGGCAACAGTCGATTAACGCTGTTCGAAAGTCATAAATCGATTGAGAGAAAAGAAATCCGGGCAATGAAATGAAACCGAGGGCAAAACATTCGCTATACCAGAATAACAACGAAACAACAAAAACACTGAAATGCAACAAAAACTAGCGACAATGCAACACACATAGAGATGAACTTGTCGTTTGTTTATGTAATATATACGTGTTTCTCGTTTCTCGTTTTGTTTATATAGATTATACCGTTGGTTTTCCCGTTTGAATGGTTTTACACAAGTAATTTTTGGGCCCTTTATAGCTTGTTGTTTGGTGTGAGCCAAGGCTCCGTGTTGAAGGCCGTACTTTAACCTATAATGGTTTACTTTTTAAATTGTTATTTGGATGGAGAGTTGTCTCATTGGCACTCACACCACATTCTTCCTATATCTATTAGATAACAATTGCCACTTGGTACATGACATTTGATGAAAAATTGTGTGTTGAACCTGGTTTTGTGGCTAGCCAATCATCGTGCTTATATGTTAAATTGAACACACAAGTTATGTGAAATTAATTGAAATTTAGAAGGATTAAAAAATCGAATCGCAACGCCAGGGAAAACGTACAAAAAAACTATCAATAAGATCGATGTGCTTAAGAGTTACTCTAGATAGCGAAGGCAAAAAAACAAATATACAAAGATTTAGACAATCAATATTTTACAAATATAAAGGATTCAAGTTTACAAATGTGTCTATTTTGGTTCAAACAAGGAAGTTTGCATTTCTTAAATGTCTATACATGGTTTGAATACTCATAATGTTCGGTCTGTTAACAAACAAACGAGTTTGGTCATATGGTCATGGGCATACGCGTACGGTCTTAATATTCATGTGGTCTGTAACATATACAACTTGTGATTTTATTTCATGTTTTAGACTGATTTGTTGAACGCACAGCTAGTCCTTCATTCTATTGTGGTTTTATGGTGTATGTAAATAAATGGAAGGTGTCCATTGTTATACTGTAATTTACTATGATATTATTTATTTATGATTTATCTGTCTTTTTGAACAGCGGTATGTCTTTATTATTTTTTGTATAGCATTTTGTTGCTAGGTAGAAGAAGAAAAAGAACAACAACAATAACAACAACTCTTGAATGTGTATATATATTTTGTTATTTAATCGATTTGAAAAGCTCACTAGAGCCTGTGTTTTTCTAAATTTTGGGTCCTCAATGCTCTTCAACTTTGTACTTCATGAAACAGATCGACATCCGTTATAAATAATTGCCTATCTGCACATCATCATATTATAAACATTATAAAAACAAATGTGTTCGTGATTTATAATGTTTCATGAATCATGGAATAATATAGAATAGTCGTTTATATTATGTGTGTCGTTATACCAGGTTATCGTTCTTACCTCAATCAGCAAGTCTGTTAAAATTCTACAGATTTCTGTTTGACTTTCACAATACTGCAAGTAGTTGAAACAGGGAAGTGAAACGTTCAAAGTCCAATTACAGGTAGTCTTGATCATGCAGACGCTCCATATATTATTATAGATTCTATATATATGGGTCGTTGTCAATCACAGTAAGAACGATAACCTATAATCAAAGATAATAAAAAAATCTGTTTTAAAGAACTGGATATTTATACATATCCATGGCTCCCATTTATTATTAATGTACCTTATCTAATTTTGATTGGTCTATCTAATCTAATTTCAAATTAAATACACCTGCAACGCATTGCAACACATGGGTGTTTTTTGTACAAAAAAATGTGGACATAGACTTTTGTTGTCTGATGGGCGCATTTTGATACTGACCTGTGGGTATATTTCACTCGAAAATCTAACAATATCGTATGTTGTCTTGTGGGCACACGTGGTCACTATTTTATATTAAAGTAGTACTTCAGGTATTTCTGGTAGTCTCAAAAAGATTAACAATAAAGTTAAAATTTTCATCATTGATGTAGTTCTGCAAATATGTTACATATTTGAATTTTTGCATTCATAAACCTCCAATATTGAACGAAAAGTTTAAGGATTTAAAAAAAAAAAATGTTTGAATCTTTTGTAATATGAATTTAATGCAATATATATTCAATATTTCTGAAAATATGTGAAACACTATTTTAATTGTGATCATTTGCAATGGGAAATGCTTAGTAGGATGTGCTTCAATTATTTGAGTTAATTTAATTATACAGTATTTAAGTAAAAATAAAAGCTTATTGAATCTTTTGATACACGCAGACATTTGAATTAATGAAATTACATGGTAATACTTTAATACTTGCGGATATCAGAGAAACATTTTTGTTATGAAATCAAGAATATCAAAGCAATAAAAATATTTTGCCTTTGTTTGACCCTGATTGTTTCGTCTCTTTCACACTGGTAAGATATGCATCTTCGGATTTCAAATGTTTGGCTTTGAGCGTTCCTGATGAGGTCAGTTTGTAGACAGACCGAAATACTTTTCGAATACAAAATAGATAATAACACTGTTTCATATATTAAGGTTCATAAATATATAGTCTAAAGGAAATGGCATACAATTATATCAGTTAGAACCGAAGAAATGAAAATGAAACGAAAAGAAAGCTATTGATCATGAGGCACCCGTCTTTAAAATGTGACATTTTGAAACTAGAATATTTTGTTTACACCTAATTTAATATAGAATATAACATAAAAGAGGGACGAAAGATACCAGAGGGACAGTCAAACTCATAAATCAAAAATAAACTGACAACGCAATGTAACAGAAAAATTGACGAAGCCGTTTCCTTAAACACGTAGAAATATATTGTTGGCGGAATGTTTTCATTTAATTAATAAATTCATTTCACTTTTTGAGTTGTAGTTATAATTTTTCATCTAAATAACGTGTTATATTATTCTTTTATTTGTCTTCTAGTGATTAAGATTATAACACAATGTTGACTGTTGTACCCCTATTTTGACACTTGTACCTATTATCTCTGTTAGTTGTGTTCACACATCGTTGTCAATATAATGGAACTTCATTCGATTGTCATACAATTGAGAAGTTTAGTTAGTTGAAACTAGAAAATGTACGTACATTTAAGTTAAGGGCATACGATACAGTTACAGAGAAGGTAATGACGTTGCTAACGTAATTTGTTATTTTCGCGACGTCAAACTGTGACATATCGGGAAAAGATGCATTTTTCGACTGATTTTTATCATTCAAACTGATTTAATTTGAAAACGTGTTCATGGACCCCTATTTTTCAAAACGGCATTTTGTTTCATTTTGCAGGGAGATTATCTGACCCAAATTTTATAAACCTGTAAATAGAGGATTTTTTTTAATTTTGATAAACATACAGTAAAAATTTACGTTTTTTCCTCAATTCATGAACATTTGATAAATATGAGTTATTTCTGAATAAAAAAATGCATATTTTTTAGGATATTTATAAAATACAGAAATTACCGATTATTTAACAAAAGACAATTTGTGTTTATCTTTTATAACAAAAAAGTTATGTCTTTCTTTCGAAAAAGAAATTACGGCCACAAATCTGAATTTTGAGCAAATATACAAAATTTCGACCTCATTTTACTCAAAAAGTAGCACATGAAGGTATATTTTTTATTAATTATTTGATTTAATCAGGTAAAAAATAGCCTATCTGCAAATTTTCATGAACTTGTAAATACAGGATCAAAACTGTATCGTATGCCCTTAAGTCAGGAATAATACAGTTGCTATCCATTCGTTTGATGTGTTTGAGCTTAATATGATATTACCATTTGATACCATTCAACTTCTCGTTTTGAATTTTCCTCGGAGTTCGGTATTTTTTGTCATTAATTATTTTTTTGTGATATGTTAAGTGCTACACGATGTTGATCTTTTTCAATTGACAAACAGTCGTTTGATTTGGTTTTGTTTCCCTCCTGCTCTCTGTATGTTTCTTAAAATATTTTTTTGGAATTCAGTTGTGTAAAAGATTCTACTGATTGTTTGATTAATCTTATATGATAGAACAGTAATATTGTTTGTGTTTCTAGTGCTGAAGTATTTTAACAAATTGGATTTTATTGGTTGTTACACATGACAAATATGAACCACTATATGAAAGCTGTCATGAACTCTTTCAGAAAAATTTAATAAATTCCTTGAAATAAATCAGATAAAATTGTAAAAAAACCCACAATCAGTCCGTTTTCTATTTGACTGATATATCCATCTTTATATATATGAATAATTATCAAGTGTTAGCTTTGCTTGTAGGCTTTCTATACTATCTTGTTATGTTGTTATGTATAATAGCCTTCAACTGAAGTCGTTACAATATTTTACTTCGTGCGGTGTAAAAATGTAAGTTTAATTACTTTACTAGTTTAAACCATTTTTCTTAAGTTGGTATCAAATTTATAGCAATTCAAAATAATAACAGTTCAACTTCAGTATGGTAATGACTATAATATTCCTAGACAAACTGATAGACAGATTTTGTCACAACAACATTAAAGTGGACAAAAATCAGTTAGGATTGTAAGTATGTTTTAATTTATCACCTTGCACTTTCACATTTGGATTCAACAATTTGTTCAAATGTTCAATTTGGTTTAATAAAGCAAATTGCAATTTGGTCAAAATTTTGAATGAGTTGCAATAGTTGGAGAGCACTTACAGTCAAGTCAATTTAAAATTATTGCATATGTCAAATTACAGGTAAATGAAGTCTAAAATTTAGGCAGAGGAAGCCGTGTCTATTGTTTCTATATTATCTAGCTCTGGATGATATATTAATGGATACGAATCAGAAAAATTGGTAATAGAAAGAACATCAGTATACACTGCTGGTGGACGTTTCGTCCCCGAGGGTATCACCAGCCCAGTAGTCAACACTTCGGTGTTGACATGAATATCAATAATGTGGTCATTTTTATAAATTTCCTGTTTACAAAACTTTGAATTTTTCGAAAAACTAAGGATTTTCTTATCCCAGGCATAGATAACCTTAGCCGTATTTGGCACAACTTTTTGGAATTTTGGATCCTCAATGCTCTTCAACTTTGTACTTGTTTGACTTTATAATATTTTGATATGAGCGTCACTGATGAGTCTTATGTAGACGAAACGCGCGTCTGGCGTACTAAATTATAATCCTGGTACCTTTGATAACTATTTACACCACTGGGTCGATGCCACTGCTGGTGGACGTTTCGTCCCCGAGGGTATCACCAGCCCAGTAGTCAACACTTCGGTGTTGACATGAATATCAATAATGTGGTCATTTTTATAAATTTCCTGTTTACAAAACTTTGAATTTTTCGAAAAACTAAGGATTTTCTTATCCCAGGCATAGATAACCTTAGCCGTATTTGGCACAACTTTTTGGAATTTTGGATCCTCAATGCTCTTCAACTTTGTACTTGTTTGACTTTATAATATTTTGATATGAGCGTCACTGATGAGTCTTATGTAGACGAAACGCGCGTCTGGCGTACTAAATTATAATCCTGGTACCTTTGATAACTATTATATCTGAATATGAAATTAAATGGTAGGGCTTCTTTGATTTTTAATGCTTTTGGCAGTGTCAACTCATTTATAAATAAGAAGAAGTCGGCAAGAAAACACGCATAGCACTTTCAAATAGGAATGTCGACAACATGTTTAAAACTCTATTTCAGAATTCAACAAATATTTTGCTATTAAATATGACACTCCGGGATTCTGACCCCTTGTTCCTCTGTGTAGCATGTTTTATCCTTTTGTTCATTATAAACAAAATACGCCATATGCTATACTTAAGCAATGTATTATTCAGAAATTTGGTACTGACATGATTTTTAACAAACCTCTCTAACTTTTTCCGTTTATATTGTTTTTTTGGAAAACTAAGGTTTCAACTCCCTCAGGAAAAGTTGATCTTAGATTGATTTGGCTATTTTTAGGTGTTTTTTTTGCCATATAGCTCTTCAACTGTTTCGGTACTTATACATCGTCGGATTTCAAATATTTGGCTTTGAGCGTTCCTGGTGAAGATAAATCCAGGTAAGCGCTTTGGACGCATTGCATTATTAAACGTGTTGTTTTCAATTTTGTATAGCATATACTGTCATTTTATATGGAAAAGCATTGTGGATTATTTCTTTCAGACGATTTTTCAATTTCACATGGGGAATGGTGGTAAACAGGGTTAAAAAATCTAAAGCTTTGCTTGACTTTATACCAGAAAAAGATCGAGATTAAAAAAATAACCAATATTTTTTTTTGAGTTTTTCAGATTCACATGTGGCTAATAATGCTACGTAGCTAACTAGTTTCATAGTATTTCTGAAGACCCTTTTTCACGGCAGCCAGAACTATTGACAATTTAATCAACATTGCATTTGTAGAAAATTCAGATGAGCCGGCAATTTACCGTTGTTTGTACGGATATTTGTGAAGGTAAGGTAGCCAACACTAACAAGTTAAGTCCTCCGATTTGCTGTTCAGTGTAATGTTCATTGAAGCCATAAATGACTTATGTTTTACTAAAATCTAATAATTGTCAAATGATGAGTATTTGTATGTACCTTAATGTCATTTATTCTAATGCATTACAAGACACTCATATTGACCAGTACGATTTTCACAATAAAACAATATTTTTTAAAGCTTTTGGACCTACACCATACATATCGCGAAGAGTTTGAGAAGATAGACATTTCACAGATTCTTTTTCTCTGAAAATCGTAACGGACTTTGGTCGATCATTCACACAATTTTCAACTTCTAAATTCGACGTTCTATCAGAGACATAGTTGTTTTGGCCCAGTATGTCCAGTTTCACTTTTCTCGTTTAGCCCATGCATGCTCTGGCATAGTCCTCAATGAGATCCATATTTATTTTGAAGCTATAGTTCCGATCTATGTGTTGGAGTTGTCCATATCATAGCAAAAAGAAAAGAGATAAGAGATATGTTAGAGATTACACTAAAATAGTCGAATGAATCACCACATCTTTAGAAGATAGAAAGGTCTCCAACCACACATTTTGAAATTGGTTTCATGAATACATTTTGCGACAAATAATAGACTTGCTGAAATTCCCTTTCTTTTATATCTTTCTCACTTATATACATGTTTACTGAAAACTGCCATGAAATTGAATGTCCCAGATGATTGGTGTTATTCTTCTTGTATTTTCTGACTTATATAATTGCCCAGAGAGTACCGTTGCCACATGCTCCTGTTGTTTTCCAATCTTAACCCTTACTTTAATAATGTAACTGCTATAACTGCGATGTTGCCGTCATATTGATAGCTGCAGACTTATAGGTAGACTATGTTGGTCGTTCGGAATAAAAGGATGAAATGTTGACTATGAAAGGAAAAGCAAGTATCTGGACAGGTGCCAACAATTTGCCATGCAAAAGGGTTAAAATTTGAAACAATACAAGAGAGACGACAAATACCAAAGGGAAAATTAAACTCATTAGTTTGAAATGCTATGGCAAAGTAACCATTTGTATTAAAATTATTATGATCTATACGAGAAAAGTCTGTTAAATGACTTGAAAATTAAGATGAGATTGTCGAAACACAAACATTTTGTTTGCTATACAACTGACATATCTATCGTTACATATCAATAGATGCAAAATGATATCAAGAGTTAGATTTTCACAATAGGCCCTCAATACTATATTGATTTGGACGATGAACACCAATATAAAATTGCATGCTGTGTTCGGAGTTTAGTTTGATTATTTAACAAAATACTTTATGGGGAGCATTTAACCCTTCCATATACCATGAATTCTTCTGCATCTTTGTGCGGTTCTTGAAGCTCGATCTGTAATTGGATTTTTTTTTCAACTGTTTTCTAGTCTTTACGATGATTTTTTAGATTATGGTTTTGCCTATCTTTCTCTGTGGTATGAAAGTTTCTTTAGATTTATTGATTTCAATGAACCCAATTTGTTACACCTTTCATAATTGGAAATCCAAGCTATTTGTAATCATACAAGTAGAGATATTTATTTAAATAATATGTACAAAATTGTCATTTCATAATCTTAGTTTACTTCTTGTAATTTTAAGTATAACTTGAAAAAATAGCGTTTACAATAATAAAATGTTCATATGATGTCGCAGAAATATTTTGATGTAAGAAAAGGTTAATAAAACTGCTCTTTACGGACACAAATAAAGAAACGCTCTCCTTAACGCACTATGATCACAACTTGTCAGGTTATCTTTAAAAGCCAACGATTGTGTCAACCTCTCCTCGATTTGTTCAATAATGTGACGAAGTTCAGAAATTTGATTTAACTCACGGGATGACATTGAAATATTTTGAAAATAAGGGATTTCCAACAATTGTCTATCCATTCAAAATACCAAAAGAACTATCTCCCCATGTTTCTCTCACACTTCAATAATTGATTCTTACTTTATTCCATGCTACATTTTAAGAAAAGTTTAAATATTGCTTATCACAAAAGGACTTTCAGTGCTATGCATTGCTGTTTATATGAAATATTTATTGTTATTGAAAAGCCTTGTATATACAACTACCATAGAATAGATCGCTCTGAATAATCGACGGAAAGTAGATTCTCTACAGGAAAAGTTAGTACCTGGATAGGTCGAAAAACATTTCCATGAGAAATGGCAGTTACGGACTCTTCCAAGGGAATTTTTCCAACGCGAGTCTTTGGATTTACCGTTTATTCCTTAATGTAACACAAAACAAGACAGGCAAAAGATACTAAAGCGATAAACAACTTCGTTAGCCGAAAACTAACTTACAATGCCACGGCAAAAACCTACGTGTCATACAAAGAGAAAATTAACCACTTTTAAAGCTGTATTGATCTTCATAAGAAAAGTCTGATTAAATTCCTTCAAAAATCAAGATAAAACAGTCACTTTGTTTTTGATACGACTGACATTTCTATCTTAAATTTAATATATGAATAAGTGGTAAACGTGTATCAAGTGTTAGATTTTCCCAGCAGGCGTTCTATACTATCTTGCTGTGGATGATAGCCTGGAACTGAAGTCAAAACAATACTTTGATTCATGCAGTGTTGATAGTTAAGTTTTATTGCTTAACTAATTTATACTATAGAACGTAGAATGAAATAGATAAATTCTGGTTTCTATGTGGTATAAAAAAAAATCAGTATACCAGATTTATTTGTTTCCATGAACCCACTTTGTCACAATCTTCGTTAAGTTGATCGTCTATATATTTGTAAACATAAATTAAGTAGCAATTTTTATCAAACTGATATGTACAAAATTATCATTTGATAATCATATTGTACTTTAATTATTGCGTATCCATTACATGCAATAGTGTATAAAAGTATACAATGTCTTAGATTCATAGGATTGTATTGTCTTCTAGTCAAAAAATAGTTCAGTGTTATACAGGTATAACACTACTCAATACAAATAATGAAACAAGCTCCTTCACGTATCATGCTCAAAAGTTATCAGTAAAGGAGAAGGGCAAACTTCACCCATT
This sequence comes from Mytilus trossulus, assembly GCF_036588685.1. Taxonomy (NCBI): domain Eukaryota; kingdom Metazoa; phylum Mollusca; class Bivalvia; order Mytilida; family Mytilidae; genus Mytilus; species Mytilus trossulus. Next base: position 72,738,750 of record NC_086376.1, on the reverse strand, counting down.
TTTTTCAAAAAGGGGTCAAGTTCTGGAAAATAAAATTGAGAATGGAAATGGGGAATGTGTCAAAGAGACACCAACCCGACCATAGAAAAAACAACAGCAGAAGGTCACCAACAGGTCTTCAATGTAGCGAGAAATTCCCGCACCCGGAGGCGTCCTTCAGCTGGCCCCATAACAAATATATATTAGTTCAGTGATAATGAACGCCATACTAATTTCCAAATTGTACACAAGAAACTAAAATTTGAAAAATACAAGACTAACAAAGGCCAGAGGCTCCTGACTTGGGACAGGCGCAAAAATGCGGCGGGGTTAAACATGTTTATGAGATCTCAACCCTCCCCCTATACCTCTAGCCAATGTAGAAAAGTAAATGCATAACAATACGTACATTTAAAATTCAATTCAAGAGAAGTCTGAGTCTGATGTCAGAAGATGTTACCAAAGAAAACAAACAAAATGACAATAATACATAAATAATAACAAACTACTAGCAGTTTAAAAAACATGTTTATGTCCTTTTTGGTCATATTACTTTTCAAGTTTTTCAGTTCTTATACCCTGGCATTGAAATATTCGGTTGTGAGAGTTTAAGGTGAAGGTCAATACAATCAATTCCGAAAAGTGCTAGGACTCTCAATACTTCTAACGTGTTATATGCATTTTCTTAGAGCACGGGGTTTATACCTCTACTATATATAGTGGACTATCAACCCCAAGGGTGCCATCGGCTCAATATTCAGAACTTTGGTAATGACATAATTTAAAACAAACCAATCATAAAATGTCTGCTTATTTTTTAAATTATAAAGACACTCATTTACTAAGGGTACAACTCCCTCATGCAAAGATTTGTCTAGGTCTTTTTCGGTTATACTTATATAGAACTTTCCAATTTTGCTGACATATGTAAAATTTCACATTTTCTTTTTTATCAAAATTTTGACAAACTGACCCTTTTCATAGAGTTTGATTACTTCATCTCTAGACAAACATTATAACATTAAAGAGGGGAAAACTGCTTAGTGAAATAACATTTTGAAATATGATTTAGAAAGGTTTAAATCTAAAATGAGTCTTTGGAATGTTGTACGAATCGTGTTCCTCTGTAGTGCCAAGGAATTGTATATTTAAATATACAATTCCTTGGTAGTGCGTAGACAATCAACTCAAGAACACAAGTCCATATATAGTATTCTGCTGATAATAGTTTTCATGCTATAGATAGAGATCCCTCAAAGTCTACTAAAGTGTACTTGGGATCTATAACAGCACAAGCTTATTATTAACATTGTTACCAGACGAGTGTGAATTATTTTGCTTCTTGCTAACAATACATAAAATTACTTCTAATAGAATTTTATTGGTTTTTGGGAAGAATGTTATTTTTGATAAATAATTATAATACTCATAGGGTTTGTGCCAAATTAACCCTTAACTCAAATATATTTCCATCTATCTTGGATTTTCAAAGTTATAGGAGTTAATTGTATACGCTTTAATCACAAAAATTAAAGTCCCAAACATTTATTGTTGCAAGTTTTTATGAAAAAAACAAATCTGGCTTATTGGAGTTATACAGCATTTGCTATGCTTTTGATGGATGTTTAATTCCGACGCAAGTTATGCCAGAACAAAAATATAATATAAGAAACATAAGCGATCGATACCAGATAAAGGAAATAATTTCCAAATGAACGATTCATACATCATTCCGAAGACTCATTATAAATTTAAATTTAAACCATTCTAAATCATATTTCAAAACGTTATTTTACTAAGCAGTTGTCCCCTCTTTATGTAGAAATGAGACAAGGACATACACCTAGGCTTTTCATGACTTAAAAAACTAATCAATTGCTGTAAAATTAACATTTGCTTAAAATGAATAAACATGTATATATCTAACTTCACAGATAAAATAGTATCTGCAGTACTGTTTTCTTCGCATCATGCTTTGAATACTATGTTGATATGAACGATAGCTTCTCTCTATGAATTGACAGAAACATTATTTATGCAGTATAAGATATTTGGTATTTACAATATATATATACATGTATTTATTCATATCAGAATGATAGAAACCAATAAATTAAATAATTTCTTCTGCAGTGCGTAGACGTCACAAGTTACTCAAGAACACAAGTCCATATATAGTATTCTGCAATATATGGTTTTCATGCTCAGTACAGATAAAGATCCGCAAAATTTTTTCAAAGTCTTTTGTACATGGAATCTCTAACAGCACGAGCTTATAAATGATAAGCAAGTAATGTGAATTGGTATTCCAATTTCCCAATACCTTTGTAACAATAATGAATATGCTCCGTCTTACAAACTCGTTTTTACTCAATTAACTAAGTTGTTCTACGTGCCCGCATGGCCATGAGCAAATGTCGGATAAGGTAGCATATAAGGCGGTAGTGTCAACTGAACTTGGTTTAGTGGAGGTTGTAAAAGTTTCATTATATTACATGCTGCCATACTCTCTGAGCGCGCATCTTTAACTTCCGCTTCTCGTGATACATCTCGTTTATATTTCGTTCGTCTATTTTGGAACCATACTTTTACCTGAAATAGAATAAAACACTAATTCACAACCAGTTTAATTGTTAAAGATTCCTTACGTCTTTTTTTGCAAGCCGTTCAAAAACTACTAAATTTTATTTATTTTCATCATTTATTTCTTAAATTTTCAAAAAAAATGTACTTGAAATTTTAATCATATTTTAAAACATTTTCATTTGGTTTCATTCTATAAAAACATGTGTCGACCTTGAGCTTAACATTAAAGTACAAAAAATGATGATAACCAACAAATAAATGATTACCCAAACAAATACTGCAATGTTACATTTATTCATAAGTGACAAGAATATAACTAGATAGCAAAGTATTTATGACAAATAACATTACAACACATAACTTGATTGTCTGAATGCTGTAATATGCAGTGACTAAGAGAATTACGATCAGATATCCCGAACATTTGTATCTATAATTTTTGGTTGATATGTCATATGCAAATATAAATATATCTAAAAACTAAGCCTTGTGTATGAGGTATCCAAAATCATATAAATAGCCGCGAAAATATTAATACAAAATCGGATTTTAACTATTTCCACGTACATAGAATCAAATGCATAACAGTGTGGTCGATGGTAAAACGTTTGTTAGTAATTGTACTGAAAAATTTACCTGTATCTTGTTTGTCGTTGGCGATGATTTTATGCTCACTCAGTCTATCGGAGGCCTTCAAGTGGGAATTTAAATAATCACTTGTTTCAAATTTGATACACAAAATGAAACTTTCTTTTTCACAAATCATTTAAGGAATTTCTTTTAAATAATTTTATAGTTTGACTGTCCCTTTGGTATCTTTCGTCCCTCTTTTACAACAGTTTCACTTTTTAAAATAATAATGTTCAGAGCTGATATCAATAAATGATAAAAAAAAATAAGTTGATTCATTGTAAAAAAAAACCAAAAAACAACCAAAATTTTAAGTTAATGAAGACCCGCGTTATTTCACAAAATATCTTATTGATTAAGAGAACAAAAACTTCTACGTTGTGACCATTTAAGAGTGGCCTACTATTTAGTCAATGCTAACCATGTGGGCTTTGCTTCTGTAGAGTTCCGGATAACAAAAAAAATCATTTAAAAAAACCCAACATTTTTTTGTTTGTTTTATACCATAAATCGATTCGTTCATCCAGATATTTGTCAGTTTGCCTTGGCTCTTCACGTCTAACACACAACTTCTCACGAAATTGGTATTTTTTCTTACAAAAATTACATTCATGTGATGTATTCCTTTGATTGAGAATGAATGTTGCACATTGTTTTATTCTTTGTCATTTTTTTATGTGTATCATTGACGTATAAGACAAACTGACTCCCCTTTATTCAAATTTAAAACATACGAGATGGCATTCATGACACAAAATAACTAAATTAAACTTAAATCAGAAGAAAGATAATGAACATCGCTTTCATAGTCTACTAAATATCGAAGTCACAAAGTGGTCTTTATAATAATGATGTAAATTTATAAAGGAAACAACAAACAAAATATAGTTCGAATATTTATATTGGAAAAAGTAACGGTGTGTAAATCATTATTTCAATTGAAAATCAAACTGTTGAAATTTTCCGCTGCGAGCAAATTTTTACATTTGGTCGCATTTTTAAAATCAATAAATCTTGAATCCTTGTTGGAAGTTGCACTGTGTAGTTTATACTCTTGTATTTTTTAATGCCACACAAACCCAACACAGACAAAAATATGGTTCAAGAAATAATTGATGCAAACTATACTTTATTGTAGTTTTAACATGGGTATGCATTTTATTCGTGATTATTTTTGCCCGAGCGATATCGAAACACTGTTATAAAAAGTGTACTAGTTCAGTGAAAATGTACTTCACACTTTTAAAACTCCTTAACATTGCAAATATTTACATGAACAAAAATTAGTAAACATACAAGACTATCAAAGGCCAGAGTCTCTCTACTAGGGACAGGAGCAAAAAATGCGTACTTTATGATTTTGAAAAAAAAAATGCATCTTCAAAGTTTAAAATAGTCGAAAACAAAATTGTTTGTCCAGTGGAAAATGTCGAAGCCCAAAAAAGATGAACGGTGCATTATTGAAACATAGAAGCTGATTGCAAAAGTTGACTACAAGAGTCTATTTTATAACTTGAGTATGGCATAATACTATTAACCTGAAATAAATGTATTTCTAGCAATTCCCTTGATACTTTCCAGGGACCAACAGGCGTTAGTAAACTATAGATCCCCGTATGGCCTTCAACCATTAGCAAAATACACACTTTATAGAATGAAAGCCACAAGAGGTCTTGGCATGAAAAAAACAAACACGAAAGTTGAGCGAGAAAAAAAAAATAGGGATACCGTATGAAAATTGGAAAATGGTCCGCAACATTACTTTAGTCAACTCACTAAGTTGATATTAAAGACCTGGCGAATTTTAGCCTTTTTCAATGGATGTCAGTATGTTTTAAAAAAAATCATGGTTTGTTTGGATATTTTTATAATTCAAGTCTTGGGTTTAAATTATTCGCAAGTAAGTTTAAAGTCATTAACAAATAATCACTCACAGAAAGACGTCAAATCTATAAACAAAAGAAAAAAAATGAAAAGACGACCTACAACGCACAGAATATAATGTATGTGTTCCGGACTATATGAGTATTTGGACCATACGCTTATGTCATGACCATACGCGCGTATACTCATATGATCCGACCGTAGTCGTAGTTTAGTAAAGCCACGTTTAATTAATCAATATAAATCAAAACAAAAATTCCTGATTAGCATTTCGCATTATTTTGTTTAGGCGTTGAGAACCTTTGGTGACCCCGCGGTTAAAATGTCTATACTGAGGACGTCGTGAGCAATGGGCGTTATAGACGAACGTTCACCTAATCTGTCCCAGTCAATGGGATATTAAAGTGCGCCAATTAATGTCCACAGCCACACTGTTATAAATTCGATTCTAAGTGTTTAGTTTTTTGTAATATCTTATACTCCAAAAATAATCATGAATATGTGTCCATAGAACACCCATAGATTGAATCGTATAAACCAATAGTTTTTACACATATTTAAAACTTCTGATCCAACCATCACATTCTCACGTTCTGTGACTAAGAAAATTGGTCCAAATCCAATGAAAAGAGTGAATGTTCAATATCCTCAAAACTAGGTAAACAAGCTCTTATAAGATAATTAAATCATTAGAAAGATATTTCGTATACCTGTGTTTCTGATAGCCCAAGTTCTCTTGCTAGCTGACTTCGTTCTTTACCAACCATATATTGATTTCGTTGGAACTCTCTTTCGAGATGATATAATTGTTCTGGGGAAAATGTTGTTCTAGCTCTCTTTGGGCGGTCCAAGTCTAAAGCCTTCGGAAATACCAATTCTTTAATAGAACCATTAGAATCTACAAAGAAACAATGAAATCAAATGAGTATATATTCTACCTTGTTTCAAAATAATAATGAAAAAGTGGTTCTAAATGTATTCCAATAGGGTTTATGAAATATAGTCTTCCTCTTTACTATTTACCACCCCTCCCAAAACCCCGTCCCTTAAGTTTTTCACAGCTAGATTGGTATTTTTATTTCCGATATTTGAAAGGAATGCAGTTTATCTATGGTAAAGACACAAACACGTGTAAATTTTAAAATTGTTAATTTATTTTCGCTGATGTCGATTACTTAAATCCACATATTTTGAAAACATGTGACAGTGTACCCGTGACGGTTTACGAGTACCCAAGGTTCTTTTCCAAACATTTCAATTTTGTTGAAGCGAACCGTTTTTTTTTGTCTTCACAAAACTTCAATTAAAAACAAATTTAAAAACCGACTGTGTCACGAATAATGTCTAATCAAATTCAGAACCCCTACTTTTATTAAGTGTTTTATTTCCTTAATTAGGAAGATTTCTGTCTCTACTATGAACTACTGATATGATATATGAATAGGAAACAGTAGAAAAAGACATCCGAACCCCTCATTATAGAATATCAGATTGCCATATTGATAACATTCATATTCCCAACAATATCATTTTATAACTATCCAATTAACTACTGTGTGGTAAATTAATTTAATTTCAATAAATCGAATTGAAGTGCGACAGGTACGCCACGGCATAGTTCTGCTAACAATGAGATAAAAATTGGATCGGGAAAGTGATAATTTTATTAATAAACCGGAATAAAAAATAAACAAATCTCTATTAAAGGGAAAAATTGTATGAAATTATTTATAAATGATTTTGATTTTTGAAAGTTTATTTTTTGATAATTGATTTGTATCAGTTAAGAAATTAATAATATTAATATTTAAACCTTTTCAATTCCCGATGTGGGTGTAAATTCATAAATTCATTATTTGTGTATTTAATTTATTTAATTACAAGTAAGCTAGTATTTGTTGTCGTGCTAACTTTTTCCAGTTTTAGAGGGTCTTTTGGGTATGCAAATACATCATATTCCAATTTCTGGAGATTTTGGGAACAGCGTAAGATTGTATCGTCATATTGCAAGACAAATTGGCTTGATTCGGCAGGAACTAATTCCCAGATTCGGACCCTATCAAAACATGCCCTCATTTTCCAGTATCGATCTATGTTTCCTGGCATACAATCATGGTCGACCTTCCGGGAAAACATACTTGTAGAAATTGCCAACTTGTCCTCGTTCTAAATGTGCATGAAATACTTACCTCTTTATATTGATCATATTGCTATTCCCAATGTAATATGATATTCGGAAAGACTTAGATCATGGGCAAACTCTCTCGTGTATTTGATTTTCTTTCACTCATAGGTTAAGAATAAAAAAAAAAATACGCCTTTGTTTTTATCAATTTTATATTCTTTTTTTTATTTTCATGAAATTAAACGAAGTTTGTAGAGATTGTCTCAGAAGCGGAGACAATTTAAGACAATACACGTTTCCGGACTAATATGTATGGTTCTTAAAGTAGAAATAACTCGTTTAAATCATAATTACAAAGAAAAAGAAAGAATCTTTACAAAAAAAAACGTAAAAAAAATAATATCCATTCCTCAAAGCACTGCAATGAATTGCTTGTAAATTAATAAACTACTCATTTAATAAATTTTAAGTGACTATTATTTTGCACATTTTAACTAATGATTAATAGAAACTGCCCAAAACTGTGGTTAGCCTTGGATTATTGGGTACAAAGCACTTGATACGGACACAAGTATCCAATTCAATTTACCACATAATAGAGTGAGACCTAGTTGAGAAACACTTGTCAAATTTTAAATATTTATTTGAAGATTGCGTTGAGTTTACAGATGAAATTTGACCAAATGTTTATTTTGTATGCGAGAAAATAGATTTCTGTACAAAAATGTATTTTTTGTAAATATTTGGACAGAGAGCAAATAAAAACAAATACAGTTCAGTGTACTAATAAAATATGCGACAATAACAGCCGGTAGAAATTTTGTCACCTTTTAAACTTTGACCGAACACTACATACATGTATCGAATGATAGAATTTAAGATATATTATTATTTTGTGCTGAAATCATTTTAATTAAACTATAGGCCAGAACTAATTTGACAGAAATGTAAAATTAAGAAAGACACTGTTAAATCCTCATAATTTTAAGCAATTATTTAAGGAAAAAAGTTGTGTTGAGTTCTGATCTTTGTATGCATGCCTATGTCGCCACTAAAATAACATAATTGCATGCAAACTATAATCGTTTAAAACTGAAAAATTTGTTGATTTAAACTCTTTCTTCGTATATATATGAACACCACGTTAATGTGGGAGAATTTTGAAAAGTAACGAATTCGACACAATTGGAAAATATATAGAGACAACTAAGAATTCGTTAAAGTCTTCCAAATTTGCTATCAATATTTCAGGAATTTCTTTCGTTCTGAGAAATACAAGGAGATGATGGACCAACCTTAACGACAGTAACCCAACAACTACTTTTCGAAGCCTGACCTTAGATTATCAAAGCTATTTTTCAGATAAATTATTGAAAACGAATGATTATGGATATAACATTTGAAATCGATTAAAAAAAAAATAAAATATATGAAAAAATTTTGTTAACGAATTAACGAAATGAGTTTGATAATTTATTAAGAGTTTGTTTTAATTGAAAAATCAGTCACATAAATTATTGTTCATTAAGCATGAATTCTTCTTGAACAAAAATTCACAATAAATTTAAAGGTTGATTTTGACTCAATGAAAGTAATTTTGATTTTCTTTTCAAAACTAAAACAGGGACACATAACATCAACTTCCTTACGGATGGGCATATTCAATTTTCAATTTGCTTCCCCTCTAAGAATTAAGAATACTCAGGATTCCATGATAGCTACAGGAAACATAGTCAAATAACTTTGCAACAACATATCTGTAGATTCCTTGAACGGCACGTATAATTTCAAATATGCTCGAGTGTTTCCCCTTTCAGTTTTTTTTTTTCTTTTCTTAATAAGCATTTGGCATTTGCCACTGGACTTTAGGAACATACCTAACAATATGTTGTGTGTAGTATTTTGATTTCTATGCTTTATATTAAATTCAGATTAAAAAATAATATTGTATTTTGTTTCTTTTTTGTTTTAAATTTTCTAACGTCCTAATTTGTATAACTAAATCTAAAAAAATAAATTATTTTTTTACTTTAATACATTACCTTTTGCCTTTAAAACAACAAAAAACTATATATAGTTATAAAGTAGCTGACATTAAATTGCATGGAACATATCTTTAAATATAAGCTAAGATCAAATTATATATCACACCGTTACGTACCTCTAATTGTAATAGTTCTACAGTAATCTGGATAACTTTTCATATTTCTATTTCCAAGCGGACCACCATGGCAATAATGGTCCTCTTCATTCATTGCCAAAGTTCGTTTTGGAGCAAATGTGTATTCAAACTTATAAATAACATATACGCACTTAAATGTAGATATTTACACACAAGTTTATTTTCATTATGAATAAAACCAATTGACAAAACTTCAAAATGTTGAAAAATATAAAACTGATGACTTGAAATTTATGACAAGTAGTGCAGGATATAATTTGTGACGGAGTGATCTGATACCTAATTAAACATTTTATACGACACTAACAATTTCAATTTCCCTTTTTGGATAAATCTAAGGACTTTACAGAAAATCAATTGGATAATAAAGATTTACAATTTTCTCTACAATTAATTGACAATTAAGATTAGAATCAGTTCGACAAGGTTGGTAGGAGGTCTTTATAGTTATGTTAAATGTGCCAGTCCTCTAATCCCACCCATTCGAACTAGATACTTTCAATTTTCTTCCTCGCGTAATGAGTGAAAACGCCCACTTTTTGCCAAGGTATTTTTAACAGATATGTTTATTCGTAGCTGAAAAATAATGTTTTCATGAAATTCGACGCATATCAATTCTACTTAAAGTCAAATTTATCCGAAAATACACACATACATTAAAAAAGCCCTAAAAGCTAATTTCATTACCACGTTAACGTATCATTGTTATCAAATCATATGCAAGCGCCTTCCTATGTATATATGTGTGTGTATGGTGACCTGAATTTTGTTTTGTAATAAAAAACACACATTTTTTATGTAATTTTACCCGTATGATTGATACTTTATGGACACTCAATAATGTCTGCCACATTGATACTTAAAGAGTGTATTGCTTTTCCTAGTCAGCCAATCAGTATGGCGACCAACAAGGAAATATAGACTTTACCTTAAAGCCAATTTGAATTGTATGCAGAACAAATCTCTTGCGAACCGCTTCACTCAAATCTGACCGAACAAAGCGGAGTACTATTCTCATGTTGGAGCCGACCCGATAGTTATAATTTGACTGTAATATAGGATGGACCTGCGTTATAAATTGGAACGTATGGTTAATATAGAAAACACCATGAGAACTGGTAATAACAATGGTGATTTCAGAAATAATAGACTTGTTAGTTACTTAACTTCGATACCTTTAGTGTTGTGTGTTGTATCAATGTGGCTTGTATCGGTATTTGTCTTGTCTCATTTCCTGAAACTGTCATTTTTTCGTTTTAAAAAAAATAGAATTAAGATGTAACGAATGTTCATGGAAAATCTGCCAAGAGGCTTTATTTGCCTTGTTTGTAATGGTGAATCTTATTTGTGAACGAAAATAACAAATAATCGAAGAGACAAGCAAAGGAAATAAATACATCATACTTGGCATTCGAGCCATAAATATATCCAGCTAAAGGATGTTTGGAACATGTATTGCTCACATGACAATGTTGCTTAGAGTCACGAATGCCTATAAAAGAAACTCACCAAATTTAAATGATCTATCTGCTTAAAATAAAAGCATTATTCGCTACTACCATGATCAGGTTTTGTTTATTGTTGTAACCAGAACCCCTGCAAAAATCATGGTCTCCCCCTTTTCTGTCAGACAACTGAACACAAGTATGTGTCAACACTTACAGTAAAATTCAAGTCATTTAGATATTCATGGCATGCGAGACATATAGCTGTATCAGAAGTATATTATGTACATGCTCTCAGTGAAGTGGTTTTTTTTTATTAATTGCGTGTACATGTTACGTCTATAGGCAAACATTACATAGTACCTGTTCATGACAAAAAAATCAATTAAGACGAAGCAAACTGGAAGACTGTATTACAGAAGAACGTGTCTGCCAAGCTCTTAAATATCAATTTTATAAAAGGTAGAGAGTTTTTGGCAACTCACTGCTCCAATGAAATTAGACTACGATATGTAGAGAAAAAAATAATTTTTATTTAGAACTAATAAAAAAATAAACGAAACAGTGGCTATACGGTAATTATTTATACGCAGCCACGTGTACATCCAGTCAAAGTGAGGATATTAAATCCGATGCATAATGTGGTCGGAGTGCGTGCTATGTTCTCGCTGTCTGTTTACCCGGGTCCGTGTATAGGGTATTTGTTTAAATGTAAAATGATACACTCGTTATTGTGCTTAGCAAACCGACTCCTGTATTTTATTATATTAGAAAACAGGAATATGGTGTTAGAAAGATCATAAAAGCACACACATGTTACAGTTCGTCACTTTTGAGCTGCTCACAAAATGTCAAGCCATACTGCTTTAGCGGTATTGGAGTATTGAGTCACACAAAATATTAAGTCTCTTAAATAAATTGGAAAATTTGAAATATCGGAAGAAAAGGAAGCAGACATCTAATTAATGAAGTCATTGCTGCCAAGCTTTAGACCAAATATTAGGTCTTTCTATAAATTGAACTTTTTTTGGACAAACGAACGACGGACCGACGACAAGGTGGTTGTCATATAGCCCGACCTTTAGAGGATGTTTAATAATCAGTGAACTGGAATTGTTCTCTTTCTGAATATTCAATACATCATTTGCCCCTTGACGTTTAACAACACTTTGTTAATCATTACATCAATGTGGCGGACACCTATTCAAATAACTTTATTCAGAACGCTTCTGGTGTTTGTATAATGTTATCATATATCTCCGATCATAAGAATAATTCAGGCAGACAAGCATAGTAAACCATCTCACCTTTATTTGTTTCTTTGTACTCTCGCCTGCACTTCTTGTACTAGTATGTTCACCTATTATACTATACGTTCTTGTACTTTTAACAAGGAACTGTTTGTACGCTGTTTTTTAAATCAGTATATCTTTGTTTGTGTTCTTAGTTTGGTATGTACTAATGGTTTTATTTTTAATCCATCTTGACTTGCAGCATCTGATTAAAGAAACAACGTTATTTCATTGTATCCCTTTCATTTAATAAGGGGTTGAGAAACATGTTTTTAAATTATATTAATAAACAGTTTTACATTCTGTAGCATATTGTAAATGTTGTTATCATCAAAAGTGTTCAAGAAGGATAACATGTATAACGCCGAACTGGTACCATGTGAATTTGCACATTAAAAATCTGGATAAGCGTTTCGGTCTCGTACATAGTAATTTTATTTTCATATATCGATATAGGAAGATGTGGTGTGAGTGCCAATGAGACAAGTTGACGCTCCATCCAAATAACAATTTAAAAAAAATTAAACCATTATAGGTCAATGTACGGCCTTCAACACGGAGCCTTGGCTCACACCGAACAACAAGCTATAAAGGGCCCCAAAATAACTAGTGTAAAACGATTCAAACGGGAAAACCAACAGTCTAATCTATACATGTTTTAGTTCTGAAAATTTGAAATACTCGCAGCTGGACATTTACACACCATTCCATCGCAATTTGGCTTTGTTCTTTAAAATTTCAAAATTCATTGTATTGTTATGGCAATCAAAAGAGTCGACAAAAATGTGCTTACCATGATCGCAAAACCAATTGTTTAATGTTATCGAAATCTGCCGTATAGTGATTACCGATAAGAAGTTGTAAATTAAAAGCATGGGGGTATAAACGCATATTTTGATAAGGAAAGAACTACAGGGACATATGAAAAAAGGTACACAAACTTCTGTAAATATATTAAGGAGCTTAAGGCTGCAGTGGTCCCTTTCTTATAAAAGTTAAGAAATGGGGTATGATTGTCACATTTTAACAGACGAATTTTATTACGGTAGATTAACGTTTGGGTGTAAGAGGGAGGAGCTGTTAACCATGCTAATCAGAAAAAGGTGAAAGTTGAGAAGGAATAAACGACACGTCTTCTCAAATAGAAGAAATGCATTAAATGAAGGTGTTAAAATTTGAATATTTGTTTGAAAAAAAATACTGAGTCGCATTTGAAAAGAGTTCCCATTTGGATTCAATGTTGCAATTCTTATTTAAACCTCATACTCAGTATAACATCACCATTTCGGAATGTAGCAATAAAATTTGATTTGTTTGAATTGAGTCAGATTTTTTTTTTAAAAGATTCATGCATTCTGCATGCCATTCACAAGAAAGTCATACTTTATTTTATGTACTTAAACATTGTTTAAATTGTAAAGTTTTCTTTCCTTCTATTTAATGTAACTCATTTACTCAACGAACTTCTTAATTCAATTACATGAAGAGTTTACGACAAAATCATTACAATTTGAGATTAATAAACAATAGGTTTTATATGTTATAAAGAAAGGAACGAAACTATTTCTGACGGATTTAATCAATTCTAACAGCTGAAATAAAATTCTGCAATTTTTTTTTTTTTGCAAGTTTGATTCTGTTTGAATGTTTAAACAGAAAGATGAATTTGATTTAAGAAATTCGAATTTAAAATCATATTTTCCATGTAATTGGTATTATGTTATTTTAAACATTTACAGAGCGAGCGCTAAGCTGGGCGAAAATGTTATCGCGCCCGATCCCTACTTATCTTAAATTCTGGATCCCGTCTATAGAACTAATGAGCTACTTCTTAGAATAGATATACAGTTGATACAGTTCAAAGGTTCAATGTTGGTTTTCATTTGGACGTTGATAGAATGTATGATTTAGGAAGAGCATATAATTTAAATGAGCAATACATTATCTCTGATATTTAGAAATAAGTTAATACGGACATAAGTACAGAAGATATAGATGATGTTGGCAATGATTGACTTCAAGGATGATTTACATTGAAGAAACGATAAGCATGCCCAACATAAACGCCAAGGTTTTCTTTAAATCTAATCTTGACGGCTGTTTGATAATGCATGTTGTATGTTAATTATTTTATTGTCTAATAACAGTTTTAAAATGATTTGATTGTTTTCTGTCACATTCGAAATAATCATATTAGAACAACATATTTATTCGTCGTTAAAACGAAGACAATGTATTATGACAGCTGGCATCTGTGATTCTATCTGCTCCTCCCATTACATTGCACTCCCGCGGAGAAGAGTTTGGTCCTCTTGTCAACTGTTATTCAATGGCAATTAATTGTCATATTAAAGAGCGACAGAAGAAAACCACGACAGAGGAAGAAGACGCATATGTCGCCCTATTTCTTTCCCACAAGAGAGTTAATTAAATTGTTTTCTTTCCCACAATTACTTTTTCAAGGATTATTGACTACCGTGATAATTATCAATTAAATACATCTAAAAAACAACAAACGATTGTCGTTACGAGTTATAGCATCATTGTTGTCACATCATTTATGGCAAATTAATTTAAATGTGGTTACAAGTATGCCAACTAACTGTATAATGTGGCATTTGAATCTTAATGTGAACAGTTATCTTGTTGTTCAAAATTTGTCTTCAGTTTTGGTGTAAAGTCTATTTCATGTGCTATCGTTTTATATATATCATCTAATACTATCATAGTTACTTTTATTTTTTTATGTCACAATTTACATTTCTATTTCTTTCAGAATTTTACATGCATAATATCATTTTTTACACCCTGTCAATGACATATATAGAATAATTTTAATAGTTTTTTACTTTAAATTTCGTAGATTCAATACCCAGGGGATAGCAGTGTTATAGAAATATAATGGTCAGCTGAACATGTCCAGAATGGCAGTAAATCCTATACTGATGGTTGTTCAAGTCGAAATGCATTAATACACAAAAACGACCATAGAAAGACAGTCTGAATACGGGATGCCCCGTTTGGGGAGAGCACCAAATATTCTGCATATGAAAGAACCGGTCCGTAATCTAAAACGTAATTGGCCTGTTGCAAGGTACATTTTCTTTACCTTCCCAACATGCTTTATAATCATCAATATATTTTATACTGATGTTTTTTTTTTTTTTAAAGTTTTGTGGGAGAGTTTTGATGGTTTTATTTTACTGACATGTAGATACTAAGGAAGCATCAAGCAGTAGTCGATCACTTGAAACTTTACAAAAAAGAGTGATTGCAAATATCTTTCACTAGATATATCTGATTTGAACACAAGAAGAATTATGCACATTCAAAGAGTATTTCCGAATGTCCTATACCTTTGGCTGGATATGTTTCAAGTTGTAACCCCCCTTTAATTTCATCTGTTTTGAACACAATAAGAAGTATGCAGATTCAAAGAGTATTTCCGAATGTCATATACCTTTGGCTGGATATGTCTCAAGTTGTAACACACCCCCCTTTTTGAATTTCATCTGTATTGAACACGATAAGTGGTATGTAGATACATGAGGATTTCCGAATGACATATACCTCTCACTGGATATGTTTCAAGTTGCATTCTCCTTTTTTTAATTTCATCTGTTTTGATCATAAGAATCATCAGTAGATTATAGGTATGGTTTTTAATACATTTAATGAATGGAATACTTTTACAATGTGTAAATAATGATGTTTGTTAAACTTGAGTTGATAATGCAGTTCTGCATGAAAAGTTATTTGTAGAGAATAATACAAAGCAATGCTTGCACCAGTGCCAATTTCTCTCTATGACTCCAATATACTATCTTTCGTTATCTAGGCATTAGTGAGTCTGATTACAAGTAACTTAAGAGTTAAGGGATCCATCATAATAGATCTAGGTGTTTAAAATTGATTAATTCTTCAACTTATTTTTGTGTTTATGTTTCTAGAGTTAATCTCATTTTAAATTACAAATATATTTTGCTTCAGGAATCTTCTTTTAGAAAATTACTTTCACATTTAAATATCTACTTCTTCTTCTTCTATACATTTAAATAAGTTTGTAATCTTAACTCATTAAAACTTGTATTTTCAGGTGCTCTTATCTGATCTACGCCAGATAAAATAAACCGAAGGGCAAATATATCAGATGCAATATTTAGAAACGGTTTTAGAAGAAAAAAGTAGAAATAATGTACGTTCTTTGATCGAATACTTTAAGTGATTATTTTCTCTTTCGCTCGCCATACTTTGAAAAGGAATAATACATGTTGGGACCATTTGGGACAAACTAATTTGATAAATTATGTTTTGCTCTTACTAAACGTTCACTAGCAATAAATTAAAGAATATTCAGGTCGACAAACAATTAACAATTAACATGATTAATACAGAAAGTAGTTTCTGCAAGATATGTCGGCTGAGATGAAGAAGAGAAATTTGGAATGACACTGAAAAAATATGGTATGCTGCATGAAATTGACAGATTTTCACCTTGCATTAGACCACCTACGAACCTGCATAGTGTTGTTGCAAGGCTTCTTTAACGTATAAAGAAAGCATGACACTCTTATACACAAGGCGTTGAATTTAACATATGCCAATCAAAGAGAACGTGGCTGCGTACTTATACATCTCACACAGTCAAATGAATGCCCACTGTAGCAAAGACTGGACAAGTCTTAAGATGAAAACGTTTCCTTTTTAATTCTTCTTTGATTTACCCTTAGCCAACCCGTAGCTCTAACTAATATTACCCCGTAGTTATATTTGTTGTATAGAACACTAAACAGATCCTAGCACAGAATCTGTCAAAAGCCAAAGACATTTATAGACAAACCAAGGTAGTTATATAATACTCTTTGGCAACACAAATAGATAGCCATCAAGACAATACTAGTGAACAATACATCAAAGTGTTTGTGCAAGTGTATTTTGGGATTCTGTCAGTGAATATGCTGACTTTGCAAGAACACTGCTGATGCATCATAAAGAATAAAAGTGATTGCTTAATCTAGAACTTTTTCCTTTTTTTTTCTAAATAATTCCGGTTTTTTTTCTCCCCGGGAAACTGTCGCATTAACACTGTATTTTGAATACATAGCTGAGACAGTATAGAGCTGTTTTTTACCCCGAGGAAAAAGTGTGGGCTTACGAAGGCAAAGCCGAGGTTGACAATGTTTGTTTTTTATCGTTGGGTAACAATCTGATTTTCACCGTCTCATTTTTTACTTTCTCGGTCTTTTAATCATCCATTTTTGTTTTATTAGTTTGTATTGGTTAATGCAAGAGGATAACATTCATAAATGTAGTCCACTAAGCTCGTAGAAGAGAAGAGTATTAACCAATGTTAACCAATTTCGTGGAGAACCTTGGTAACTTGAACACTGAATTTTTGTAAGGACAATTATAAGGAGTTCCATATAAGAATGTAGAAAATATGCAATGGGTATCTTAAGAAGGAAGTAAGGATATAAAGTGCGGATATAAAAACTAGCATAGACCACTCACAACAAATAAAATCACAAGAAAGCAAGGGGGAAAACCCTAATGGACTTCTTCCAACAGGCGATAAGTAGTGGGAGTTTATGGTCATTTTCAGTCGGAGCCCCTTTTCTAAAGTCTGTGGATTTTTCTAAAATGTCGCCTCTTCTTTTCATGACTGACCATTGGCCAGCAGAAACTTCTTTAGTAAACATTCTTAGAATAATTCCTCTGCGACTATAGTTTGTTCTTATGTTGAGCATTTTCACCACTGTCAAAAATACGGAGAGAGTTGAGCGCATTATGTATATGCCTGACCATTTCAGGAGCCAGTCGTTCAGTTGTTGTTGTTTGTTGCTGTTTATCATATTTGCATTTCGTTTATTGATTTGTGCTTGCATCACACCGTTGGTTTCCCCGATTTTATGTTTGACGGTTGATATTACGTGGCTATGCATATGGGGTTTGTTCATTATTAAATGCCATATGAGAACATATAGTTTCTAATATCCACGTCACTTGGTGTCTGGCGTAAAAATGTCTCATTGGCAATCACACCACATCTCCTTATTTTATATCAATTTTTGATATATGTTTGTTTGGTTTTTATTATTATTTTTTTATCTTTTTTTTTGTTATGCTTGTTTTTTATGTTTGCTATTCGTTTGTGCTACTCTTCTTCTGTAGAATGCACATGATTGGTATGTTGATTTCGATTAAAGTACCAATATATCAAGATACTGCAAGGTCAAGCTGTTCCTTAATTTAACATAGTGAAAAGATAACGATCACTAGAACGAGCTATTATTTTCTGCGAAGTATGCTTTATTTATATCTAGATATCTAGAGATACAGATGCCATATGAAATTGGTCCAAAGTAAAGTAGAGCACAATCTTCGTTACCAACAGTTAAAATCCTATGCAAGCTGCAGCGTGAAGAGCATCTGAAAAAGAAAAGAAACATTAACTAGGTGTTGAATAACAATATACAAATTTGAATAATATATACAATTTTAACCGTGAACTCATTTCTAAGAAGAACCTGTTCAAATTCAGTAAGCAGTACAATCGTTTACCATTTTTCGTATGCCTACAATTTGTGTTTGGACTTTCGTTTATCACTGAAGATTCTGTTTTGATCCCTCAATGTATTTTTTTGGGTGCATGGTCCACGTTATGGTGTATTCCATTTAGTTTAAATAGTTTTAATTCTATAATATAAACTGACCAATCAAAATGTAATGCATGGTACTGAATTTAATTACCATGATGATTTATTGTCAATTGTTGTTTATTTTTATCAAGATTTTAATTTTTTTCGACATTCCGTTTCTGTACTTTACCAAGAGTTATTATACTCTGTGTGGGTTTGTAACAGAATGATCATCAGTCAACAAATGTCAGATTGCATAAATTGCTGTGATAGTATCTTCTGCAGCGAAACAAAATATACAACAGGGAAGAAAATCAGAAGTTGGAAGAGTGACAAAGAAAAGAAATTTCAGGAATTTGCTTAAAACTTAATTAAAGAAAGATTAGCTGGAGTGCAGTGATTGTTTGATGAAAGAAGAACGATATAATAAGTGCTTCTAAACAACAATAACTATAAGATAAATGCAACAAACATCTATTGCATTACTTATAGAACAATTAAAACTTCAAATAGGATTTCCCCATGAATTGCTCATATTGCAAAGACGAAAAGTCTGCTGAACATGGTAAATGCATTACATTCTGTTAATAAAGGACATGATTCTGGATGTCTAAGAAAATTACTAAATTATAAGCCTCATATATATTCTTTGTTTTCCAGAATACTAGTATTATCAATGCACATGTAGTATTTTATTTCGATATGGTATCGGTTTCACCATGTAGTTTGTTTTCTCTGAACGTACTAGATAGTTTTTAACAAGCTTGAAAATTATGTTATCACCAATCAACATGTTGTCTTGTCAAGTCAGCAGAGCGAACGATCTCGACTTGTCTTCACATTTTGTCGAGTAGCTGATATATTATGTTATCAATATGATAGAAACCAGATAATTCTGTTTTTTTCGTGGTAGAAATAGTATACTCGTTGTTTGTTTAACCAGCAAACCGGAAGAAGACTTGATAAAAACGTGCTTAAACTTTTAACGTTACTATGAGTCGGTGATAAGTCCGGGTCACTGATACTTATAAGCCGGGTGAAATATATTCGAACTCCATTTGTGATAAACAATTTTATATAGAGCTGGACAGAGAGATACAGGCACTAGCTAGAGGAACCTGCTATTACTTATGCTTAAGTTTGAAGTATTAAACATTAAATTTGAGATGATAAGTTATATCACCATACATGTCCCGCCATCTTTGTATGAACCTTAAATTCACAGGAGAACTAAGTCAAAATAATCATAAGATAAAGTAGATGTTGTATGATTGCCAATCAGAAAACCATAACCACAATTCAGTTAAAGTGGATGTTGGCAATTGTAGCCCTCAACAATGAGGGGGGAAACTTTATAGTGTATATGTTATATAAAAAAGAAGATATGGTTTAATTGCCAATGAGACAACTCTCCACAAGATCCCAAATGACATAAAATTAAATTAACAGCTTAAGCTAGGTCACCGTACGGCCTTCAACAATGAGAAAAGCCCATACCGCTATAGTCAGCTATACAAGATCCAACAGTCAGAAACTTTAAAACAATTCAAAAGAGAAAACTCACGACCTAATTAGTGTACAAAAAAAGTGAACAAAAAGCAATTAAGTAAGACAAAAACAAACCATAACCACTCCTGACTTGGAACAGGCACATACATAAAAAATGTATAGTCGGCTACAAAAGGACACAAAATGTACAATGTGAAACAATTTATTTAAATTAGTATATGGCGTTCATTATCACTGAACTAGTACATATTTGTTTAGGGGCCAGCAGGAGGACGCCTCCTGGTGCGGGAATTTCTCGTTATATTGAAGACTTGTTGGTGACCTTCTTCTGTTGTTTTTTCTATGGTCGGGTTGTTGTCTCTTTGATACATTCCCCATTTCTATTCTCAATTTTAATTCAGAAAATACGCCAGAGTTTACGAAAAACATATATATCGGACATGAACCAACGACAGCCACTGAACTACTTGACTCTTGCATTTAAAGAATGAGGTACATAGATAAAGGAAGATATGGTATGAGTATGAGTGCCAATGAGACAACTCTCCATCCCAGTCACAATTATAAAAGTAAACCAGTATAGGTCAAGGTACGGTCTTCAACACACAGTACTGGTTCACACCGACCAGCAAGCTATAAAGTGCCCCAACAAAGAACTAATGTATTTAACCATTAAAAACAGTTCGTTTCAATTGTTTCAAAGGTTTCTGAATAGTTTATGTTTATAGTGTTTACGACAGAAAACCAAGGGGTGATTGGTTTGCTCTAGCTAAATTAAAGTTAGTTATAGATAACATCATACAATAAATAATTGCCGTTGGTTAACCCTTTTCAAACATAAAAAACTTAGAATTAAAGCCTAAAATATCCACAAAAACACTTCTTTTATCAAAAAGACATGTACATAAAAAAAATCAAATAGTTTCATGCCATTTCGTATTTCATTATCTCAAGTTTAATCATTATTAAACTGCAAGGCGTCTACGGAAAATTGAACTCAAATAAAAACATTTTTTTTTATAATTTTAAGATGAGCACTTAATGTCCTGAATGTGTTTATATCAGATTTTAATTCAAACAGCTGCAAAGATGCTATTCTGCAATTAAGTGGTTAATTTACTTTTAATAAATCTTCTGAAATCGTAATGAAGAAATTTCTATGAAAATTTATCATCAACACATTGATAGCGATAACAAAAACGTTCTCACATCTTTGAAACATCAGTATAGATCTTATATGCATAAATCACTGTAGGCTGCCACCCTTTGCTTCTAATCATAATCGAAAATTGATTTAAATTGGCTTCATATTTTTTACAACAAAATCTAATGATAAATCAATAAATGCCATGAAGTGTTAATTAGTTCAAAATTAATTGGTTACAGGCGAACAAAAAATATTATTTAGAATATTGAAGCCAAAATAAACCAGCAAAATATGCATCATAGTTATAGTAGACTAAAAAAAATATTAAACAACTATATGTTTATCCTTTAAAATAAAGATTACAAATCAAATGGAAAGTACAATTAAATAATAAAAAAAAAGTGAACAAAGGCGTGAAATACGGAACAACAATGCACAAAACAATAAACATAAGGCAAAAGATACAAATAATTTTGATGACTTCATGTGTTTATGACTTGGGTTACTGATTTTTCTGATTGCTGTGTGTCCTAAGTTCAGATTGTATGATAAAATACTAACAATCTAACCTTGCAAGACGTAACGCGCGGTATGTACAACGTTCTAATGTCTGGCACAATGCTAAATCAAATAAATAATAAACTTCAGCATAAAGGCTATTTTCACATTTAAAACAATAGAGATTATGTATATCATGCAATTTAAGTAGAAGATGGCTGGCCATATATTATCAAAAAAATATAATGAATTTTATATGGGATGCTAAAAAGTATATTTACCTCAAACTTTAACCTTGGTAAATATGATGTTCTTGGCCTAACAACTCCCTAATACTCACAGCTCAATTATAAAATCGTCAATTGCAAATAATTACATCACGTATATGCAATGTTTCATTATAAATGATTTCATCGTTTTTATAGTCGGACAACCATATTGTACCGTTTTTAGGGAGGCGCAGTCGCGTTGAAACGCAACAACAATGACTGCAGGCGCTCTTTTTGGCAGCATTCCGACAACGAGTTGGAACATTGAGGGGGGGGGGGGGGGGGTGAGAGTTCAGAACTTGGGACAAGCACATGGAAGTATGGTAGCCTTTAACTTATTTTGTTTATAGATTTCCACTCGTCCGCGCTTCTGACTATATGTGCCTTTGTCAAATAATATCAAAGGAATTACAACAATGGCATTCATTTATTTATTGAAAATTAGGATTTGCGCCAGACAAATCTTACCGTCTTTAATAAAACAACCATTTGATATTGCTTTCAAAGTACGTAGAGGGATTGAGATATTTAATATTTAATATACGTTACCCGGATATGCATCTATATGTAAAGCGAGAAAAATCAAATCTGTAATTTTAAAACACGTTAATTAATTTGTATTGTACCTGTTCTTTCGATTGAAATTGAATACGGATTCGAAAGCTCGAAGTATATGTAATGTCACGTAGAATAAATATATTCGTTATAAAAAATCGGTCGAGAAAAAAAATACCACCTATAACAAATACGAAACCGTTTTAAAAATTGAGATATAAAACATACTATACTTACTTTGATTTTGCCAAGAACAGAAGTTGTGGTTAATAGAACAGAGATCATCCAAACATTGCAAAAAGCTTTAAATAATGTCACAGTTTCTAACTATATGTATAAAGAGTCATGCAAGTCATCATTAAAGAAGATATTCCAACAATGTGGAATATTTACTCTCCTCTGCTCCTTGGAAATTTGCTGAAAGTGTAACTTTAGAGTTTTTTCCACGGTATTTGTCTAAGTCAAATTTTGCTGTCCACATATCATGTCCCCGATCTTCAAAATGGTGCCACTCTCCTTCAGCTATAACGGCTACTGCTTTTGCATTCGGAACTTTGACCTGCCAGTTGATATTTGTCAGCTTACTGTTGGTGTGTAGGACTCTTGGCTCTTCAATAAAGCATCCATCTTTCCATTGGGCGTACTGCTTTGGAAACGGGTAGACAGGCTGGAGGGCTCTGGTACAATGAATCAAGTAGTTGTAGACGTTCGGAAGGGATTTGCTGGGATCGGCTGCTGGTAAACAGTACAGCTGAAGCTTGTAATAATCGGATTCCGGCATGTGGACAAGAAAATGCACCACACTTTCTCTCGTTTGCGCAAACACATACTTAGACAAGTCCTTGTCATTACGACAATTGATAAGCTGGGTTGTAAATTTGACGTGAGTTTTGGCTTTTATTTTAATTTCCAAGTGATTATCCCGAGCAGTAATTTCTGGTTCCGGGTGTGACAGTGTTTCAAGTCCAAGTTCGGAAAATCTCTCCTGTGGACCAAGGTACCCTTCAGGTAGTTCCGGCTTTTTATCCATGTTTGTATCAAGCAATTGAGCTGCAAGCCTTATCCACCCTTATGTTTCTCTGCCGAGTGAGAAATCAGCAATGCAGACCGATATAGATGTCGCCACAGTCAGAGAGTGGTAACCAATAGTTATTTGTGTTCGTTATGATTTTATCGTAAATTTCGGCTGGAATTTTCCTAGCAATGGAGAAGCTAAATTTAGATGATAGATAGAACTATGTCAGTTACAATCACCATCATCAAATCAAAATAATAGGAGGATGTTAACACGAATGTATAAGATGGATTCTACTGATAGAACAACCCTCTTCAAAGGAGAGTTATAATTGTCGATAGCTTGTTTTCTTACTTTGTTTTAATTGCATTTTAGTGTAGGAGGAAATGAACGTCTAGATTAAGTAAATACAGAGAGAAAATATTTTAATTAGTTTAGTTGCATAAGACTGAAAATGAAATACCGTAGTGAACTTGTTTACTTTCAAAGAACTATATTTTTTTGCGAAAATATGTCAGAAAATAAGATTTCACCAGATGAATCATTTTGTTTTAGTAACAGTGTATAAAAAGATCTCCACATGTAACTTAGACGGACTATGTGGTATTGTCGTACTATTATAGTATTAACTTCACTGGAAATTAGAAATACTACAATGGAAACTTTGCATGTATCTATTAAACATTGCCTGAATTTATTTAAATAAACCAGATCTACATCTGCCTAATTTTCATTTAAACTAAATAAATGTGAAAAGATGAAAGAAAGATGTTTTGAATTCAGATACATATATATTCTTTAATAGTTAGATATAATTTCAACATGCATTTAAAATTATGCTTCCATCACGATATATATATAACAACAAAAACATCATCATCGAAAGAAAATCCATTATTTAAGAATGTTCAAATTTCATTTTATAATAAATTGCCAGTCTATTAGATATAGTTTTAAAATAGCAAACTCAAATAACTTAGGAGGTAATGATGCTTAAAAAATCTTAGATTGTGATCAGCATTTTATATGAAATAACAAACAAAAAAAGGTACAGATCTAAATCGTCCTATTTACAAAGTAGGAGTTCTAGATTATCGCGGCACAACGTAGAATGTAATTGCAGGTGTTTAATGAGCATGTCTACATTCTACCATTACAACTTAATATGACGTCATCAATCAATTATAATTTGAAAGGACACGAAAAGTATGTGTGTACTTTGAATATGCCATACAGGTTTGCATGTACTGATAATACAAAATGGAAAGCTATAAATTCAGCTGTATTTTGGCAAAACTTTTAGGAATTTTGGGTCCCCAATGCTCTTCAACTTCGTACATAATTTGACCTTTTTATTTTTTTTATTCAAGCGTCACCGATGAGTCTTTTAGGGACGAAAAGCGCGTTTGCTGCAAATACAAATTTAAATCACTGTATCTATGATGAGTTTATTCATAAAAATGTAAAATTAATGCTTGTGTACACGATGTACACACACGCTTAGCATGCTTCAAAAGAAATATAGGGATTGATTGTGACTTAATGTTCAGTTGCAAAATACATCATACAACTTCAAATTAACAATTTAAAAATATAATTAATAGGTTCAGATAAAGGGACAGTAAAGTGCGTCCAACGGTATAAAAGGGTAGAATTTTGACTGCCACTGAAAAATGAGGATATTTGGTGAAGGCAGCTATTTTACTCTGCAACAAACCACATATGGACCACTCAAAAGAGCTATTTAACATACTATTTGAATAGAAATTTGAAAATTCCTGACTGTATTTATACAACCACCAAAACCAAGCCTTATAGCAAGGGTTTCACTGACAGGAAGCAAAAAGTTAAAGGGATGGTAATCCAACCTACCAGTTTATATACTTGAGGACAGGGAATGATTTTCACAATTACAAGTTGATAATGACACGAAAAGGCTATTATGTGAACACATCAGTTCTTGGCAATCATACCACATCTTCTTTTTTATATTGTACCTTATAATTCCAAAGTTATGATTGTCGGCAACGACAGTACAAAAGTGTTAGAATTCTGCGAAAACCTTTTTCGACCCTGCGATTCCTTCTGTCAGTTTAAAATTATAGTATGGTTGACTACAACAAATCTTGATTCATTTTATTAAATGAATTTATTTATTTCTCTTGAAGAAGCTTCAGTCAATGTTATCATAACATTCCGAAATAGTTGATTGATGCCTAAAATTTATAATTCCTGAGTGTATGCAAATGTTTACTGCAAAACCTTAAGTTTATCTATCAGTCATTTACTAAAAAACAAACATATTTCGCAATTTTGTTTCAGACATTATCTCTAAATCATGTATTAAACTTCTGCCAAAATTTTATAAAAAAACGAAGACGGTTTGACATATGTTTGGATGTCTATAATATATTTACAAGTTAAATCAATAGATATATATATCCTACGCATGGCTTTGACAAACTTGAAAAAAATGTAATGGATCGCACGTACAGTCGGGGCTGTTGCTTTCTGTTGGGAATCAAAATATCTTTTTAATACATACTACATCCTTTGCTTTTTCGTGTGATATCTAGATATTTCATAGTTCAACAGGGAATATTTGAGGTTTGTTGTAAGATCTAGTGAGGTAAAATATATTGAGTTTCTGCGATTTTAATGGTTTCTGTTGACAGTTTTCAATCAGTTTACGATCACTAAAAGAGTGTTAAGTAATGCATGCATAAAAAAACCCTCACCAAAGACATTATACGTATAAACTCGTTTACATGAGACTTGCATGCAGTGGCGCTCAGACCAATAAAGTTGTAAGGCCAATCCAAAGTCGAAGTATAGAAAAGCATTATGAACAGAAAATTTCCCAAAAATATTGTGTCAAATTCTTCTGAGGCAATCGCTTCTATAATCTGGAGGTATATACACCTCAGAGTATCGAATTGAAATAACTAATAATAAACAGTACAGCAAATGAACAGATCAATGATATTTCATGTCAACACACAAGTGATAACAAAGATAATTTACAATGCAGTTAAATTAAAAGATAACAACAACCGACTTATTAAACATATAAACGTTTTAAGATCGATATTTTTTTTTTCATTGTTAAAGAGTTGATTAACGGCCAATGACAAATATTGCATCCATGTTAAAGACGATATGGTAAAAGGAAGACAACTCTAATGTAAAAAATATTTCAATCAATTTTTACCACCAGCTCGTTGTACTTATATATGAAAATCATAGAAGTAGGGTACCTAAATAAAGTAAAATTTAAGTCGATTATTAGAGAGAAACGCACAATTTCAAAATGTACAGCATACAGTATACGTACAGTAAACATCAATTCTCTTTATAGAATATCAAGTTTAGATTCTGTTTTGGATTTCAATTCTTTATCTATTGTTGCTGTATAGCTAATAGGAATTATCAAAATAGCGCTGACCTAATCATGATTTTTTTTGCAATGTTTAAAACACTTGTATTTAAGGTTTTCTTAAAATTTATTTTCCAAATATTGTGACTGATGTCAATACTGTTTATCAGTTTTGATACCCTGACTTCTGTTTTATTTTTTAAACGTTCAGTTCAGGATTATAAAAAAATGTAAAAGGAATGTTTATTTTTATTTTTTGTATTTCACTTTTTTTTCTCAGACCAATTAAATCCTTTTAAAATGCAGACACAAAACAAAGAAAATCATAACTTTGTCACAAGAGAGAACAGCATATGTATGGCTCTTCTACAGACGAATATCACATCAGTTACAGCTATGCAATTATGTGTTACATGGAGAGTTGTCTCATTGGCACTCTCACCACATCTTCCTATATCTATACACCATGAAACAGAAGATACACCGGTAAAATTAAATTACAAAAAGAGGACATTAAACTCCGTTGACATAAAGATCCATGAAAACAAACCAACCAAACTAAACAATACACAGAACAGGTTTGATTCAGCCACGGAATTAAGATACTATGGTTGAAGCATGTGCTCCAGAAGTGAAAAATATACAATACTGATGAACTAAGGATTTGTATAGTATATTATACACATCCTTAGATTAACTTAAGGTAATCGTATTGTTAAGTTTCAAACTAAGGCAATTGTAGTTTACCAATGTTGAAATCTCATATATCAACCTAAAAAAAAACCACAGCAAAAAGTAAAATCACAAAAATATTGAACTCCGAGGAAAATTCAACGCGGTTAGTCCCTAATAAGAATGGCAAAAATCAAATGATTAAACACATCAAACGTATGGAAAACAACTGTCATATTCCTGAATTGGTACAGGCATTTTCAAATGTAGACAATAGTGGATTGATATATGGTGAAGTTGTATGACAGTCGCATCGAATTCCATTACATTTACAACGACGCGTGAACAAAAAAACATAAATAATGGTTTTCCCGTTTGAATGGTTTTACACTAGTAATTTTTGGACCCTTTATAGCTTGTTGTTCGTTGTGAGCCAAGGCTCCGTGTTGAAGGCCGTACTTTAACCTATAATGGTTTACTTTTTAAATTGTTACTTGGATGGAGAGTTGTCTCATTGGCACTCACACCACATCTTCCTATATCTATATAATAGGTAAAATTGGCAAAACATGGGTACAACAGTCATTACTGTGTCACAATCTCAAAACTAACAAACATTCAGCAAAGAAACACAAAAAAAAATCTATCAAATTTAACAACCACATTTATTGCTTCGCGCGTTTGACCTCAGAAAATGTAAACGTCACAAATGAAGAAATATAAAATGATCTTGTCGTTCAAAATAGTTTCAAAAGAAATATAATTTCACATGGGAAATGGTAGTATACAGGGTTAACCAAAACAAAAGTTTTGTTAGAACTTATTTCAGAAAAAGACCGAGTTTTTAAATTATCCAGAATCCACCCAAGCAAGATAACACACACAATAAAATTGCATTTACTCCATTAGAAACTAAATAAGATATGGCTTATACAAATACTCAATTTAATTTTTCCATGTTCGGTCAGTGTCATCTCAAGATTTTGAAATTTGTATGCTAGTAGTTATGTTATTGCGAGGCAGAAATTCCGAATGTTATGTAGATGGTGTGTGGTCGTAATCCAAAATAATAATCAGTTAAAAGAGATTATATACATCATATTCAATTATCTCACGATAACTGCTGGTGAAAAAAACCCAGTTGAAACCGTAGTTCATCACAAATTTTTTCATAAATTAGTCTGCAGTATTATCAATTGATTTGTGCAATCAAAATTAGACAGACGATGTCAATGGAAAATCAAACTAATAAGTCAAAGTTAATTAAACAATACCCGAACATGAAAGAAAAACGAATCCCTTTTATACTTTCTTTATGATATAATAGACTACAGATATCTTTTTTTTTTTTTTTTTAATTTAAACGAATTTATAACTGAATAAACGAATTTATAACTGAATTCGAAGGTTA
This sequence comes from Mytilus trossulus, assembly GCF_036588685.1. NCBI lineage: Eukaryota > Metazoa > Mollusca > Bivalvia > Mytilida > Mytilidae > Mytilus > Mytilus trossulus. Next base: position 72,709,537 of record NC_086376.1, on the reverse strand, counting down.
TATTTTTTACAACGAACATGTGTCAATTTTTTATCAGTTGTAATCCAATTATGTATATTTTTAGAATTTTTACTTTGATGTCAGGTAACAAAATTGGCTTAAAATAAATATACAAAAATGAGCTGAAATACCAGGTTCAATCCACCATTTTTTTATTACCTGTACCAAATCAGGAATCGATTGAAATTCGAACAGCAGTATACTACTGTTGCCTTTATTTATACAACTAAATGAAAATAAAAGTATCTTGAAAAAAAAAAGAATAGACTATACATCTCGTTTCATTAATTGTTTTGTTTTTGGTTCTTAATTTGTTTTGAAAGAAAAAAAAACCACTGTAGAATATTAACATGTTAACATAAAGAAGAACAATCATTTTCTTGCCAAAATCACTATTATAATGTAGCATAAGATTCACAATTATTATTGCATCGAAGTATATAATTATGACCGACAGATATATTAATTATTAGTACTTGTGCTACAGTCTATACGCATGTTCTGTAGAGGAAATGTTATACATTGTTAAGTCTTGATGAATTCACGTATTAACGCGGCATCGAAAAGGATTGCATGTCTGAATAAAGTGCATTGTAAGTGGGAGTTCCACATACCAAAAACAGAATATTTTTCAAATGATGTCACTATCATAAGAAATGTTCAAACCGCCGACACAATTGACTCTAAAGATAAATTAATCCATATTACATTCCTGCAATAGAAACGTAGAAAGATACTAAAAGGACATTCAAACTTATAAGTCGAAACAAAAAACTGATAACGTCATGGCAAAACAAGATTTAATATGCAAACAACTGTTGAACAAATTCTTTTTATCAACAGAAGAAGAAACTCTACATAGAATATGGGCTTTTTCCGTATGAAGCTCGCTGGCAAATTTTGATTTTGATATAGTTGTTGGGATGAGAACAGACAACTCGTGTTAAAAAGAACACTTATGTGTGAAAAAAGTCCGATAAGATAGGAAAAATCCCTAAAATAATGACAAAAAAATTAAACTAAGCACCTAGTAGTGTTAAATGATTTTGCAATAAGTAGTATTCCGTTTTCTACCAGTTTGGTTTTTACTTGTAGAGAGGGTACAATGACATGATTTTAAAAAAAAATTGATATACAAATCATAATCATACTGTCTTCAGAGCATAAGTTTAAGAGCATTGAAAACAAACCCAGCTATACCTAATTTGACCCCTATATAGCAATAGAAAATTAGAATACTATAATTATATAGTATCTCGATCTATGAAAATTAATGTTTAAGGTTATAACAGGAATTCCAACCTCCAAGGTTAATTCAAAAGGGATAGTCCATAAAGGATGACGAAATCTAACGTTAACAACAATTAGAACGAGAGAAAAACTACTATCAAATTCCTGACTTGGTACAGACATTTCCCGACAAACATTATAGGATAAACCTGATTTTGTAGCGAGCTAAACCACCTACTTGTATGACAGTTGTTTAAAGTTCAGATATGTTGATAAAGTTGGTTGAGAAACCCAAACATGTGGATATGATATGTTGACCCAAAAAAGCGTTGCGGACACATGGAATTTCATAATTGTTTAAATTTTTAAATACGTTAACAGCCCTGTGACACAACATTTTTTTAAATTACTTTTACATGTTTAAAAAACATCAAAAATATCATGATCAGGCTTATAATTTGGTATGCCATACGTGAGTAACGTCTTTATAATATTTATCAGTGGCGCTATGACTACTCGGCTGGTGATACACTCGGGAACGAAACGTCTACCAGCATTGATATCGACCAAGTGAATGTAAAAAGTTGTATTATATTCCCGGCATATAGTTTGGTACGCCCGACACGCGTTTCAACTTCATTACTCCTATCAGTGATGCTCAAATCAAACAGTTAGAAGGCCAAACAAAATACGAAGTTGAAAAACACGTTTCGTCTACAAAAGACTCATCAGTGACGCTCAGATCCATATAGTTAGAAAACCAAACAAGTACTGAGTTGAATAGTATTGATGATCCAAAATTACAAAAAAGTTGTGACAAATACGGCTAAGGTTATCCATATTTGGGATAAGAAAATCCTTAGGATTTCGAATAATTCATAATTTTGCAAACAGTAAATTTATAAAATGACCATATTATTGATATTCATGTCAAAACGGAAGTGCTGACTTCTGGGCTGGTGATACCCTCAGATACGAAACGTCTACAAGAAGTGGCATCGACCCAGTGGTGTAAATAGTTATCAAAGGTATCAGGCTTATAATTTAATACGCCAGACGCGTGTTTCGTCTACATTAGATATGCCGGTGTAAAGTACAACCTTTAATCTGGAAAGTATTAGTAAATCAATAGATATAGGAAGATGTGGTGTGAGTGCCAATGAGACAACTCTCCATCCAAATAACAATTCAAAAAGTAAACCATTATAGGTTAAAGTACGGCCTTCAACACGGAGCCTTGGCTCACATCGAACAATAAGCTATAAAGGCTTTTTTTGTTGTTTTAGATATTAACTGTTGTAACAATGTCATCGAGATTGCAAAATACAATTGATTTTTTCCATAGTCGACAATAGTACAAACTTCGAAAAGTTTGTTTTTGCACGACGCTATTAGAAATAAAGAACAAAATATTTGGTCATACTGGTATTCATTTAAAGCCAAGAGCTAAAGATTCTCGTTGATATTTGTACACAGTGTCACACATTTAGTTTCATTAGGGCACATACTTTATCTTTTTTCGCCTTTGGTATATTGAAGATGAAGTGTCTATAAATAATCGGTCATAATACTCTACATAGCACTTGGAGTACAATATTTGTGCTCGAAACACCGAATCCATGATAATTCTAGCTCGAAACTTTTATAACCGCAAACGGTCAATCAGAATCAGACCCCATCCCTAATTCTAAATATCATGTTATCTTAACATCAATTAACTATATTGAGTATTGAACCCTGTGGAGCACATGCAGTCATGTATGTTGCGTTTTATTGGTACATGCAATTTTATTTGAAAAACACCGCTTGATTGTTGTCATCTGCCAATCAAGTTAATGGAATCTATGTTAATCAATTATGAATATATAAATAAATACGATGATATAATCTTGACACCATCATAAATTAATTGACCGATACGATGTGTCGGTGTCTCAACTCACAAGAAACAAGTTTTAGCGGTAATGTATATTTAGAGCCAAGCTTAGTCGCCTGCTTTTTAAGTATTCCGTTTATGTCGTGAATTTGCTTGGCCAAGTGATTCATGCATAGCAAAAATTACACTGTCGATGCAACTGATCCCTATTATTTTGAAAGTCCCTTAGTGTTTTGTTTTGCTTTACCTTGATTGGTTGCTCCAATATGCATGATTTTAACGTTGTAAATATGCTGTTGCTTTAATTTACGACTCATAACTTTATATAAATGTAAAGATCTACAATTGTGCTGTTTCTGGCAGTTTTGCCTCAACTGTCAGAAATGTAAACCCTTAACGTAATATTTTAGATTGAATTGAAAATAAATAGAAGTACTTAAATTTGATCAAAGCCTTTCAAAGAGAGCAGAGTGATACCTCTATCATTTATTGCACTTTCCGATAAACTGATGATGTTCTTTCACTAAAAAAAATCCATTCTTTACTGGATACACATGTCTCACATACCCATATCAACTTGAAATTAAGTTTTCAAGAAGGTTTGATCCATGTCTATAGCCTTTTCTTACGATTGATGCTCATAAATATTTCAACCTGAAGGCATTATAAAATACTAATATACTAATATACTACTCCAGAAGGTTTGTGAGAAAGAACGACGACTGCAATTTTTATAGTGCCGCTGGATTAAAATGCAAATATGTTGAGGGGAGGGCCATATTTTCAATCTCAATTTGATGTCTCTTTCATAAACCCTAATTGTTAGAGTTTTGTATTGTATTACTGAAGCTAAAAGTTATTTAAGAGACACATGAATTTATATTTACGTATAGTAAATAAAAAGGTGCTAAGAGATATGCCAAGAACCTCCTTTTCCCTCTTGGACAGCTGCCGGATAAATCACAAATCCAATAGCTGAGGTGTCCTATTTTAGATATCCTGGTTTATGTTAATTCAGCATACCATACGCATCTTATGTAACAGTTAGCTTGTTATCGTCTGCTTGTTACATTTTCAATTTTCAAATTAGATAAAGAAATTCCAATGAAATAAGCTAATTTATATGCCAAATCATGAAGGATACAAGTGGTTTCAAACTAATTTTTCTGTTTCCAACATCTTAAATATACAAACATAAATTTCAAATGATAAGATATATATATACTCTATGATAAATCACAACAACATAAAAATAGCAACATAAGCAACTACAATGCATGGCATGCTCAAACAAATACTATTTGTAAGTAAATGCAGTTTTATATGCTATATATTCACATGTACTAGAACAAGCGCCGCCAGCAAACATTATTTGTAAATTTGTAAACATACTTACTTTCAAATATCAATTAAAAGTTGCAATTGGAAATCCAGAAGCCCCCTATATTGTTAAAGCATTCAAGTATTGTCAAGTCAATGTCAAATTTACAGCAAATCACATTTAAATGGTGAACTCGAGCATAGTAGAAAATTTACTCTCCTCATCTCCTTGAAAATTGGCTGAAAGTTTTACTTTAGAATTTGACCCTCGGTATTTATCCAAGCTAAATTTTGCCATCCAAACTGGTCCTCCCCGGTTTTCAAAATGGAACCACTCCTCATCAACAACAACGGCTACTCCATTGGCATGTGGAACATTGACGCGCCAGTTGATATTCGTCAGATTGCTGTTGGCGTGCAAGACTAGTGGCTCATGTAGAAAGCATCCGTCCTTCCATTGAGCATAGTGCTTTGGAAACGGATGAACCGTCTGGGCTGCGGTTGTACAACGAATCAGATAGTTGAATACGTTCGGAAGAGATTTACTTTCATCAGATGATGGCAATGCATACAACTGAAGTTTATAATAACCGGTTTCTGGCATATGAACCATTACATGGATGATGCCTTCTTTCATCTGAGCAAAGACATATTCTGAATATTCCTTTTCAGAGATACAGTGGATAAGTTGGTAAGTAACTTTGATATGTGCCGTCTCCGACCCTATTTCAATTTTCAAATGATTATCCCGTGCAATAATCTCTGGATTCGGATGGGTCATGGTTTTAAGTCCAAGTTCATTCCATTTTTCCTGGGGTCCAAGGTAGCCTTCGGGGATTTCTGGCTTTCTTCCGGCCATTTTGTTACTCGAACGTACTTAGTCTATCTTTAGGTTGTCTTCCAAGTAAAAGAAAGTAGAATAGCAATCCAGAAATATGTATGCGACGACACTGACAGTGGTAACCAATAGCCTGTTATGTTAGCAACGATTCTATCGTTATTTTCTGTAAGTTACGTTCTAGCATGGAAAAAGCTAAACTAAGATGATAGATAGAAGCTTGTCAGAAACAATCTAAAATTATACAACATACGTATTTATTGGTTTCTTGTTGGTGGAAGATGTATGTTCTTTTACTTCATGCTATATCTATTGTTGTCTCCTAATCGTCATTAATTAGTATCTTTTTGTAGGCATGATTCTCTTTGAATACTCTGTGAAATTCATAGAATAGAACTTTCAATTTTCTTTGTTGATAAATAAGCGTAAAACGTAAATACACTGAATTCACTTGTATAATTTGTTAATAGATGTTTCTTATAATACTTTGGTTTTATCTTTCTTACATTAAGCGAGTGGATGTATTTGTTTGTGTATGTTTACATCATCATCTAAAACAATTATTTTCCCATCAAATACAATAATTCAATTACAGCTAAAGTATTGAAGTACAAAACGATCTGAATAGTTTCGCATCTTTTTAACCATTACCAGTCGGGAACACAGTAGTTCAGCGCAGATTATAAGTGGGTTCGTTTGTGTTTCTCTATGAATAGAATTCTGTGTTATGTATCGTTTGTGTTTTCATCTTTTGCTCTGGCAATCGTATTGTATGTTCTTTAATTTATAAATGTTAGTTCTCGATTCTTTATTTACAAAAACTTTTTATGATTTTTATAACTTTTGATATTGAAGTTCCGGATCAATATGGATACATTATATAATTTTGGTATTGATTGAGTATGAATAACTTTATTGATATGTCATATGTCCCATTTTATTTGGTAGTTTCTAAGGTTTGTTTTGTGTGTAGTTTTTATTCAATTAATATAATTACCACCTACAACACAACTATACTAGTGTTTAAAGTGCATTTGAATTATGCATGACGTAATTTTAAAGCATTTGTCAAGATATAAGGCATTGCTAGATATTATTTATACATTCGTCATATTAGAATAATCACCAATAATGGGATTATTTTGGTGCATCCAAATAAATCTAGAAAAACGCTCCGGACGAAATGAATTATTAAACGTGTTTTTTCCATTTTTTGTCGTTGAATCCACTGAATGTTCGATTTTCATAATAAAGTGACACGATGTTGACAGATTTTTTTGTTTTTGTACCAATTATTTGTTTTGTAAGCGCTTAAATTCGGAACATAAAATGTGTTTTGTCTTCTTGAAATAAGGACTCAATAAATGTGAGAACACGATAGTTTTTTTCGGATAATCTTTTGCACTGCATATGGTATGACTGTTGAAATAAAGGCAACAGTAGTATACCGCTGTTCAAAAAAATCATAAATCCATGGACAAAAAACAAAATCGGGGTAACAAACTAAAACCGAGGGAAACGCATTAAATATAAGAGGAGAACAACGACATAACACCGAAACGTAACACACAGTTGAAAGATAATCTATCAAAACTAGTATTTTATTTCATTCAGTTATTTATTTCAGTTTTACACCTTTTGTGACATTTTTACCTACTGTGTCTGTTTGTTTTGTTCACACATTGTTGTCAATATAAAGGAATTTGATGCGACTGTTATTCATGTGAAAGGTTTAGCGCTTTAAAACTAGGTTTAATCCACCAATTTCTATATAAACCTTATATAAAATTTTCATTGAATTGGAATTTAGGTCTGCATTACTTGTAAAAGTGTTATATGTCTGTGATACCAATAATATTTTGTTACGTGTCGTGTTTATCGTATTACTTTAATACAGGGTATATAATAACAAATTCTAAATCTTGAAGTAAAATTCAAATTTGTTAATAAATAATTTGAAATCCATAAACGTTTGATTGGTTACTCATGAAACCAGTCTAATTAACCAAAATATATGTTTTAATTATACTTTTTATCGATTGTATTATGAATAACAATCTTTGCATTTTTATGACAATGATTTTAACAATAAAAAAAGACCGAAAATAGCCATCGTGTCTTTTTTCAGATTTCAATCGTTTTCGCTTCAAAGCGCGATAAGCATGAAATTAGATAAGAACTGAAATACGTCATTACGTTTGCTGAGGGTCGAAGTAGTAATTAGTGTCTAATCTGAAAACGTTTGATAACATATTATAGTAATTTATTTATTTTTAGTTTGTTTGAAATATAGGATAGTTTCTCTGGTTATGTTTCAGGTATAGTCGTAGTGCGAAATGACACACTGCCATTATTTTCATAAATTATAGAATGGACATTCAGAAGAACAAATACATTTTAAGTGACATGGTTTGGTCAAAATATTTCATTTATAATCATTGTTAAAAAATTCCGCGCGGTATAAATAGTCTACTCGATGTCATCATAAAAGGTAAAGCAATATCAATTTTGTTTACTGATCACGTTATCTGCATACTAATGACAACATCAATAATCTACGTTCCAGGCCTTTTTTTGGCACATCTTTATTGAATTATGGGTCTGCGGTGCTCTTCAGCTTTGTATTTGATTGGCTTTATTATTATTTTGATTTGAGCGTCACTGATGAGTTTTGTGTAGACGAAACGCGCGTCCGGCGTATTAAATCATAAGCCTGGTATTTTTTATACATTCTAGTTCTTCTACAAGACATTTTGGATTTTAAGGCCTCTAAACGAAATTGTCTCTTATCAAAATGTAAAACAAAAAACAGCAAGCCTGTAAAGTTTTGATATAGATGCTCATTTCAATAGCAATTGAACAAAAAAGTAGTATTCTACAGGAGCTACAATGATCTGAATTGTAAATATACATTCGTCGTCAACGGATTAGGTTGTAAACCTAGTGGGTTGGTATATGTTGGTGAAAGGAAATGAAGGGTAAATAAACGTATGTGTGGCCATAGATCAGACACATCAACAATTTCATTGGCATTGTTTACCAGTATTGAAACCAGCCTGATCATTCAATCATTTCTATGCAAGCTCGCATCATTGCAACAAATATACCACATAACTTCCAATTATCTTCTTGCAACTCCCTTAGTATACAACGGAAAACTACTGCATTTAACAATTAGGAACTAAAGCACCATATGGTTGCAAAAGCAAAATTAATGGTATATGTGTTCTATCTAGTCCTTCCTGTAGCTCGATGGATGTGAAGAATTTCGCAGTAATTGTCATCGTTATCATACACCACCTCCTCTCCATGATCTGTCCATTAATGACCTGTTACCATTTATACAAATCGTTGGGTATTCAATTATTCATCACATTTACTTGAAGTTTTTTTTATTACTTTCAAACCCCAATTCTCTTTACAACTTATGCTTGAAAACCGCTCTTACTAATCCTCATTTAACCCTATACAAACTTACAGCCATACTTGCGGATATAACAAGTCACAAACCAGTTCACATTTGAAAAGATGAATAGGCAATATCCTTTATCAACAATCAGTCCACTCGAAAATTCTTCCCTATTTTAAATATAAGTCTGTATCTCGTATACTTGTCTTACATGTTTGCCAATGTACTTTGTCTATATGCCTTTTTGTGCTTCTTCTTTTACAAATTTGTTTGTTTTTATAGTGATTAAGATTATAACACAATGTTCACCGTTGTACTCCTAAATTTGACATTTTTACCTAGTAGTATTATGTCTTTTTGTTTTGTTCACACATTGTTGTCAATATAATGGAATTATGTGTGACTGTCATATAAGTGGGACTTAAGCTTGCTATGAAATTAAGTTCAATTCACCATTCCATATCAAAGAAAATGCCTCTATCAAGCCAGGAATATGACAGTGGTTATCAATTCGTTTGATGTGTTTGAGCTTTTGATTTTGCCATTTGATTAGGGTTTTTCCGTTTTAAATATTCATCGGAGTTCAGTAATTTTGTGAAGTTTTCCCCAGAAGTATTCCTTAAACCTATACCAAGCCAATTGCAACTAAAACGTGCAATTACAAATACTAGTAGGTGTTGCTCAATATGACGATTTAAAAGTATAAATATTCTGAATGCATCCGGGCCATCTATAATCCGGCTGGCCAAGTTGTTACTGGTGACATAAACATTGTCAATAACACTGTTCTGCAAAATGTGTTATTCAAAGGCCTGAAAGATCGTGAGCCTAAATCTATCAATTTGAAACTTCACTTAGAAATACTGATGAATTCAGGCGAGGATTATGTTAGGTAAAGGTTATATAAGAGACATAAGACACATATACTCTTCCCAAATAGATTAAGACTGTGAGGTCGTTAAAATAGATCAGAATTAAGAATCTGAATAGGTCTATGAATAGTTGAATACACATGCTATATAAATATCTAATGATATAAATCTTACATGACACATGTCGTACCTCCATGACAAATATGGCGATTTCTACTCAGATAAAGCCTAAAACAGCATTGATTTTGTATGTTAGTCCATTAAATAAACTGCTTGATAAATGACACTTACGAGAGAGGAAAACCTGGATAACAATATGAGGTCTTTTCAATGTTCCTTTGGAATATTAACATTAGATAAAGAATTGAATCTTCCATCACTGTACTAAATGCTCCGAGAAACCTCTTTCTAATTTATTAACATTAAGTTTATCAGAAATCAAAGCCGGTCTTCAAATTATTGTGAAACTGTTAGAACCTTATCTACAGGTGGCGTGAATCAGATGTGGATTGTTAAAGATCTTTTAGGATACGTCAAATTTAAGACTCTTTTTTCCTACACTTAATAAAAACATTTGACTTTTCTACAGTTTCTTCAAGTATTTCACATTCCAAACTGAAAGACGAATGGAAAGAGTCGGTCCTGTCTTGTTTTACAAAAAGAAAAGCAAAAGTATTTTGTCTAAGTGAGGGGAAACCAATAGATTACACCACTGCAACAAGTGTGTAATGAAATTTCTCTTATCGAGACATTTCTATTTTAGTATTTAAAGCGCGAAACTTGAAATTAAGGTTTAACTGTTGAGAGTGGAGAAATATCGGAATGCACGAGTTATAGTGATGGAATCTGTTTCTCTAATAATTTTTACTCATCTCTTCAAATATTTGCAGAAAGTTGTGTTCTTTTTATGAGCGGCGTCGGATAGAAATCGGCCTTATACAATTCCAAGAACACATAAACATGTTAAGACTTTGGTGAATTTGGGTCTTTTCTGTAGAGTTTAATAACAACTAAATGCGCAAATAGTTACATACTTTGATAATAGGGTTTGTCAGTTGTCAACCCGAATAAAGTTAGGAGATACATGTCTTGATAATTTTGGGGATGATGTTGTTTTCTATCCGACACAGCTCATATTTAACGTCATCAGGCATGGTCGCCTTTTCCCGACGTCACAATAGGGAACATATTTCACTAGTGAGAAGAAATGTTTTTCTCACACCGATCAATAAATTTGAAACAGCACAAAGATATAGATTCTTACACTGCAACAAGTGTATAACGATATTTCTCCACTCGAGACAGTTAAATTTTAATTATTTGTGACGCGAGGCTTGTCGAGCTCTTTAAATGATAAAATTCAACTGTCCAGAGTGAAGAAATATCATAATACACGAGTTATAGTGTCGGAATCTGTTTCTCTAATGCTTTCTATCGTTTTTTCAAAGATTTTCAGAAACTTGTGTTCTTTATATGTGACGTCATCAGACATTGTCACCTTTTGTCATGACGTCACATTAGGAAAATTCAGAAAAAAACAAAACATTTAGACGTCATAATAAAATTTCGACTAATCATTTGCGGAGAACAGATTTTTCACTAGTGAGGAGAAATATTTTTCTCACACCGCTCAGGAAATGTATAAATAGTACAAAAATTAGAGAATATCTTATCTTATAGAGTGATCTATCCTATTTCGTTAAAATCATTCTGATTAAAAATATTGATCTGAAACTGACATTATCAAGGAGCTTGATGTCTTCATTTATTTATAAATGACTTCATGAGGCTCACTTCATACAAGAACTTCTTAAGGAACAACAGAAAAGCCTTCTTCAAATAATTCAAAATTAGGTGACAATTCTGAATGCATCTTTTTAATCGAACTTGAGACACAGGATACACCAAATACAGTTCATTGTGTTTCGTATTTTAACTTACATATAAAAATTGAAAACTTTACGACAAAAAAGATGATATCAGATGAACTAATGCCAATAATTTGCTTTCGTTCGTGTTGCCCAGTCTTTAGATGTCTTTTATTGTGTTTTGTGCACTAAAGCTTACTAGTATGAGTTGGTCTTTTCTTTTGTATCCATGGATTTGTAAGTTTACTATCGTCTTGCGAGTTTTTGAATGTCCCTTTGGTATCGTTCGCCTCTTTTAACTATCACAGAAGATAAAAACGGTTAACAAAACTTTGAATTTTACGAAAAACTATGGATTTTCTTATCCCAGGCATAGATTACCTTAGCCGTATTTGGTACCACATTTTTAGAATTGTGGATCCTCAATGCTCTTCAACTTTGTTCTTGTTTGGTTTTTACTTTTATAAATATTTTTATATGAGCGTCACTGATGAGTCTGATGTAGACGAAACGCGCGTCTGTCGTACTAAATTATAAACCTGTTACCTTTTATAACTATTTACCAAAGAATATAAGAAATAACAATCATTCATCATTTATTCGACACCTTAACTGTGTCTACCTTTATAATTCTGTTTGTTCAATTAAGCCTTTTGAAAAGTTTATAATGAGTTTCCTTTTAAATATTACCGCTAATTGACCAATGGATGTTAGTTATGATTTTTATTAACAATTTGAATGTTTAAGTAACAATTTAAAACTTTGATTTGTTAAGCAATTTCCTTCTACAAATCATGTATACGATATCGATTAGATTAGATTTGATTGCTTTAACAAATAATGTGTGGCGATTAGACATCTTAATTGTACAATAACACAACGGCCAACAATATAAATGTAGAATATTCTTGACAATACAGATTTTCAGTTTCACTCCTGTAACAGTTGAAGAAATCATAGAATTCTTTTAAAGCAATTGTTTCCAAACACAGGTTCCTTAATAGGGGTAAAAAACGTTGATACTTGCGTGAACTTTGATTTATCAATGGTTATCAATATAGAAAAATAGAAATCATAACTGCATAATTTGACGGTAAATATGTTTTTGTTGAATGTTATGAAAAATCTATTTCACATGTGGCCACGTGTATGTTTCATTTGTCGTTATCCTCTTAATCGTCTTCATCATTTGCATCGGGATGCATCTTAGATGTTACACTGGTTTATCGACGTGTGCACCGCTGGTTCAGGAACTGATTATCATACTGAATCATCTGATGCTTTGTCGTATTGTTTGATCGCTATCGGTAATAGTGTAAGGAAAATAACAAAACCTCTTTTCAACTTAGTCATCCTTATTGTTATATTTGATGTTAATTTCTGACCTATTTACTACGAACTTTCCTGTGGGGATTTAACAAAACATGAAGCTGAAACAACAGCGCTGGTATTTGATAACAACAATAATTCGATAAACAATGATAAAGTACATGTGTTGTAAATATTCAGTTAGAATGGAAATGGGGAAAAGCTTAGTTTCTAATACAAAACAACTTGGGGAAAATGAAAAAAAAAGTATTGATACCAACGAATTTCCATGACACTTAATACAAAAATGACATAAAAACAGGGTATGTTAATCAGTAATCCATCACACACAAAACAAATCCAAAAATAAAACAGAGAAAAAAAAATTGGACAAGTTCAATGTATATATCCAAAAGAATCAACAAGTTCAAGAATTGAATTGCAATTGACATGATAGGGAATTACCATTAAATCAGTGAAGGTTTTTGTTAGTCAGTAATCCATCACACACAAAAAGCATAGATACATTTCGAGTAATTCTACGAAGCTCCACAAACCGAAGACTTGGATTAATTGACATAACGTCATGTAAAAATAACCTGGTATTTTGAATTTCTTTAAACTTCCGTTGTTTAACATTCCCCGTCTGGTAAAAAAAAATGTAAAAGGCTGATGTTTCCTTTTACTGTGATCACTTTAAGTTCTGGGATAAATTGTAAGAATTGACAAAGAAAACTGAAACAAAATAATTAATCACAACCAAAATAGCATGTTAAAGCTGTGACAATGTTTTGAGTTACTTTTACAAAATGAGTTTTAACAAAAAGAAATTCATCGCAAAACGGCAAATATTTTGTTTAACTATAAGAGTCCTTATAAACCCTTGCTGTAAATCCCGAGGACAGTGCTACACGAGAATGCAAGATGCAGAAACATGCAACAACTTATAAGTATTAGTTTGTATGCAATTATTTTACTCAGTAACTTCATTTTTAAGAATAAAGTATTATATTCTGTGATACAATTAGATCAACTCATATCTATTTAAACAGGACATGAGTGATATATTAAAGTCATAACCATACGCTTTGAAATAACTCGAGTATAGGCGAGTTGTTGGCGAATTCATCAGGTTACTAAAGACATGTTACCAACACACAATTATTTAAAGCACATAAAACGTATATCACAACCTATGGTTAGGGGCTTCCAGACCTTTACGACACTTAACAAATTATAACGGAATATAAATAATATACAAAGGTACTCAGAAATAAGGTTATTGTGTAAAGCGGGAACATAACTGGCAATTTTGCGTCGTGAGTTGTGTCTCTAGTATTTCTATGTTGTGTTTTGTAAACTTTTTTTTTAAATTTTTGCCATGGCATTACCAGCCTGAGTTTGTTTTTTACTTCTAGTAATGAGTTTGATTACCTTTTTGATATCAGTCGACTCTCTTTCATGTCGGCGTTTGCCAGTACCACACATAGAGAACGAAGAGAGAATATTGGTACATGGCAATATAGTTCAACTGACTTCGATCATACCTTTACAATTGCGAACGTTACTCTGTTTGGTATTTTCAAACAACCTGTTAACTCAAAAATGCATATAGCAATTGATTGATTCTTTTAACAATTACTAGTAAACAAGATTTGTAAATATCGGGAAATGGATTATTCATGGTTTATGGTTGAGATACTGCATAGCGTAGACCCGCTTCTCTTAAAAAAATTAAAATGATATTATTGTTTTATATTGCTAATTAACCCTGATATAACTACTGAATAAAATAAAAGATATCAATTTTTGAAAGATATTTCGTCAGAACTCAACAAAGAGGTTATCGATTACAAATTTTAGCATTTTTTACAATATTAACTTGTTATTTTGATACAAAGATTCATACATTCATTCATGATTGTCTTCTAAATACGTCTTATTTCAATCAGCGTGGTTTCTGGTGAGGTCACTATTTTATCTTTCTAAAACTTGATAAACATAATTTCTTTCTGGAATCTAACTGCAGAAACAATGATCACGTAATAAAGTTATTTATGTAATAGTTAGTTTATCATGAGAATTAATTATAAAGTGTTAAAAGTTAAAATGGTTTAATAGGCTACTTTGAAAACAAAGACATGCATGCTTGACATGTACTTTCTGATAGATACCAATAAAAAAAATAACACCATGCCAAAGTAATTTGTATCCAGGGTTAGGTGGTTTAATAGTTTTGATAGGTTACTCGTCTTAAACAAATGGCGAAGGATACCACGGGGACATTCAAAGTCGTCGAAAATAAACGGACAGCGGCGCCATGTCTAAAAAATTAATAGACAAATATACAACAGTACACGAGTAGAATAAAAAACAAAAATCACAGACTAAGCAACACAAATCCCGACAAAAACTTGGGATGATATAAGGTGTTCCGAAAGGACGAGTCGTACTTAGTGTAAAAGGAGGATATCTGGAACTAAAGTCAAACCTTAATCGATACACTTTTGTACATGATGAGTAGAGTTGTGTTGTTGTTTTCATTTTGTATTTAGTATATGGATTGGATATCATTATGAGGAAACTATTCCTAACAAAGATATCAAACTTGTGTTTCAATGGTAGTTATTAGAAATAAGTTGAAAATAAAACAAAATATATTTTCTCTCCAAATTTCAAAATTCCTGTAATCGGTATTGTTTAAGGTATTGTTAAAGTAAATATTGTGGCAAAGTAGTGTGTTGAAAAAAATCAAAAAAAAATCGTGTTCCATTTTTTCCATACCCTGAACATTACATTACGTACGGCTAAAAACTCAAGTGATTTGAAGCTGTTGTACTGATTCCATAGTCCAAAAAACAATACATAGCTTATGTTCTGTGAAATTCTTAAAATACTTGACAAAATGTCTAGAACACCTATAATTATAAATCAATTATATTTTCACACGGATCTTCAGTAATAATATTGGTAAACATGTTTAGTGTATAAAAAATATAAAAAGTAAAATCACAAAAAATACAGAACTACGCGTAAGATTCAAAACGGAAAGTCACTAATCAAATGGCAAAATCAAATGGTAAAACACACCAAACAAATGGACAACAACTGTCATATTCCCAACTTGGTACAGGCACTTTAAAATGTAGAAAATGGTGGATTGAACCTGGTTTTATAGCGCTACTTTTACGACAGGCGAATCAATTTCAATACATCACCCTAACTTTGCGATAACTTTAATTTATCAAAATGTAGTTACAAACATACATCAACAAAAAATACAAAAATGCATGTAAATTATACAGTTATCATATGCATGTAATAATAAAAAATTATGTATAAAACGTGTTTATAAATGATCAACTGGTCTTAGCCATAGTAACTTTAAAAAAAGCACACTTTTTGGCGAAGCTGTTTTGTTGAAGGATTACGAATTTGTTTAAATCTATGAACATGTAAAATTTACATTTTCTATTTAAAAAAAAGTTAGAATAAAGAAGGAATTCGTCTTCTATGATGTTACAATGAACAACAGATATATTGTAAAAGCTCCAGTTTAAGTTAAATCTTTGAGGAAATTGTTGCCACAGATTCGCTTAAATCTGATTTCCTCAAGGCCTTTTTTCTCTTCCGTCTTTTAATAATTATAAAAACTATTCCATTTAGTACTCCGCCAAAATTATTAAAGAAAATTGCTAAGTATAAGATAACTTCTGGGACATTTCCAAGCAAAGCGGTGATTGAATAGGCAGCCAAGGAAAACCACTGAACGAAGAAGACGGCAACAAAAAGTGACATGTTTTTTGCTGCGTTATGAATACTTTTTATGGACTGAGCAGATTCGCCAAGGACATCAGCTAATGCCTTGCTATCTTTGTAAATCTTGATCCAGGTAGCGACATAGAGGGCGCTGTTTACTGCGACGACGACAAAAGTGAGCATGGTAAGGTAGTATACATACAGATCTGTACCTTTAATAGCGTCAAAGTGGCAACTGAAATATATAATTCAAAATGTTTTCATATCAATAATATGTTGATTAATGGAAATAATGCAATATTGATAACGTGTACTTTAAAATTCAATTGTAATAAAAGTCTACAATAAACGTTGGTTGCAACTCGTTATTGCAAAGCCGAGTACTCGCATCAAAAGACAGTTTTCAATACTTGTTTGGTAAAAAAAATACATTTGACTTTTAATTTTTTGTTTGAAAAATATTAAAAAAAAAAAGGATAACAGATACCATACTTATGCCAAACGCGTGTTCTGTATACAATATATCGACTGATCAGTGACTCTCGAATCAAACATATTTAAAGGTCAAATTTATAACAAATTTGAAGAACTTTGAAAACACGAAATTCAGAAGCTGTTTGTCAAAAACAGCTTAGGTGAATTAAACAAATTTTGTAAAAATTAAAGCCCGTTATGTCACAGACGCAAGCTTTTCCCATTACCAGCTATAGTCTGCTTTCATATTTTTCGAATATGAGATAGAAATAAGAAAATAAGTTGTGAGTGCCGATGAGACAACTCTGCATCCACTTGCATGTTCATGACAGTAAATTCAGTAAGTTATCGTATTATCATGCCTCTTTGATATGAGTTTTAAATGAAATTTCGTTTTTAAAAGGTCTTACTATAGCGTCAATGTTGTTATAAATCAATGAGAAAATGTAAAAAAAAGACTGCATCCATCCATTTTTGTTTTAATTTGTTTGTAAAAATTACCGAGTTTCATAGTCTGATTTTTGTTTTAAAGTACACGTTCTCTCTATTTCTTTCCCTCGGGCTCTCATTTACAATATAAGTCTTATTTGAAGATTGAAGAACCATAAGTAAGCTACGTAATTTGAATTTAAAGTACAAGAAAAATCACTTTATTAAATACAAAATAGTTATGCAACAGAAGCTTTGCTGCATGTTTGAAAAGTTAGAACTGTTATATGTCGAGGATGCTTACTTGCACATATATTGTAATACTATCAATATAACACCTGTTGATTTGAAGAAAGATGTATGGTCAATGGTTTTTAAAATATAAACCGTTATATATTAACAAGGTTCACCACTCAGTATGCTTAATGTCTTCTCATAGTTTGGCGATGCTTTTAACACATTGTTGCCAATATAATGGAATAATATGAGACTGTCATACAAGTGAGAGGTTTAAGTACCTATAAATTGAGGTTTATTTTCACCATTTCTAAATAAGGAAAAGTCTGTTCCAAGTCAGGAATATGACAGCTTTTTACCATTCGTTAGATGTGTTTAAACTTTTGATTTTGCCATTCGATAAGGGACTTACCCGTGTTATATTTTCTTTGGAGTTCGGTATTTGTGGGTTGTTTTTTTTAAACTATTTTCGAAGTACAATTGTCAAGATTTAAGGAATTATCATTTTCAGCTGTTATAGGCCCTTTTTAATAGAATTCGATGGGTTTTCTTTTAAATGAAATGAACAATTATTACGAATTAACATTTTGCCTCGAAGGAAAGGTGTTTGAATGGGTTAATAAAATTACTTAATACAAAATTTTAAAAATTGAACATCTTTTTATGGCGAATGTTTTCACGTGACAACAAACGGGATTTTTTTTAATTTCAGTTCATCTTTAATCCTTCTAACTTCAATGAGGATAGTATATCACTTTAAGTCTTCTTAGGCTGGGCTATTAAAGCTTTTTATTGATGATGTTGTGTTGTAATAGAACTATAGATACTGATCAATATATGACACTTACATAAACTATAATTATTTATCTTTATCTTATCTTATCCTTTGTCAAACTCTACATGATGAATTTATTTTATTTTTCTGATACATTGGTCATTAGAGAATGAAATTCGGTTTAAAATATTTTTCATTTATTCATTAGAAAAAGCGTATAAATGTATGCAGGATTGGGGAAGCTTGCTCAAAGATTTAAGGGTTAATACATTGAATAAAATACACAAAAAAGTATAGCCGAGTCGTGGTAATGAATCTGAGATATCAATGAAAGAAAAGAAATTTAAAATTATTTTTCAAAACAAAGTTTAATCTCAATATATATATATTCGTTCATTGAAAGTCACAATTAGATCCTTAAAAGGTACCGTCGTTACAAAAGAGACATATATCTCTGGTCAAAATATGTCCTCAAGTGGAAATGCGTTTTCCGATATAAAGAATAGGGATTGGTTACCTTAGCTGTATTTGGCAAAACTTTTAGAAATTTTTGGTCCTTAATGCTCTTCAACTTCGTACTTGATTTGACCCTTTACACATTTTTTAATTCGAGCGTCACTGATGAGTCTATTTGTGACGAAACGCGCGTCTGGCGTTATTCTAAAATTTGAATCCTGGTATCTATGATGAGTTTATTTAACTCATCTTTCAATTTCGTATTACCTCTCTATGCTTGTCAATTCAATATCATGCTAGTACATTTATATATTACTTCATTGACGAGTCTTTCTGCTAATAAAGATTCAGTACGGAAGAAAATTTTCAAATTATTATACAAATACATATTCACAAGTTCCTGAAAATATTCACATCAAACATAGCAGGATAAAAAAAATACTTTAACAAGAGTAAGTTAGTGTAAAACTAGGAAACCTGATTAATAAAATCCTCCTACATACGGAAATACTATTAGCTTAATATGAAAATTTAAACATTATCTTAGTATTCGCATTAAATTGAATTTTAAGGAAAAAAAATCGAGCATAAATAATGACAATAATGTAGAATTCCCTGTTTATCTTTTGATAAAGTATAATTACACTTGAGAATTATACGATATTCTTAATGCATGTCATTACACCACTTAAAAAGACTATAAGACAATATCGGTCAAATTAAATGGTACGTAAGCATATGTTGGTGACTTCATAGCAAATATCAACAATCTTCCTTTATGCAATGTTTGCATGTATTCGGTGTTGGTTGTTTCGGACAGAGATGCATGTCTTTCATATCTGTTTCTTGTTCATTCATAAATACGCCACTTTAGTTATCACGAAAGATCTGATTAATACTCGAAAGAGATAATTAAACTCAGATATTGTGCACAAGTTACAGCCACATTTCCGTCTTCATTTTTCAAAAGTAGGTTCACCGAATGCGACTTGCTAAATTGTTGCTTGTTATTAGGACGCAGACCTAGATGGGATTCACTAATGGAGCAGAATTTATGTTACATCCCAGAGAACCTGAGATCACCTTCGGTAGCTTGGTGGGTTCGTGTGGGTTAGTTTTAGTTTTCCTGGTTAGTTATTGAGCTCTTTTTGTTATCTTTTCCAGTTAAGTTTGCAGTTGCGATCTTTTTTGTCTTTCATCGTTTTTTTTCTTCCCTTTTGAGCGCTGAGGATGTAAAAAGTACATTATCAAAAATACCGAGCTCCGAGGAAAAAGGTGCTTTAGCAAATTACAAAATCAAAAGCTTAAACGAATGGATAACAACTGTCATATAACTAATGTGGTACAGGCATTTTCGTATGTTGAAAATGATGGATTTAAATGGTTTTATAGCTAGCTAAACCTCTCATTTTGTAACTGTCTGTTGTTATTCCACTTCTAAATGTATCTTCTAACTTTTTTAACTTTGAAAATGTTTCGATTGTGTTATAGCCCAAAAAGATTGAGAATAAAGCCCAAAAAGATTGAGAATAAAATAAAATTATACTTACAAAGCTCCTGTTGGACCAAGCTTTCCGAGGATGGCCGCAACTAAATAAACAACGAAGGGAACACCAAGAGTATACAAGAGCAGCCTCCAATCATATCTTCCAAAACTCATATCTTTGCTGAGGTATATCATACCAAAAGCGTTAATTGCAACAATGTTAACCATCAGCATCTGAGCAGAGATAAACTCACCGATAACGAAAGCATAACAAATACAAAGTGCACGTGGTCTGACATGATCCCTTGTAATGAAAATATGCAAATGGTCCAAGGAATGTCCGAGATTAAAAAGTCCATCACATAATGCCATATAAACAACGAAACGTTCGCTTTTTGTCCAGTCAAAAAATCGTTGTCTAGATGATCGGAATGAGAGTGTGATAACAACCACAGAGAAGGCAAAACTAATAAGTATACATGAAAGTGCTGTTATGTGCAAATAGGCAAAGTGGTTATTGTCCAGACCAAACACAGGCACGTCGTAACCATCTCTAGGAGCACGCGTTGTAATTGTCGTGTTTGAATAAAGTTCCCCAAAATTGGACGAAAACTCAGGAAAACTTAATGTTGACGCGTTTACGGCCATTACTTAGAAAGCAATTAAAGGCCAATTTAGCCGCTATTGATGTAATAGCAAATCTACAATTAACAAGCTAGAAATTAACAACTCTGAGCTGAAGTTTTATCACGTTTTTATTTAAATAGTGATATTAAAAATCAATATTCGATAGGCGAACATATCAGCAATATCCTTTACTGGATTTATATCGAGGCTAAGCTTGTTAGCACTTGACGTAGATAAGTCCGAAGGTACAACTGGGTCAATATTAGGTCTTATATATATGTAAGTGAATGGGGAAAACGGTAACGATCAATACAAAAGTGCAGTGATATCTCCCGCTGAGCATATTGTATTACACAGCAACGATTATTGTATTTTGTTCAAAATGATTTTCATAGGTTTCTACCTTTTGTTTGATAATCTTGTAGTGTATTGATATAATGCAGATCACTATGATTTTAAAGGGATTGGTAGTTGTTATATCATGGCTCGATTAACAACAGGTGGCACAAATTTCATTGCAGATTATGGACAATAATACATTAACAATAAGTCCAAATATCAAACTAAATTTCAATACTTATTGTTATAGAACTGAACAGATTCATGAAATGTATTTCAATGAAACTTTTTTTATTCTTTGACCTTACATGCAAAAAGAAGTCTTGGTGAATCCAGCATAATTGTAAGGCAAAAAAGGAGACATGGATGATATACATCTATCAGTTTCTTGCTGTCGCGAGTTTCTATTCAATAATTTTCTCATCTGAAACCACTTAGAACGGAACTATGCGCCAGATTCCCTTGTCATATATATATATATTATTTCTTTTATAGTAAATCCGATACAAAGTTATTTTATTATTTAGATATCAATGTTAATCACTAATAAAGAGTAAGGTTACGTTTGTAAAGTCTTAATTTTTTTTATAAATAAACAAATTAATGAAACTAACGACATATTCACCTACTTCAAAAGCAACTGATTTCTTTTTAAAAAGATATAGGATGTCAAGGTCATAATAGCTCATATAAGCTATGTACCCCTATTTTGAAATTTTTACCTATTTATGTCAGTTTCTTTTGTTCACATATCGATGTCAATATAATGCAATGTGATGCGACTGGGTCACTCCCATACACGTGAGAGATTAGCGCTATAAAACCAGGTTCTTGAATCCACCATTTTCTACATAAGAAAATGCTTGTACCAAGTCAGGAATATTACAGTTGTTTTCCATTCGTTTGATGTGTTTTAAGTTTTCATTTTGCCATTTGATCAGGGACTTTCCGTTTTAAATTTCCCTCAAAAATCAGTATTTTTGTGATTTTAATTTTTTCCCATCAACAAAAAAAAAATAATTCAACTTCAAATAGCTGGTGAAAAAATTATTCACAATTTGGCGAAATTCGACAAACAATTCAACAAAACACTTATAGACTATTAGTATACATATAAATTAAAGTCTGGACACACGAAAAACACAACATATAAACTAAAGACGAACCATAGAACCCTACCAAGAGTTTGTGGTAAATTCAGGTACCCCCGAGGGGGCGTATGACATCCAGCGGGTTACTCGTGAAAGTAACCTCCAGTCATTAGTCTGAATCCTGGAAAGCGCCAGACTGAATCATATCATCGATAACTTATTTTATAATTATTATCCGTTGTAATCTGAGAAACAAATATATCACATAACGGTTAACCAGCTCGTGATGGTGTCCGAAAAACTTTCGAAGTGATGATTCAACTGTACCATGTGGAACTTTTGGTTCAATACCTTCTTTCTTAGAATCAAACCTTTGTCAGGGAAATTATTGAAAATACATACAACAACTGGGAGATACATACTACATTATAATGCAGGAGCTGTTAACATGTTCATATATATAAATGGAAAGTTCACATTATAGATGCTTAAATCGTCCCTTTTGTCAAAAACTTGTACTTACCCGACCATCATTGGCAACTACTATATGTTAGTCGACTTGTGAGGCAGACTTGACAGTAGTTGTTAAAAATCATATGTGTGTTTCGTTCATTACTTTGTACATAATCATGCTGTTAGTTTTTTGATTGAATGGTTTTACCTTTATCCCCTTTTTAAGATGTAGATGACTATGCAGTATGTGTTTTGATGATTGTTGAAGCTGTTCCTTTAGTTGTTCATTTCTATGTCATCCAGTATCTTGTGGATAGTTATGTCATTGGCAATCATAACTCATTTTCTTATTTCTTCATTTCAAGTTCGTGGCGATAGATGCATTCAATATTGTAACCAAACATTGATTAATTTAGTGAGAGGACATCATCTATGTATCGGAACGTGAGGTTATATTTTGCAATGTGATTATGGATTTTCCAATTGATTTTCTTCTAAGTTCTTATCGAATTGTGATTTTACTTTTTAAAGGATAATGTTAGCTTTTTTTCATTCTTCCTACGAAGCTCATGTTTTAAGTCTGTCTCGAAGGAATAAGGCAACAAGACGGTCAGTAGCGGTTCACATTTGGTTCCATGGGAGTGCTAATTGTTTGTTGAAAAAACACACATCTTCGTTGTTTGAAACAAAGCTATTTCACGAAGCACGCAAAATGTACATCTGGAATCAGCAAAAGATGACTACAACAGCAAATATCCCACCATACCTGAATGAAACAAAATACGATCTAAAACCAACAAAATATCAAAAATATACATAAAAACGTACATCGAAGCCAAGGATAGTATAAAATTACAAAAAAAGGGTCCATGAATCAATTTGGGAAGAGAGTCATATCTGATGTTACAATGGTTCATTTACATAGTCTTACATGCTTGCAAATTGCTACTCGTACTTATTAGACGCCACTGTGGATATTTGAAATCGATGAAATAATCCAACGATTGTGTTTGAGTGACTACACATTTGAGTTTAATCTTGTTTTACCTCATACAGGATAATTCTGAGGATAAACTTTTCTGAGCAGGATTTTCCCAACTAATACTGTTGGAAAGCTTTTACAACGGTAATGTGTTGATGTAAAATTGTTCATATTGAAATTATTATCATATTCCCTATCCCAAGGGATAATCCGATAAAAAAGATCGTTTGATGACATCGCATAGCGGTGGAATCCAGGATGTTAAATTAAATTTCTTTCTTATATTGATATCATATATGCAAGAAATCTTTTGAAGTAAAACATAAGATAGGAACAAAATTTCGTCCACATCAATCGGATTATGATTCAGTTTAGTTATCAAGTAGAAAATGTGCAACACATTCTTTCCAGCAAACACTTGAAAGCCGTGACAGGAGTGATCAAATTAAATGTACTGTAACCGAAATGTTAATAACAAACATCTAGCGACCAAACCGTTTTATAAATTTCAATAAATCATATATTTTAACTTTAACATAGTTGAATTAATATCGTATCGTAGATTCATTAGTTTTCGATATCGTTCAAATTAAAAATTAAAACAATTAGAAGCTGTCATTGATTATCAGGTCCAAATTCTGTCCTTCTATTTGCAATTTACTCAAATTGAGGTTTTAAACAAATACTCCATTAGAAAATGGTGTGTTTTAACCTTTGAAAATACATATTTCAGCTATTTGCACATCCATATTTCAATAAACATATTGAAATAAAATCTGTTTTCCTTAATTATATTTTGTCCTTATTAGCAATTAAACTGTTGTACTGTCTTTAGGCAAATAGAGATTACTTTTTAAAATTTCAATTTTTCATTAAAGTTTTAACATCAATGATCGAAATAGCAATCAAAGTTTTAATCAGCCACATGTTTATGTTCCTGACATTAGTTGGGAAGCTCGTCAGAAGATTTATTTTGTTATTTTGTGTATTATCTTTCGATGGCAGGTCTTTGGTCGTTCAAGTCATATTTATTTGCAAGTCTCTTTAGACTTGTGACAATTACGAGTGAGAACAAGAGGGGGTCAAATAACAGTATACGTATAACACCTCAAAACAGATAACAAGGGATTGAAAAGGGATAAAAACAGATATTCATGAATAAAACCTAAACCATTTGGGTCCAGGATCAATCCAGAATATCTTATTATAAATCTTTGTAATAAATTCCATTATCTATGAACCTGTATTTAGAGGTATCAAAATAAAGTAGTATACCGCTGTTCAAAACTCATAAATCCATGGACAAAAAACAAAATCGGGGTAACAAACTAAAACCGAGGGAAACGCATTAAATATCAGAGGAGAACAATGACACAACACCGAAACGCAACACACACAGAAACGGACCAAGCATCAGACAAAATCCCACGAGAATAACACATATAACATCTAAATCAAATACATGGCAATAAAATTGGATCAATATATAATAATATTGGTTTGTTATCCAAAACTAGTAGACTCAACCCTTGGATTACTATCTTTTGTAGATGTAATGATCTACTTTTGAGTAAATAAGGTCTACAGAACAATAGAAATACATTAAGTAGTTTCTGTTAAATGCAAATTCATTCTACAATAATAGATAACAAAACAATACAAGTCCTATAGCAGCTAACAAGGAATTAGACAATATCAGCTTAGAGCAAATATATTTTCAGAATAACAAATAACAAATAATTAAATTGCCCTAAAACCGCATAACAGTTAAACCCGATGCACCCCTCTTTTACGACCCTGGCATATGATAGTGTATAAACATTTGTCTGTTGTTGAATACTGTCTGTTGAAGGCGGACATCCGTAGTAATGGTGAAACTACATAGTTCAAGGATGATATGCATCAGTTGTTGATAGTTACAAATTCCAAAAATATGTTAAAGTACATTCAAGTAAAGTATCTTCTCTCTTGCATTACTTTATAAGCGTTTGACCTTTGTATCCTTTACTCTAGTAATCCTTGTTTCAAACGCAAAAGAATGTTGAAAGAATTGGTCTTAATTTGTTCGATCAAAAGGAAGATACAAATATCATACCGAAATATTTATTGGTTTTGATTTTTTTTTATTATTATTATTATATTTTCACCAAATGTAAGTTGTCCGCGTAAATGAATTGGATACTGAATTACCCTGCGTTTTTCATGCTTTTCAATACATATGATCAAACTACCTTCAAATATGTATTCAGATCGTACTGCTTGATTACTGAAAACTGTCAAAAATCTGCATTGAAAATAACATGTTGGTGTAAATTAGTTACAACCAACCAGGGTAGCATTCTCTATGTGTATCTAATGCATATAATACAAATATTGCATGCTTATGCAAATCGAATGTGTATACAAAAAAAGTAGATTCGCTTGAAAAACTGCATTCTCTTATAATGTTTAAAAAGCAGGAGTCGTACATTGAGATACAATTCATTTAAATCTAGTTTTATATTGCATACACTACTTGTAAAGGTTATCAATCCTTCACTGTAGAAAGATCGTTGAAAAATGTCTTTATCGGTACAAACCAGAGGTAAAATTATTGCAATTTAATTAAAACATAGGTATTAACATTGATTTTAATTTAAATAGTTCAAAAACCTGTATTGCTTTCAATGGTTTACTATTGCATTGCACTTGGTGAATCCAATGCTTACTGTTCAGACTGCTAATGATGTCTTCACACTCAATCCAGACATTACAATTTGGATGCACACCTTTACAAAGTCTTCGAAAGTTCAATGCAACTTTTTCTCTTTTTTTAATATAAATACAGTTATTAAAAAAAGATAAAAAGTAATATATGAATGGATTAATTTCTTTTAATGCCTGGTGCATGATTTTAATTAAAAAAAATCAAATTATTCACATATCTTTAGCCTTTCAATAAGAACAATAGCAATTCAAGAGCTCCTTTAATGTGTTGTAGAAAATTGCATCAAGTTAAGATGAAACATAGAATAAGTTAAGGATGAATATATACAGTGTCAATAAAGAAGAACAGTGACACCTTTGTTCAACGCTAAAGTGATCCATATTTTGTCCCTGTTCTCCCGCGAATTAAAATAATAAGGAACTGAAAGAGAATAAACCACAGAAAGGATAAAGGAGTGCACATAAGACAACAAAATAGAAGTGATACACGTACCAATCAAATCTAGTTAAAATTCACGACATAACATGGAAAACAATACTTTAATAAGTGAATAGAACCTTGTTATCGATCAAAATCTAAGGACCAATGACATTTATAATATGATAAAATATCCGACCAAAACAAATGGTAGTGTATAGCCATCTGTCTGTTGTTGAATCCTGTCAGTTGAAGCCGCCGGATAAACAAAAGTAATGGAGAAACTACCTTATTGTTGATAGTTACAAATTCATAAGATCTGTACTCAAAGTACATTTAAGTGAAGTCTCTTCTCTCTTGCATTACTTTAAACGCATTTGACTTTTTTTATCCTTTACTCTAGTATTCCTCGTTTCAAACGTAAAATGGTATTGAAAGAATTGATTATAATTTGTTTCATCAACGGGAAGATACCAATTCCTTATCTCGAAATATTAATTGGTTTACAATTTAAAAAAAAAAAAGTATTTACACCAAATGTAAGTTGTCCGCGTAATTGAATTGAATACTGAATTACCGGAGGTACGAACAGACATCGGTTTACCATAATACATCCCGTAAACGGGGGTATAAAAAGTAGATCGCGTGAAAAACTACATTGGCTGGATATGTTTAAGAGCTGGAGTCGTCCATTGAAATGCAATCCATATAAACCTAGTTTTCCTTTGAATATATATACTCGTTGTAAAATGTTAGCAATCCATCACTGTTAAAAGAGATAGAATATTGGTAATTCCCATGTTTTCAGTTCAGAACTGCTTATGATGCCTTTACACTCAATCCAGACGACATAATTTTGATGCAGAACTTTACAAAGCTTTCGAAAGCTCAGTATTTATTATTTTTTTTCTTTCTTTATATAAATAAATACAGTAATTAAAAAATATAAATAGTAAAATATGACTGGCGTCATTTCTTCTGATACCTTTTGCATGATTTATATAAATAAAAAAACCGTCAAATTACTCACATATCTCCAGAGCATTTCAATAACCATAGTTTACCTTTTCTAGCAATTTACTTGTTGCACTGTCTTTATGCAAATAGAGAAAAATGATTGGTTTAAATTTCATTTTTTCATAACAATTTTAAGATCACTGATCCAATTAAAAAAAGCTTTAATCGGCCATGTGTTTATGTACCTGACACGGGTCGGGAATCTCGTCCGTAGATTTCTTTTCTTATATAGAGTATTAGTCCGAGATTACTCTGACGTCCAACGGCTGTTTTGTCAGACAAGCTGTAATCTCGGACTAGAGTATTTGCTATCGATGGCAGATCGAACTTTGGTCGTTCAAGTCATATTAATTGGTAACTCTCTTTAGAATTGTAACCATTACGAGGGAGGGCAAGAGAGGTTCCAAAAACATCAAAATAGCAAGACAGCAAATTGGTTTGGCGCAATACAGATACCAAGGGATTGGAAAAGGATAAACAACAGATAACTGTAAATAAAAACTAAAATCATTCGGGTCCAGGATCAATCCAGGATCAATACAGCATATCCTATTATAATTCTCTGTAATAAATTCCATTATCTATGAACATGTATTTAAAGTTATCTAAAATTGGTTTACTCAATATATAATAATATTTTTTGTTATCCAAAACAAGTATGGACACAGACGCAAATTGTCAGTGGGGTTAAAGGTCGTTACAAATGTATTGAAAGCTAGACTGGAAATGTGTATTAACAAATTGAGTTGATGTGTACATGTCTTCATTCAAATGCATTGACTGATAAAAAAGGGGGCTTCAACTTCCACCCCTCTCTATGAATTAGTTGTTTGAGTGTTTGAATATGGAGTTTGTTAATAAATAGCTGCACTCTAAGCGCATGATATGTCTTGATTCCTTTAAAGCTCGCTTAAAGGTTGAACTATTTTGTTTTGTACAATTATTAGTCTATTTGTTTTCTCATTTCATTTGTTTTATATTTGTCATTTTAAGGTCTTTTTTATAGCTGACTGTGCTGTATGAGCTTTTGTCATTGTTGAAGGCTATTTGGGGACCTGTAGTTGTTAATCTTGTTTTAAATTTTGGTTATCCAAAACTAATAGACTTAGTCCTTGGATTACTATCTTTTGTCGATGATCACATTTGAATAAAGAATGTCTACAGAACAATAAAAATAAGTTAAGTAGTTTCTGTTAATAGCAGTTGCATTCTCACAATAATATATAACAAAAAATGCAAGTCCTATAACATCTTACAAGAAAAAAGACAATATCAGCTTACAGCAAATATATTTTCAGAATAACAGATAACAACGAATTAAATTGCATTACAACAGCATAACAGTTAAACCCCTTGTCTTGCACTCCTCTACAAATGAGCATTTCAATAAGAACAATATCAATTCAAGAACTATGCAGTTATGGATGAATATATACAGTGTTATAAATAAAGAAACAGTGACATCTTTGGTCAACGCTGAATTGAAATAATAAGGAACTGAAAAGGTATAAACCACAGAAAGGATAAAGGAGCCCACATAAGACAAAAAAAATAGAAGTGATACACATACAAATGATATCTAGTTAAAATACACGACATAACATGAAAAACAATACTTTAATAAGTGAGCAGAACCTTGTAATCGATCAAAATCTAAGGACAGTGACATTTATAGAATGATGCAAATAAAATATCGGACCAAAAAAGGTAGAAATCGATAGAAAACACGTAAATATCGCTCAAAAAAGTTCAATGTTCTGATTTTCGAATGCCTTTTTTCGATAAATATGTTCTTCAAATGAACGAAGTTTATTTAAAAAGGATGTGTAATCAGATCTTCGTATGTTTCTATATATTGATATACTGGGTTTTGCTTTATACATAATTCAAGTGTGTTCTTCACCGTTGTGTTTTTTTTTCTGTGAAACATATTTAATAAATAATATGGTGAAAGTTACATATAAATTGTATAATTTTGCAATATCCATATGCAGTTTCACATGTTCTATTGGCTTCCTGCATTGCAAATCTTCATGAAAACCTGTGAGATAGCCATTTACGTAGTTGTAACATTCAATAACTTCATAAAAAAAAAAAGAGTGGTAAACTAAAAAAAAAGTAATCATACTATCATTGTGTAATCATACGTTTTTTGATTGAGTTAAGTCTGCCAATTGATATTTTATCGTGTGTTTTTCTATGTTGTGATGTTATGCTATTGTTTCAGAAAAAGGGAGAAGGTTTGGATCCATTAAAACGTTTAATCCCGCTGCAAATGTTTGCTTAAAAAAAGAAAAGTATTTACACCAAATGTAAGTTGTCCGCGTAATTGAATTGGATACTGAATAACCGGAGGTACGAACAGATGGACAGATATCGGTTTACCATAATACGTCCCGTAAACGGGGGGTATAAAAAGTAGATCGCGTGAAGAACTATACATTGGCTGGATATGTTTAAGAGCTAGAGTCGTCCATTGAGATGCAAACCATATAAACCTAGTTTTCCTTTGAATATATTTACTCGTTGTAAAAGGTTAGCAATCCATCACTGTTAAAAGAGATTGAATATTGGTGATTTCCATGTTTTCAGTTCAGAACTGCTTATGATGTCTTTACATTCAATCCAGACGACATATTTTAATGCACACCTTTACAAAGCTTTCGAAAGCTCAGTATTTTTTTTCTCTTTCTTTATATTAATGAATACAGTAATTAAAAAAGATAAATAGTAAAATATGGCTGGAGTCATTTCTTCTGATACCTGTTGCATGATTTATATAAATAAATTAAAAAAAACGTCAAATTACTCACATATCTCCAGAGCATTTCAATAAGAACAATAGCAATTCAAGAACAATAGCAATTCAAGAACTATGCAGTTAAGGATGAATATATACAGTGTTATAAATAAAGAAACAGTGACACCTTTGTTCAACGCTGAATTGAAATAATAAGGAACTGAAAAGGTATAAACCACAGAAAGGATAAAGGAGCCCACATAAGACAAAAAAATAGAAGTGATACACATACAAATTATATCTAGTTAAAATACACGACATAACATGAAAAACAATACTTTAATAAGTGAGCAGAACCTTGTAATCGATCAAAATCTAAGGACAGTGACATTTATAGAATGATGCAAATAAAATATCCGACCAAAACAGGTAGAAATCGATAGAAAACACGTAAATATCGCTCAAGAAAGTTCAATGTTCTGATTTTCGAATGCCTTTTTTTAATAAATCTGTCCTTCAAATGAACGAAGTTTATTTAATTAAAAAGGATGTGTCGTCAGATCTTCTTATGTTTCTATATATTGATATACTGGGTTTTGCTTTATAAATAATTCAAGTGTGTTCTTCACCGTTGTGTCTCTGTGAAACATATTTAATAAATAATATGGTGAAAGTTACATATAAATTGTATAATTTTGCAATATCCATATGCAGTTTCACATGTTCTATTGGCTTCCTGCATTGCAAATCTTCATGAAAACCTGTGAGATAGCCATTTACGTAGTTGTAACATTCAATAACTTCATAAAAAAAAAAAAAGAGTGGTAAAACTAAAAAAAAAATTAATCATACTATCATTGTGTAATCATACGTTTTTTGATTGAGTTAAGTCTGCCAATTGATATTTTATCGTGTGTTTTTCTATGTTGTGATATTATGCTATTGTTTCAGAAAAAGGGAGAAGGTTTGGATCCATTAAAACGTTTAATCCCGCTGCAAATGTTTGCACCTGTCCTAAGTCAGGAATCTGATGTACAGTAGTTGTCGTTTGTTTATGTAATATATAAGTGTTTCTCGTTTCTCGTTTTGTTTATATAGATTAGACCGTTGGTTTTCCCGTTTGAATGGTTTTACACTGGTAATTTTGGGGCCCTTTATAGCTTGTTGTACGGTGTGAGCCAAAGCTCCGTGTTGAAGGCCGTACTTAAACCTATAATGGTTTACTTTTTTAATTGTTACTTGGATGGAGAGTTGTCTCATTGGCACTCACACCACATCTTCCTATATCTATCTAGTAACATCGTTATTGTATTTCATAGGCAAGTATGGTGACAAAATTGAATCTTGGAAGCCGAATTGATCAGGAATATAATACATAATAAATTGGTTCTACATTAAGAACATCAAATAACTCTAAATATACACGAAAGTCTGGATTATGGTCTGCCTACTGTTACGGGACGGGGGTGTCCCTTAAGTAAAAGTTATTTATATAAGGTTAACACTGATTACTATATTCTTGATAAATTCTAATATAGAGCTGTCAACTCTGGTGCCAAGTTACAAACTAATTTATACTGGTAGCGTAGCTGGCAAAATGGTCAATACTAAATATGGTAGCACAGAAACTCGTTAACATTGACTTACTAATTACATGTACAACAGACAAAAAGATTAATTAAGCTTCACAATTTATTATATACAAACAATCAATACTATTACAAGTATAAATCACATGAAAACCCAACAGAACACTTAATAAAATATACCGAGACCCCCCTTTTTGGTACGTTAATCGTTTGTCAACATCGTAGTAAACGTAGTAAAACATCTAGGTCAATTATGGTTTGGTCCATTTATTCAACGGGGATGCATACAATAGCAAGGTACATGCATAGCATCGACTGCGGCACTTTTGGTTTGCCTTGGTAAGTTTCTTGGTATTAGAAGTGACTGCCCTGGCATCTTCGCTAGCCAAGAGTTACGATCCACTCCCGCTCTCTTCACCCTTGGCAGATTGAGCCAACATTTGTGATATCAATGTTGCGCCATCTATCGGAAGTTTAAAGTCACGCCCATTCCGAATAAATTATTCTTGACCAATGATAGCACTTGAACTCTTCAATTTGGAGATAAAAACACGGTAGCGTCTAGATTCTAACCACTTGGTAAAGCCGGAAACGAAAATATATGTCAATATTCATGCATTTGTGCATGAAACATACACAGAAACTTCTATTAGTTGATTAAAAACATACAAGTTGTCACTAAATATAGTCCTATGTTTAGTGATGTAAAGACTTGTTGCACAATAAACACGTGGCAATTGTTTACAAACACTTTCAACATTTACACGTGATCATGTTATAGGCGCTTTTTGATTGGATGCAGCGAGTATCTACTGCAACCAATAAAAATCCTTACCTTGTGTCTCCGAAATATTATCTCAATCCGCCAAGGGTGAAGAGAGCGGGAGTGGATCGTAACCCTTGGCTAGCGAAGATGCTGCCCTGGTAGCGAGCCGCAGTCTATCTGAAGACTGTTGTGCACTTGCTTTTATATCTCTTTCCCACCAACGTCTCGTGCCCCTATAGAGATGGTGGGCAAATTAAGTTATGCTGATTGGATGCTGATCTCATGTCATTAGGTCACTGACGTAAATAAACAAAGTGATGCAAATGGCGGCGATCGGTATGTTGACATTCTGTCGAGTCGGGAAATGGACAAACGGGACTTATCTAAGCTTATTCTTAGCATGTATGGGCCCCAGTTACAATATTCGTGCCTTACGCTAATAAAATAACAAGATAATAAAGCGGGAACATGTGAAATAAGGATAAACAGAAGGTGGGAACTGTCGTTCAGTCAAGGGACCCCCATGGTCAAACGGTGAAGACGAACTCTATTTTATTAATCCCAGAGACCTTACTAACAATATTTACATACAATAACAATATATAAGTACACACAATGTTCATCAGATGTCTTTGTATACGCGTTGGCTAACAGTAAACGACGAACGCGAAAATAGAATAGAGTGTTTACTGAGTAGCCTGAACTTGAACAGTCGTATGTACAAACCTACAGCTTATACCCTAAACTGTAACACTACATATATGTATTCTTTAACTTTGTAGACCATGCTGCTCTGGTCTTTATTTTTACCGCTGTATTATTATTCCTCGTATTCTATTTATTAGCACTTTATTGTGATCTATTCTTGATTTTTTTACAAGTTTTTTTCTATACTTTATCATGATTCATTTTTCTTCACTGTAAACCTCTTTTATACTTTGCTACTAAAATTAAGGCAATACTAATGATTCCTCGTTTTGAATGTGTTTTGTCGTTATAAATGTTTGGCCTTGCAGACTGTGGCCTGGTACTATTTTGTTTAATTTGATTAGCTTTACAAACGTTTGGCCTCGCAGTCTGTGGCCTGATGCTATTTTGATTAATGTGTTTACTTCACAAACGTTTGGCCCCGCAGACTGTGGCCTGTTGCTAGTTTTTTTAATGTGTTTAACTTCACAAACGTTTTGCTTCGCATACTGTAGATAAATGCGATGTTGTTAATGTCTTTAGCTAACTGCTTTACAGCTAAGCTGTTTAATGTAAATAGACAAAGATTCATTAGTTGTCGATCATTAAATTAAAAAAAAAAAAATCACAATTTGAAACTGTCATTGATTTTCAGGCCCAATGCTGAACTTCTATTTGCATTTACCTCAAATTAAGGTTTTTAACAAATACAATATTTAAAAATAGCCTTTGAACATACATATTTCAGCTACTTGCACTTACATATTTCTATGAACGTATTGACAATAAATTATTTTTCCTTAATCATATTTTACCTTTTCTAGCAATTTACTTGTTGCACTGTCTTTATGCAAATAGAGAAAATGATTGGTTTAAATTTCAATTCTTCATAACAATTTTAAGATCACTGATACAATTAAAAAAAGCTTAAGTCGGCCATGTGTTTATGTACCTGACATGAGTTGGGAATCTCGTCCATACATTTTTTTGTTATTAAGAGTATTTGCTATCGATGGCAGGTCGATCTTTGGTCGTTCTAGTCCGCATATTTATTGGTAACTCTCTTTAGAATTGTAATCATTACGAGGGAGGGCAAGAGAGGTTCCAATAACATCAAAATAGCAAGACAGCAAATTGATTTGGCCCAATACAGATACCAAGGTATTGAAAAAGAATAAACAACAGATAACTGTATAAAATACAAACTAAAATCACTTGTGTCTAAGATCAATACAGCATATTTCAGTAAAGACCTGTCGAAATTGCATTCAATTGATAAATTCAACAACAACTAGAGTTATCTTTCAGACATTGACCCCAAGGAACTAACTTTAAATAAATCAAATGTATACAGACTGGTAATAACTGTCCTTTCCTGGATTTAGATATTTCGGTTTTAAACGGGAAACTCCACACTAAAATTTACGATAAAAGGGTTGATTTTTCTATCCGTATTGTGAATTTTCCGTTTTTTGATGGTGATGTTCCTTTTATATTTCACAGCTCGTTCGCTATGCCCGTGTCTGTTGTGACGTTTTTGATTTTAACGAACGCAATCCATGTATTACTGGCCCGGTAACTTATCAAATCAGGGATATCGTTACCATAAATTACTTCAAACCTTTACTAAATTTTTTCATAGATATAAAGATTTGGTTTTGAAGTTTGGTTGTACCTGTAGAAAACTTATTTCAAACGGGATAGCACATCCTCATTTCTACGGAAATGTTGTTTATATATATATATACATTCATGGATCTACAATCTGTCGATACCTGTAACTTGGCATTGCACAATGTCATGTTTTTCTCTGACTGTTTATGACGTCTTTACACTAAATCCATAATTGGATGTTGGATGAGTACGGATTGACAGTTTAGTCTTAGAAGCATGATTTTTTTTATTAGTTGTTAGTGGCTTTGAATTGGCTTTCAGATAACTGCTAGTACTCTCAGATCTGTTCCAAGTGTCTTTTTGTCGTCGGGATGTACAAGTACCCGGCCACGTCCACTTGTATTTTTGTCCATCTGATGAGTTAAGCCTTTTTCAACTGATTTTTATAGATCGTTCTTATGTTGTACTGTTCTCCTGGTATAAACCACCCATCAATGTAGACATAAAACCAATACTTGCACCAAATAAACAAGTATAATCAATACTTTTACCAAATATCCAAGTATAATCAAAACTTGTACCAAATATCCAAGTATAACCAATACTTGTACCAAATATCCAAGTATATATATGTACACACTCTGCATATAAACGCCATAATAAATACCAAAATACTTTGTAAAGTGGATAGTCGCACGACAACGCCGATGCTCTATATTTAATGATAAATAATCTCAATACATACATATATATCTACACATATAATATATAACTCAAACATCAGTATCGACACAAAAAAACTCTCCAAATAAAAAGCTTAATAAACTTAACCAGAATTAAAATTTACCAAGAAAATTCGACTGCTCAGATTGACGATGTCGTGCTGAATGATAACATAGGCAATAAAATACCGCGAAAATAATTTTGAAGCGGGAAAACATTACGCCCTCTATGCTACATATGATGAAACACCCAGGAGAAATTAATTTCACTCTAATGCACTGCCCGTTTAAACGAATGAAATTATAATTATACCACTGTCCCAGGTTAGGGGGTTGGGATCCCGCTAACATGTTTAAACCCACCACATTATTTATGTATGTGTCTGTCTCAAGTCAGGAGCCTGTAATTAAGTGGTTGTCGTTTTTTTATGTGTTACATATTTGTTTTTCGTTCATTTTTTTTATACAAATAAGGCCGTTAGTTTTCTCGTTTGAATTGTTCAACATTGTCATATCGGGGCCTTTTATAGCTGACCTATGCGGTATGCGGATTTGCTCATTGTTGAAGGGCGTACGGTGACCTATAGTTGTTAATGTCTGTGTCATTTTGGTCTCTTGTGGATAGTTGTCTCATTGGCAATCATACCACATCTTCTTTTTTTATATATATATATGGCATTGATGTTTTTTCAAATGATTTGATAACGGGATATTGGTGCTCGTACTTTAATTCAAACCATGTGAGCTATCTAGTTTTATCATGGCTAAAAAAGGGCCAGTTTTGTATTCTTTGATAGCAAGTTCAATTCACCATGCAGAAACGACCATCTCAGTTGTCTGTGTCCAGTACTGTAGCATTGTGTGTTCTTAAAATATTTCCTCGCACTATGTCTAGTATAGACATCGGTGGATATGCAACATTGCAAAACCACTCATTTACAAATGAAAATCAACACTCAGACGTGACTATAGTTATAAAGTAGGACAATAAATGAACAAAGGGACAAACCCGGGACACAGAAGTACAAACAATTTACCATCAACTCTGAAAACTAAAAAATCAGAGTGAAAAGAACTTGATTCTTGCAAGACACTTTCCGTGAAAACAATTTGATATGAAGAAAACCTTTTGTTTCATTTAAAATTAAAAAAAAATCAACATGAGGCATTTGTCTCATTTGCCTCAATGTATAGTTACGGCACTGTATTTCTTCAAAGATTTTAAGTTATAACCGTTATTACTAAAATAACGTGTTTCCAAAATCTTAGTAATCATATTGTTTTCTTATCATAATTTATTTCAATAACCATAACGATATTTATTTAAAACAACAATCAGTTTTTCATATGAATGTAAAATAAAGGAAATTATTTGATAAGCTTAAATACCTGAATGAAGTTATGATAACTGTATCAACTTTTTTATAATTTCATTTTTAATAGAATCTATTCTGTCAGTACTTTTGATACTTTTCTAATCTTCCAGTTCTTTTAATACTTTCATCGACAGTCGTTTTAAGGTTCATGTCACGGACCCTATGGCTAAAATGGCCGTATTTTCACCTCAAAATTTTCTCTGAGTACAGGCAAACCTTCTACATTTAGAATGCCCGCCATATTGTTTTCTATATTTATTAAGGAACTTGCATACAAGACGTACAAATCGAATTTTTGAAATGAAATTGCACTTTTATTGAATAAATTCGAGTAATATCTATAATAAGTATACTTTAATATTGTTAAAAGTAGTATACCACTATGAAAAGTAGCATAATACCATCAAACAATCTTTTTCTCGGGATATATCAGTTTGTTTTGGGGATATCACGTATTTCTTGTATTTCTCGGGAAATCGTGGTACGGAAATATATTCCGCAATTGATTTAATATTAGGCACTTCCCGCCAAATTTGAGGATAGAGCAAAGATGTTTACATGTCAATAAACGAATTTACACATGTTATGACATTAAAAAAAAGTCATCCAGATGTTATTTCTAGGTTAAAACACTGATTTTTCATCTTTTCAGCATTTTCTAGGTAGTTCCGTAATGGTGTTGTCGCACAGACATTTATTTCATGCGATGACAACATGACAAATGGACAAATATGGCCGAATTTCCAACTCAAAAATTACTCTGTGTGCAGACTTACCTGTGCAGTTTGGAAAGTTTCAAGGCCTAGCATCCACTAGATATATAAAAGTTACATGTATTTTGCATATCAGAAAGATAAAATCTATTTTGGATATTGATGGGCATTTTTTTCCTTTATGCATTAGGTGTGAAAATTGACTAAGTTGTGGAACAACTTTGAGATGCTCCCTCAGGTAAAAAACTGGTTTGTATTGTTTTGATAGTCCTTAATTAACTCGGACAGTAGGTCTCTTCACAACTACAGGTGACATAAAGAGTTTGTCTGAGCATGCTGAGTGGCCAATATCAAAGTAATTCAGGTGTTTGTTTATTTTTACACCTTCTGCAGAAAGGAAATAAAATACCCATAAAAAAACAGAAAAGATTTCAGCTTTCTTAAACACAAATTGCATTTAACTTTTATATATCTAGTGGAAGCTAGGCCTTAAAACTTTCCAAACAGCACAGGTATATGTCTGTACATAGAGTAAATTTTGAGGTGAAACTACAGCCATATTTGTCCATTTGTTATGATGAACCTTAACACAGCCCACAGCACTTATTTTTTTTATATTTCCATTCATCTGTTCATTGGTGAGGAAGGGATAGGGACCTTTATTGGGACTCCTGGATCTTGTGTTTTTAAACTCGTGATTTTGGCATTGACCTTTAAGGGACAAAGTAATATGGATAGTCGACATTCGTATGGATAGAAACAAGTGCCTGTGTTACGGGATCTGGGAATTCTTTTTTCGAAGTTTGGGATGTCTGGATTTAAATTTTTTTAAATACGAATCCTTGTTTACATCAGGGACTTCAGGTTTTGTGTTTTTCAGCCCTGGAATTTCAGGATTTTGTGTTTTTAAGCCCGGGATTTCGGGATCAGGACCCCTAATACCCCCTCTGTTTGTCCCTTGTGAGGTCGACTATTCATATATGATATTGGAAGTTTACTTTAATATACGAACAGTTGACCTCCTGATTGATAGAAAAACACTGCCTTTGGTAACTTTATGCAGCCACTACATTGTAGGTACACACCGTGAATGTCAAAGTAACAAAAATAGGAATGTACAGGTTGACCGTTGAGAACTATCCACACACACTTGTTTCTGTCAATGTGGAGTAAACTACGAATAATCAATTACAATGTACAATCACTTTGATAATTATTTATTTTCTATGTTATGATATTGTATCTCAATTTTTGATTTAAAGTTATAATATATTTCCAGTGATCAGAATTTCCTTAAAATACTATTCAAATATTTAAATATATATTTATAATGCTTTAACATGTATAATGTGTTTCATAATTTCAGACTATATTCCATAGGATGGATATCATAACGCAATTATTCACTCATACCTGGACATTAGAGGAATGGTTAACACTGGTAGACATTTCCAAAAACTTGTTCCAAGATACAGATTCCCTACAGTAAGATCATATACATAATTTCATCTTTCAAATCACCATGTATAGATTCTGTGTACTGATGTTGTTTATCATCTTTACAATGTGTTATATTGTTCTTTCATTTGTCTTTGTTCTATTATTAATATTACTTTTACTGTTGGATTGTTTTATGTGATATCCATTTAACGTGGCTCGGTACTTAAAAATCCTGTCAACATGGTCAATTTGTTTGTGTTATCTTTCATTTTTGGCTGGTGTTTTGTACAGGTTGGGAGCAAACCCTCTATATGGTGATTATACCTGAATAGAGGGATAATCCTTCTATAGAGGGACAACTATTTTGGTTTAGACTGGATTTAAATCAAAATAGGGCAGAATGGCACTCTCTACTTATTATGGCAGTAACCTGGAACAGTTGATGCACCAATAGATGTACTTTTAAATTTAATATGCACATGCCCAGTTTGCTGCTTATCTGACTAGATGGGACAATACCCCTAATGCGCCTTGAAATGAGGAACACAAAAGTCACGTGTAAACAAAAAATCTCTGTGTAGTGATATTTGACACATTTCTATGATAAACAAATAACTGAGCTGAACCATTAGTGTTAATTTAGAAAATAAGGGAACACAGAATAAATGTGTAAAAACCATGGAGCTATGAAATGTGTTCAAAGTATTAAAATTTCAAAGAACTTATTGTGTTAAAATTGGGATTTTTTACCATGAGGAGCGACATCGCAAAAGGATACTCGGGGTTTGCTAAATAACGGAAAAATGAATCACACTTCGTACCCCGAAAATTTAACCACATATGTAAAAATGTCTCAGCTTCGAAACAAGCCATCATACATATACAAGTTTACGATATGGGCTGAGCAACAGAAGAAAACGTTACCATTACGGCCTATGGAATAACAATTGCGCATATTGCCCCATCTTGTGAGAAAGGATCCAGAGATGTCTTTAGCTAATTTCACCTTGTACACCACAGAAAATTGTTAAAATGATGGTTAGTAGTTTTTTATTTATACCTAGTTATCATAAATGATTTCAGATAAATATTTTTGATAAAGAACAGCAAAAATTCAATAAATTTTTCACTTTTTAATGCATTACTGGCACGGGGCTGAACACTTTTTTTAGGCACAGTCATAACTTTGTTTACCCCCGAGAGATCCGAAATGAATTGTTTATTCAATTGAAAAAGGCAAGAAAAAACTTACATGTAATATAAATAAATTGTAAGTAAACATGACACAATATAGTCTTTGTTATGCAATTATCACTCTGGTCTACAGGAATAGCTTATAATCAAGGGAGATAACACACTTCACACGAGTAAAGTGAGATACATCATACATGTGCTTTTATCCAATGATTTGACCCTGGTCAGTAGATATCATATGCAAATAAACAGAAAAAAAACATGTACATGTATTAAGAAAATCACGAATTACTATTGTTAATGCACACGAGCAAAACACAAGATATTGTCATTTCTCAGTGAAAAAGGGGGAGGGTCAAACCTTCTTGAACACAATATTGCTATTCAATTACATGTATTAAGCTAGTTAGCTACAACTCATTGCTTCTTATATAAACAGTTTAAATGAAGGTGGCTAAGCCACAAGGGAGAAGCATTTTTCTTTCTTCGTGATAAAAGTTTTAAGAATTAGATTTTTCTCTCTCAATAATACTTATGTATTTAAATTAAATGATAACACAGTTTGAGTTAATTTTTTTTGTCTTATTTCAGTTCCAGACATATCATTACTTTTAAATATGAGATGACAAACTAAAGGTTTTAAAAAGTCCTGAATAACTGGTAAGCATTTTGATTTATTAGGTAAGCTCTAAATTATTTATTTATGGTATTTGTGCAAATGAAATTACAGTCGGTATGTTAAAAATATGCTTATATGAAAACTGTTGCTATGGTCTTGCTATTAAATGAAAAGGCTTGGTTACTGGTCTTTTCGACTCAACATTTCGAGTTAAATCTTGTGTCAACTGATTCTCATGTAACACTGTAAACTCTATTTAGCACTATTTTGATCTGTCATTATTTAATGACGCCATAATACGTGTGATGTCACAATGTTTCCTTTAATACCTCATGTGGATTTCTCACTGATAAAGGGTTTTCACTGAAATACATGTAAAAAGCCTTTTTTTCTCAAATAGAATTATGTGAATGGACAAGTTTTGAAAATTTGCACTTCATTGTACTCTAATTACATGATAAGAATGACTTTCCCAGTAGTTTTGAGGGGTTTTCACAGTATTATATACCAGATGTCCACTAGTAAGAATAGTTATTTTGCTGGGTTTTTTTTTATGAAATCTACATTTTTGCATAATTTCTCTGTCAAAATGCACTTTAAGACACAAGAAAATGTTATAGAATGCTTTAATAGGGTCTGTGTATTGTTATTTAAGGTTATCATCAGAAGTTTTGTCCTTGTTTTGACTAGTAAAGGTATACTGGAAGAAATTAATTATACATGCACGTTGTATTAAAAATAAATGAATATAGCGATAAAAGTGTCATTGCCATTTAGTGCTGAAATGACTTTATTTTTTTTCAGAAATGGACAAAAATACACAGATTTATTCAGAATGTCATACTGATGAAGATCACCTAAAAATATTTGGAAAAATCAGAACTATGGATTTCAATATGGGACAATACCCCTAATGAGCCTTGAAATGAGGAACACAAAAGTCACATGTAAACAAAAAATCTCTGTGTAGTGATATTTGACACATTTCTATGATAAACAAATAACTGAGCTGAACCATTAGTGTTAATTTAGAAAATAAGGGAACACAGAATAAATGTGTAAAAACCATGGAGCTATGAAATGTGTTCAAAGTATTAAAATTTCAAAGAACTTATTGTGTTAAAATTGGGATTTTTTACCATGAGGAGCGACATCGCAAAAGGATACTCAGGGTTTGCTAAATTACGGAAAAATGAATCACACTTCGTACCCCGAAAATTTAACCACATATGTAAAAATGTCTCAGCTTCGAAACAAGCCATCATACATATACAAGTTTACGATATGGGCTGAGCAACAGAAGAAAATGTTACCATTACGGCCTATGGAATAACAATTGCGCATATTGCCCCAGATATAAAATCTATTGTTCACCATGATTGAAAGCTGTGATGATCAGTTAAATTCTACTCACTTATGCCTCACTGAACAGAATTTTTATTGTTAGATTTAACATGAAATTTAAAGGTCAACTATTCCTTTTGTTGATAATCAGGTGTTCAGATAGGTATACAATGATTGCAAGTTTTGTCACTTTAGCAGAAAACTGGTTATCCCTTTTTAAGCAGTTAAGCTGCCTTATGCGAGCACCCTGGATTTGTGTGCTACCCAGTAAATGCTGAAATACGTGCCATTGTTATCATCTAGCTGGCTATTATATTATTTGTAACTTATTGGACAGTTTTTTTTATTTTTTTCATTCTGGATTACAAAAAATATGACCAGAAAAACCTCAAATGATCGTCGATTTCCCCAAAAGTTGCACATAGGAAGTAGAGCACATTAGGAATCCTTGTGTAGTTTATTATCCCCTGAGCTTCTGGCTAAGATGTCAAAGAACAAATGTATGAAATATCTAATCGCCGAAAATTTCTAAAGACAAGTAGTTAAGATTTCCCAAATTGCAAAAGTCGTAGGAATATTATTTGTCCTCAATACGTAGTCAACTACGTATATAAGTTCAAATGATCACGCTGTTGGCGGCAATTTTGAATTTAAAAGAAGACGAAATTTTCGTATCTTTTCAATTTGGACGCAGGGGTTCAAATTAAAGGTGGTCCGAGGTCTGCGACCTTCCACTTTTGCAGTCGGACTTTCTACTTTGTTACTAGCTACGCACGTTATGCCCGACAGACCTTGAAAGAATATAAAAAAATAACTTTGCAAACCTCTTTACCAAAGTTTCCTAATAAACGATCTCAAACTCATTTTCATCATTACTATTCATGACAGCGATGTTCAATTTGTTCAACGGCTAGCTTCATACATAAAATCGCCGATAAATAATGTGTAAATCCGAGTAAAATCGTATCTCACTATCTGTCAAAAACAACATTGAAACCAAAATGGCTGCCGCGAGATTACAATATCCGATCCAATTCCGGAAGCTGATAAGGGTAATCCCGGATTAGGCTTCTAAAAAAATCCAGACAGGTGACAAAATACATCTATGCATGGTAAATAAATATAAACACTAGAATTGAAAACCGAAAGACATATGTAGAAGAAAGAAAAAGCAGAAAATATTTTTTACACCAATTTTAATGTGAAAATCCAATACATTGTGACAGCTGGGAACAGTTTATCTAACAATATATATTTTCCTGGTAGTAGTATAATTTTTTTTTATCTGTGATAAATGTTGGTAATGCATATTACTGCAATTTCAAGGGGTATTTTTTTCTTCTCAATTTTGATAGGTCAGTTAAAATAGCTGGAAGTTTCTTATATAAAAAAAAAGATGTGGTATGATTGCCAATGAGACAACTATCCACAAGAGTCAAAAATGACCAAAACTTGGTAACGGTCAAGATCCCCACCCCTAAACCAAATAATTCATGTAAGGGACAATATAACAAATCATGAAATATAGGTGGAGTTCGTGGGGCCACTCTACCCCTGTCTGTTTGAGAATTTATAATGGTCGAGATCCACAATCTTAAACAATATATATATTTATGTATGGGACAATATTACAAATCAAATGAATTATAAGGGGGTCCCTATGGTCACTGTACACCCTCCTGTTTGAGAACTTGGAAACATTCGAGATCATCACCCCTTCACCATATATACTCATGTATAAGACTATATAACAAATCAAATGAAATGTAGGGGAAGTCCCTGTTGTTACCCTACCCCTCATGTTGAAGAACTTTGAAAAAATTGGGATCCCAAGCTCTAAATTAAATTAAAT
The DNA here is from genome assembly GCF_036588685.1 of Mytilus trossulus. Lineage (NCBI taxonomy): Eukaryota > Metazoa > Mollusca > Bivalvia > Mytilida > Mytilidae > Mytilus > Mytilus trossulus. The sequence continues at coordinate 72,664,911 of NC_086376.1, read as the reverse complement.
ATAGGGGGAGTCCCTGCAGTCACCTGATTGAGAAATTGGAAACAGTCAAGATCCCCACCTTTAAATCAAACCATATATATTTATGTATGAGAACTAATCCAATGAAATATAGGTAGAGTCCTTAGGATCACCCTACCCACTCCTGTTTGATTTGATAACTTAGAAACAGATGAGATCCCCACCCCTCAACCATATATATTCATGTATTGGACAATATAACAAATAGAATGAAATATAGGGGAAGTCACTGGGGTCCCCAACCCCCTCCTGTTTGAAAACTTGATAACGGACGAGATCCCAACCAATAAACCATATATATTCATATGGGACAATTTAAAAAATCAAATGAAAAATAGGGGTAGTCCCTAGGGTCACCCCACACCCTCTTGTGTGTGTTTTGAGAACTTGTAAAAGATTGAGATACCAACGCCTAAACCATATTCATTCCTGTTTGTCATTTCAAAAAAGATTGAATGACATACAAGGTCAATGTCATATGCGACACATATGCATGTCACTTTGCTAGACCCTAACACCCTCATTTTATTCCAAACTTAGACATCATGGACTTGGGGTGAAGGTGAGAGTCATTTACATTTACTATAGACAGGTCAGTCAGACCTCGCCCTTGATCCCTGTAGTAGTAAACATTTGTCTGATTTGTGTCTCATAACTTTTGTACTGTACAACACAAACTCAGTTTTCTTTCCAGGGAAGCAAGTCCATTCATACTTTTACAAGCTCGTACTAAAGTCATCTTGAACTACTAACAGTCAACTAATACGAACAATTACGATCAACTAGAAGAACTGCAATCATTGCAAATTTGTTCCACTGCTGACTCATGAAAGACTCATGACCATTCGTGGTCATGTGCGTTGCTATTGAAAACCTTGATAAAATATGAATTATTTGCCTTAATGATTAATTCATTAAATGAACATAAATGTACAATTATATATGAATGTTTAATGCTTGTTCTTTTAAATCTTTAAAAAAAAGTTGAAGCAGCTTTGCCACAGTTTTCATAATTATGTTTGCCTTGGTTTTTGGTTAACTGCCTACAGTGCTTACAGCGCTTTGATTTTAGTAAAGTGCATATGTTGATCGGTATAATGCTAGAGATTATAGCCAATATAAATAGAAAATTCCATTCTGCCCTTATTTGCTTTAAATCCTTGCCAGTGCAAACAAAAATACCCCTCTATAAAGGCATAATTTTATCCCTCTAAAGAAGGATAATCACTCTATACAGGTATAATCACCATACAGGATGTTTGTTCCCAACCTGTTGTATACACAACTTTTTGTGTTTATTTTGTTCTTAAATGTATAACCTGACTCTGTACTTTCAAGATCCCATCAGTAAGTTATTAACTTATTGTTCTAAAATATGTCATTATGATATATTTCTATTATGAATTAGAAAATAAATTGAACCACAAACGTCAAAATTATTCAATCGCGTAGTGGAATGAACTATTTGTGGACTCTTATAAATTCTATAGAACTTTTGCACTATTTTGGTCTATTTCTGACATAAATTTTCACATACTTTTGATTTTTTCTACCCTGTATGCTAATATTACCCATGTGCAATTTGAAAATTGTTTGTATAAACATTGAACAAAAAAAATATGTGACGAAAAAATTTCTGACATCAGACACACAATGAATGCGTTTGTAGATAGGTAGTTGATTTTGTGTTCTGTGAAATTGTTCCTTTTTAAATTGTTACACAATGATGACTGCTGTACCCATATTTAGACTATTTTATTTATTATGTCTGTTTAGTTCACGCATCATTGTAAATACATGTATAACAGAATTTGATGAGACTGTCATCAAAGTGATAGTTTTAGCACTTTAAAACCTGGTTTAACCCACCATTTTCTACATTTGAAAATGCCTGTACCAAGTCAGGAATATGACATTTCTTGTCCATTTGTTTTTGATGTGTTTTGTCATTTAATTTTGCATGTGATAATGGACTTTCTGATTTGATTTTTTCTCTAGTCTAAGTTCAGTATTTTTGTGATTTTACCTTTTTTTTTTGTAAGTATGAAATTAAAAAAAAAATCTCAAAGGTTTTTTTTTTTTGTGTAATTCTCAGTTCTTAATCATTTTCTTTACTCTTCGCTGAGAATATACATTTTAAGAAGTTTTTGATAATAATATAGGGTTATTGCATGAATATTGGGGAATATTGTCCCGAGTAGAATTTTATATTGCAGGAGCTTGCGAGTGCAATATATGTTCTACGAGGGACAATATTCCCCAATATTCATGCAATAACCCTTTTATTGTATAGCAATATAATATTTGAAAGTATAAATTGGTATAAACTAACGTTTTGTCGTTGATGACGTCATGAATTATGAAGATTTATTGCACTAGTGCAAAAATAGAATTTATTGCACGCTAACTTTTGGTTACTTTCTGTGGAAAATATTATATTGCTATACAATAATAATAAATATTATTGTTATAAAAGTTTAATTTAAGCCTATAGCTACATTTGTACTACTGATTTTTTTTTATGATTAAACTTATATTTTTCTTTATCTACCTGTATGCTATCATCTCTGCCATTGAAGACATGTAGATGATAGATGAAATATTTTATTTTTATTTTCAAAGCTTTTCTAGCACAAAAGATAGCGTATATTATGGATATAAATTCTTGTGTGGTTTATTTGTGATGCCAGTATGATTGAGAAAGAACTGATTTGTTCTAAGAAGCTGATTTCATGACTGTTGCATAAAAGTTCAAACCAATTCATTATTTTAAAGGTATAGAGATGTTTTGAAAACTACCATAGTAGCAGACCAGCAGGAAGAGTTTCCAACCATTCATTCCTTCAGTCAAGTTTATCAACAGAGGGAGCTATTGTTGCATGTAATACAGGTATGCAAATTACATGCAAAAGAAATTGTGCTAAAATAATTATTACATCTTCCAACCGTAAAAACGTTACAGTTCCATATACATGCTCAATTATTTGAAAAAAGAATATGTGTTGATTAGACCTATTTTTAATGTTGGTTCATGTACATAACTTTAGTTCATATGATGTTTAAATTGGTAGCTTTATCATAGAATCTGCAAATATAAAGTAACTTGCATTGCAATAAACAATAAAACAGATTTAACATGTTAAATGATAGGTTTTAAAGATATTTAAATACTGTGAAAGTACTTTAATTCGTGGGTATCAATTTTCGTTTTTTCAGCAATATTTATATATTCGTGGGTTTTTCAATTCGTGGATTTTAGTTTTAAAAAAAAAATTAGTAAAATTAAAGCCTTTAGAAACAATGTTTACAAATAGTCTAGATTGAAGGAAATTGCAAAGTAAACATTGACCCCTGTAAATCGTAGTGATAACAGTCTAATTAACCCATGATAAAGTGATCAACAGATTAAAGACCATCAAAGGTGTTAATTAGGCCATAAACATGTCACCTAAAGAAAACGGGCGATATCTTTTTGCGCCAAAAAGTAACTCATTTGCGCCACAACTTAATTGCGCCAATACTTCTTTTGCGCCACCTAATTTTCAAAACTATAGGTATCATTTGCGCCAATAAAATAATCCTCTAATTGCACCAATTTCATTTATTTTTATATAACAACTACATGATTGACTAGGTACCATCAGCAAAAAAATCCTCTGACATTGTACACAGAAAATAGCCTCGCATCCTAATAAAATTATCCCACTTTGTGGATCGATACACAATACTAAGTCATCATCTTTGTTTGTAACAACACCAATATCATCCAATATCCTGAAATTCTGGTTGATTTTTAGGTTAAGCCGGACGCAGCTGTCTTCTTTCTCTATACATAGACTGACGCACATATTTTAAATCTTTCTTTTTTAAATTTTCTTCTTTAATTTTAAAGATCTCTGAATTTATTATTTTTGAAGGTCGATCAGAAAACATATTGATTGCTTTTCTTATGCTCGCAGATCTCAAAATTTGACGTTCTAATTTCTGGAGACTGATAATGAAATAATTATATTTCTTTTTACAAATGAAAATGTTGTATTGTATACTGCCAAAATCTGCTGTGAAATTTTCATAAAGCGAAAATGTATTTTATACTCGTGATAGTTGACTTGTATTTGTATTATAATTTTAAGAAAAATTGTTTCATAGTCTCTCAAAACTATTTATAGAGTGGTTCTTGTTGTTATCTTGTGTTTTACAAAGCTGATATTGGCAAAACAGGTATAGGTATGATATAGGTAAAAAATATTAACAGGTAAATTTGGCACAATTTCATTTCATTTATTGGCGCAATTAATACCATCAAAATAAAAGAGAGTGGCGCAATTAATACCTTTTCAAAACTGCAATTGGCGCAAATTGATTCTGCCCAAGAAAACAGTAACATAAACAAATGCTATGAGTTGTCAAATAATTCAAAATCAAGACCAGCATAACATTTTTATTTCTTATATGTACGAGAACTATGAGGATATAAAATGAACACTTTATCATACTAGCATATCAATACCTGAAATTAGACTTTCATCGATCAAAATCAAAAGTTGTACATTTTAGGTTACTAAAGATTAAATGGGTATACCGGTAATCCTGCATGTGGTTGTAGTTCTGTGAATGCTATTCAAGTATTCTCAGATTTGGCGCTATACAATATATTCTCTTAGAATAGATCATACATGTCATATCAGTAATGCCTAGTCATTCTGAAGGGGATCTTTACGTGTCTTGATTTAGACAATGGTTATTTTATTTTCGTTGGACACTTAAATTCGTGGATAAAGTCATCCACGAAAACCACGAAAATTGGTACCCCACGAATAAAAGTACTTTCACAGTATATGATTTATAATAATTTAGGGACAAAAATTCATGACAAAAATAAAAATAAAGACTGTTGCAGGGCTCACACTACTTCAGAATTATAGGGAGAAGTGACTTCTCTTTTTGAAACTGATAGGGAGAAGTGGTGAGATTTGAAAGAGAAGTGCTCTTTCGCGTGGTGCGCTACAATGTTTGGATTATACTATAGCATGTATAGTATAAAGGGTCATATGTAAATAATGTTTTTTTATAATGTTCAATTCATATCTGAGTATACAATTAAAGCAACATTTCAAATTAAAAGTTGTTAAGTTTTATTCAGGTTCTTGTGAGAAACTACCAATTAAATATTTAGTATCTAGCACTAACAAAAATATTTTTTTATCTTAAAAAGGTAAAGAAATTATAATATTTCAATTACAATTTAATTCAAAACTATCTTGTGTATGAAAATCAGTGTTTTTCATAAAAAAAAATAAAAGTTATTAAGCTGTGCCATAATATATTGATAATAGTATAATATTCATGATAGTCTCAGAGTTAAACAACTTTAATCAATAGTTTGAAACAATCCATAAAGAATATAGAGAACTATATACCCCAATCAATTAGATGTAACCAAAAGTCTTTTAATTCGTGTGGAATACGTAATTTTCCCCTTTGGAATCAATATTCTTCTGTCAGCTGTTCCATCCGTGCGTCCTTAATTATTGTAAAAGTACGGATTTCGGTCATAGCTGGTCCGGTTGAGATCCGTAGTTTAGAAATCGGTCAATGGCGGACGAATGCAAGAAAATTTACAAAAATAAACGATGTTTGACAAGTTATTTGGAAGGGAACATTACGTTTATAATGCAATAAATAATCTCATATTTTTGCAGGTAACCATTATCTTTATTTTTTAATCATCTGCTTCAAATTAAAAAAAAAGCAAGAAAATTTGATGTCTTATTTTAATTTTGACCAATGAAAACCTTATAAAAAGAAACCAACATCTCATTGATTCCGAAAAAGTTATCACGAAAGGTAGGAGAAAGAATAAGTCGTATAATAACATGAATAATATAAAAGTTTTGAAATACAAATTCTGTTTAACTTCTTTTTTACCAATTACAGAAATTAAAGAAGAGAAATGAAAAGAATGTATTAATTTTTGGATTTTCTGCGGTAAGTTAACAATTATAATGTCTACCATAAAATATGTAGCATTAGGCTCTGTGGCAATATTTAAAAAGCATTTATCTGTTATCATGAAGTTTCTTCTCAGTTGAGATCTTGCATCAATTTTACAATAGATATAAGAAGATATGGTATGAGTGACAATGAAAAAACTCTCAAATCCAAGTCACAATATGTCAAAGTACACAATTTTAAGTCCAAGTAAACCATTATAAGTCAAAGTCAAATCTTCAACACTGAATAAAGGGACCCAAAAATAACTAGTGTAAAACCAAACAAACACAGGAAAACCAACATTCTAATCTATATAAAAAAAACCAAGAACAACTGATGGATCACATCAAGAAACGGCAACCACTGAACAAACATATGCTATAGAATAATATGAAAACGTTCACCAAGTCATATATAAGGTGGTATGGGAGTCTAAAATAAAAGTGATAGAATTTGTTCATACTTTGCCAAAACGTTGTATCTATTGATATATGTTGAAAAATATAATAAAAATGATAGGTCACCGCCCATTTTCTCAAGCTACAGGACGTGACAAAATGACACATTTTGTATGGATTATACAGGAAAAAACACCATTTTGGGATTAGAAACTAAACAAAATGATAGAATTGTTAAATACTTAAGGAAAAGATAGCTTTCAGACAACGTTTTGAGAATATCAAAAGAAAAGATAAGGTCACCGTATGTTTTTCCTGGTTAAAATACAAAATAGGAAAATTCCATGTAGATTCCTTCAGATAATGAACTGTTTTAGAGTTACCTCCCCTTAAAATGCCAATTTAAAAAAAACAAAAAACAACCAAAACTAATCCCCATTTGCAAAAATATTAATATTTATAACTTATATTCTTATAAATTGGTTCTTTTAAATGAAAATTTACATTAAATAATTGCATTCCTGCATCAAATTTTGCTGACTTGATAGAAAATCTTGACCTTTGGTTCTCTATTTTTTACAATCCAAGATGGAGGAAGACGCCCATACCAGCTTAAAATTGATTAAAAAAAAGACTCAAATTACTACAATTAAGCATAGAAAGAACCCCTAGAACTGGTTTGATAGGATTTTTTTTCCAGTTATTAATCTTCTACAAATTTGCGTTGATTAACACAGCTGTAATATTACCATGTTGATATCAACAAATTTTTGAACATATCAAAAAAGTATTTGTATTTGATACTATAACAGATCTACATCTACTCTTGTTGACATCATGTTGTCTGACCATTGGTATTTTTAACATACAGCTATCTGCAATGAAAATATGTTTGTATCATATTTATAAAACCAGGTTTGACTTAAAGAAGTCTACTTGACCTTTGAAAAGTTTGGGAAAAAGAAAATTCCTTTAAAAATATGCATATCAACAATTGAATTCACTTTCATGTATAATAGTTCAAGCTAATTGTTCATGTGTCTGGTGTTCAGTTCACTGTATAGTATACTCAAATCAGTTTAAGCGATAAACTGGATTCATGGGTCATTAATTTCCATGGTTTTCTTGGTTATGTAAATAAGTTTCAAATTTAAATGTTTAATAAAAAAGAAATTGTCTTTATGCCTGTACAGAGACCAGACTGTACAAACCATGGAAATAAACAGGCTCTACGATAAAATAATCACTATCTTAGCCATGAAAATAACTGAATCCTCAGTATGTGGTTTCGATTTAGAATTTTAACAACTGAGGATTTATTTTGAAATATTTTTGATGATTTTTTGTTTATTTGAGATTGTCATATATATAGGAGTTGCTACATTTATTTTCATATTGAATTATTTTATTTTAGGCATCAGATGATATTGGAGCTCAGGTGTCACACATACATAACTTAGAATACAGGTATCCAAACAGCTGTTTTAACAGATTACAGTATCCAGTATGGAGTAAATTATTATCCAGGTAATTCTCAGATTTACTCATGAAATGTACATTGTTGTCTGCTCTATGGTCGGGTGGTTGTACTTGACACATTCACCATTTCCTTTCTCAATTTTATTGTTAACATAAAGTGACTACTTTGAGAATACAGTAAACATGGTAAAGATGTATGTTATAGATTTTTTTTCTTCAGCTCAAATCAAAACTCTGTGAAAGAAAACATTAACAATGTTGAAGACTAACTTAAATATATATATTTATCGCTATTTTGTGCAATTTTCCTTTGATCTTTTTTTGTGTTAATTTTCATATCATGCTTCTCGCTTGATATGGAAAAATTATCGCTTGAAACTAAGGAGGCCACGTTGCGTTGCTAACAAAATTGACATTGAAATTGACAACGTCGTCATAGGTAAAATAGCGATAAACAGATAATCATTGGTCATCGCAACTCGATTGCTTTTCTCACTTTCGCTGTACCAGCTCAAGCCAGATAATCAATCTCCTTGAGATAATCAACGATAATCTATAAATATATGCAAACTATTTCCTGCCCCAAGTGGAAAAATAGGGCATGTAGGGTGAATCATTGTATAAAGTTAGAAAAATCTAAAGCACAAATTTATATTTAATAGAAAATACATTTAAGCATAAATTATTTTACAGTATCTGAACTGTAATTGTACGTTCTGAGTTTTCAATTCAGTGACCATGAAATTCTGTGTGAGATAATAAAACAAGAAATTTACTATATCAGAATCATTGTATGGAATAAAGATAGTTTATGTTGCATTTACAGGATCGGTGATGTAGTCATGACATATTTGCTAGAGAATACATCCATGTTTCTGCTGGTACACACTTCCTGTTATGTGCAGTTAACTGGTAAGTATAAGTCAAGCAAGAAATTACAGGTGAACCTCACTGAATTTGAAAGATGACAACATTATTGCTCTCAAAACAAGCTTGAAGTTAAAAAAAAACTGTTTAGATATTATATTGTCAACCAGGTATGGTAAGAACATTTTTTAATTCAATTTCATCGGCATTGATAATTTTAGTTTGAAAAACAAATTTGCATGAAAAAAACAATAAGTAATGTTAATTAACAAAGATATGTTGATATAAAATTATCTCATGAGGTTTAGTCTTGATCTTTCTACATAATCAATTTAGTATTAGAACTCCATGGCAAAAAGGTTCCTTGACATAAAAAATATTAGGAGTCTGTCTGTCTGTTCATCCATCAAGGATTGTGTAGGCATTCTTACTTGTACAATTCATGCCAGATATATTATTTATAAGATTTATATCAGATATGGCTTGGCAAATTCAGTTCCAAGCAACTAGTTTTAGGTGTAATACCACCCTTGATTTTTCCCTATTAGTCTTTGTTAAATTGGTACTTTTAAAAAAAATGTACAGAATTTACCTTTATTTCAACCAAAGAAATACTTTGCATGAATAAAGTTTAATCCTTTCCAGTGCTACAGTGAAAATTTCACACTACATTTCATCGCATATAAGAAAGTAACCTGCACCGGAAGTAAACAATCACATTTTTACCAGGTTATTTACTGGTTACCTGCTTTGGCAACTATGTAACCTTAACTTTCCAAAATATTTTATAAGACCATCAAATAAAAAAAGAATGATGCTTTCAGACACCCAACATACATGTTTAAGACTCAGAAAAATTTAAGTGCATTGAAATGCAGGGTTAATTTTCTACAACTGTCAAATTCAAGGGAATATTTTTTTAGACCTACTTTCGTATGCAACCGGATGTGGCGTATCATGATTTGGTGGTATTACACCTAAATATCACCTAAATGTCAAATAAACTTAATGTAATTTTTTTCCCTCCAATTGCAAGTTATTTCAAGCATAACTGCCAAGTTTTGTCTCAGTCAGATCTATAGTTTCAGAGAAAATCACTATAATGTAAGGCCATATCCTACGGCAATTTCAGTCTAATTTCTTCGACAAATCCAAATTTCAGTGTATCATTATAAAATGCAGTGTTGACTAATATCTGATCAAAAACTCATGATCTATGCATTCAAACAATTAAATAGAATACAAAAGACAACTTTTAGATGATAAACAATTTTATTGCACCTTTTAGAGTTCATTTGAAGGTCTGTTTTGGTCTGTTTTGGTCCATTTTTCCTCCTTCCTTCCTTTTTCATCAAAACTTGATATCTTTTGTCTAAAAAATTAAACAAATGTGATTATTTCCCCACAAAAATGATATGAATGTAATGTTAAATCAATAATTAAAGTGTTTTAGCTGAAAGAACTGTCTCTATAAATGTTAACAGTCTACACGGAAGTTTCTAGAAGCCCTTATGTGTAACTCGAGTTTTTAGTCTGTTCGCCTAGTGTGACAAATAACGGTTCCCTTTCAGTCAACCATTTATTGTTACTGATATCAAAGTTTTTTTATTTACTCATAACAGTATATTTCTAATAGATTTACACAAAGTGTCCACTTTCTTGTATTTTACATTAGAAAATGGGGAGAAAGAGTAATAAAAAATACCTCAAAATGTTTTTAAAAAGGGTTATGTCCCTTGGAATGCTGGTACAAAAAATAATTGGTAAGAATTATAAAGTTTAAGTATGTGAGACTGGATTCTGATGTGTATAAATCCAGGGCAAATAAGTGTTTAGATGATTTATTGTCTGTGCAAAATGTAGATGGCACAATGGCAAATTGTAAACTTTTGCGGCCAAAAAAAACACAAAAAACATGATGATAGTTGATACTTACTTTAATGCTGAAGTGTCATCTGCAGACCAATTCACATATAAGATTTTTCAACAGAATGTTCTTCAGAACATGTGAACACTGAAATAAAAAATTCACATGTTGTATAAACAAAACTGTTAGGGTATTATTTAAAATTTAACACAGTAAACTAAATACAGCTTTGTCTGTCCACCCATTTGACTTAGAAAACACCCGTAAACCCCCATTTCAAGGCAATTTTACCTCAAACGTGCTTTCTGTGTCTCAATCCATTCCGAATATTCCATGTTTACAATGTATGAACTGGTTTATTAATAACTTTTAAAAATGAAAGTACAATAAGGTCACGAGTGCACATGTAGTTTCCCTAAATAGGTGTAATACCACCATTGATTTTTCCCTATTAGTCTTTGTTAAATTGGTACTTTTAAAAAAAATGTACAGAATTTACCTTTATTTCAACCAAAGAAATACTTTGCATGAATAAAGTTTAATCCTTTCCAGTGCTACAGTGAAAATTTCACACTACATTTCATTGCATATAAGAAAGTAACCTGCACCGGAAGTAAACAATCACATTTTTACCAGGTTATTTACTGGTTACCTGCTTTGGCAACTATGTAACCTTAACTTTCCAAAATATTTTATAAGACCATCAAATAAAAAAAGAATGATGCTTTCAGACACCCAACATACATGTTTAAGACTCAGAAAAATTTAAGTGCATTGAAATGCAGGGTTAATTTTCTACAACTGTCAAATTCAAGGGAATATTTTTTTAGACCTACTTTCGTATGCAACCGGATGTGGCGTATCATGATTTGGTGGTATTACACCTTTAAAGAAGTTATGTCCTTTTGAAAACATGGATAATTGCATTGTAAGCTCTCTTCATCTTACTTTTCTTGAAGAAATGATACAAAATTCATATGAATGGCTGATATCAGATATGTCTGTATATTCTCCTAATTAGCAAAACAACAAAAAATGAGTTTAAAAAAACTTTATTTGGTATTTTAGGTGTTCAGCTGCAAATAGAAATCATTATGAGTAATTAAAGTTTAATATTTGGAAGTAATTGAATAAATAGATGTAAATTCTCAGATGAAATTTTTCTGAGTGCAGTACAAAATTCAAGTTCTTTTTATCAAGTATATTTAAACAGAGAGTACATTTTGAGTGAAAAGAAATCATAAAATAGTTTGAATTAAATGCACAATGTTGGACAAGAAGTTAGAATGTCCTTGTAGTAAAATTGTGTCTATGGGTGCAAGACATTTTGTATATGCTGAACTTTGACAAATTAAAGTGGTTTCAAATTAATACAATATGTACCAGACTAGAATGTTTCCTTTAGTTTTACTGCAACTAATGCTCACAGTATAGTGTCTTCCAATACTGATTACTCCAAAAAACAGCTGCTCATAATTTACATATATATAGTGAATAGTAAAATCACAAAAATATTGAACTCTGAAGATAATTCAAAATGGAAAGTCCATAATCAAATGGCAAAATCAAAAGCTCAAACATATCAAATAAATGGATATTAACGGTCATATTCCTAACTTGGTACAGGCATTTTCTTATGTAGAAAGTGACAGACTAAACATTATAGGTAAAAATGTCAAAAATAGGTGTATAACAGTAAACATTGTCTAATAATTTAATTTTAGATGTAACACGTCTTCTATTTGGCTGACGTTATTTTGTTATGAGCCCATATACATAATTTAGTCATGTGACTGTGACGTCATCAACGTTTTTTCATGGTTTTCTACGGTTTAAAATGGAATTTAGAATTAAATTATAAGAAATGACTGTAGTGTAATATTTTTTCTGTCTATTTGAAATAACATAAAAAAATGTGGTGCACATTGTTAAATAACCCGCTACTTCGTTATCCAGTGTGCACCAAATTTTTTTACAATCATTCCTTAAATAGTCTCTGTCACTATGAAAAACAAATAAATGTGTAACAAAGACAAATAAAAAGGCATATAGACAAAGGACATGAGCAAAAAAAATGAAAGACGATTGCAGAATACAAAAATTTACAATAGCGCAATAACTCAATGACAGGATGTATTAGTACAGAGCCATTATTCATGTGTTGTACATCGAATGAGGTATCATTTATGAAAGATTATGCATTTAACATAGTTTTGTTTTTTTCTTGATAGGAGTTCCTTTTTATGACCTTTGGCCAATGCAACCAGGAAAATATTTAAGTATTCCACAAAAGACTACAAATACAAAGTCCTTTAAAAGAAAGAAGAAATATACTCAAACCACTAGTTCTAAGAAACCAAGGTACAATGAGAACCAAACAAATATCAATAATGAGACCAAACCAACTACAAGCAGTCAGAGCCAGGCTAACAGTTGTTCACAGGGCAATGTCAGCAGAAAACCTGAGACAACACACAATGAAGACCTGACCAGTAACAGCACTGTTAAGGCTACAAATACAAATGACAGAGAAAAGGCAATTGTTGACATTTCTCAGGCAAATGTCAGCAGAAAACCTGAGGCAAATCACAACGAAGAGCTGAATATTAACAGCAGTGTTACCATTACAAATACATACAAAGAGGACCAGGCAAATATTAACAGTTGTTCTCAGGCAAATGTCAGCAGTAAACCCGTAAACAAAAAGGATCAGGCAGATATCATTATGGATGCCCAAACATGTCAAAAGAAATGTTTTATGAAAGCTACTGGTTCAAGTCTAAGCATTGAGGGCCTTACAGATATCCAAGTACACAATGATAAAAATACAATGAAAAAAAGCAACAAAGAGGATCCTCAAAATACTACCACTAAATTGAATGTAGCTTTAAACAGTTGTGCAAAACAGAATATTATTGAAGAAATCATAGCAAACATTGATGATGAGTTGTCACAGCAAATTAACAATAGTAATCCTCAGGAATTTACTAGAAATGATGAACAGTTAAATACATGGAGTAAGACACGATCATGTGCCAATAAAGAAACAAGTGCAAATGCTTACAGTGATACAAGTGCTGAGAAAATTAGTGACAGCATTCCAAATCAGGCATTTACTGTAATTGTCTCAGGAAAGATTCAAAATACAAGGCAAATGAATGATAAAGTTTCTGGAAATAATAAAAAGAAAAGAAGAAAGAAAAAGAAGATAAAATATCAAGAATTTTCACCATATGAGTAAGATTTCAATTTTTTAAGGAATGACTGTAAATTATTTTCTGTCTGTTTAATCCTAAAAATGTGTTGCACACTAAAGATAAGAAGGTTATTCAGTGTGCACCACATTTTTAAGGATTTTTCTTCATTGACAAAAAAGATATTACAGTCATTCCTTAATTATACAGTAGAAATATTAATTTATGTGGTTTAAAATTTTGTGGTTTTCACTTTTGTCTCTTAATTCAATGTCATTGGGAATAATTTTAATCTATTAAAAGTATGCGAAGAGAAATATTTTGTGTGTTTTTTTTTAATTTCATTAAAATGTATGGATTAATGAATGTAATGTTCTATTAACAAAAATAGGCAAAATTAAAATTCCAGATGAAACTTTCCAGTTTTCAGTATTCAAATGCTTTGCTCTCGGTACGTTTTCTATCTTTAAATTAGTTATTATGATCTCGTTACAGATACCACACTTATATCAATAGAATACAGACATTGTATGCCAGTAACCTGAGGGAAAAGTTTACAGACAATTGTAAGTTACTGAATTGTTATTAATCATAGAAATGTTAGTTTGGTTTTGGTTGTATGCATTTGCATCAGAGAAAATCAAAGCACATCAATTTAAATGCCTTAGTATTTTTAAGTGTATTATAGAAATTAAAAAAAAATATTGCATGTTTGATCTATATGCCCTCTATGTGCCAGTTATCAGAATGTTCTAAATTTTGCTGCTACTGTGATGGAAACAAATGTCCAAATTGTCAGTAAGATATTGTTAACTGATTTTTAGGCCCAACCTAGGGGCATTATGTTTTAATGCCCCACCTACAATAGTAGAGGGGCATTATGTTTTCTGGTCTGTGCCTTCCGTTTGTTCGTCCGTCTGTGCGTCCGTTCGCTTCAAGTTAAAGTTTTTGGTCAAGGTAGTTTTTGAAGAAGTTGAAGTCCAATCAACTTGAAACTTAGTACATATGTTCCCCATGATATGATCTTTCTAATTTTAATGCCAAATTATAGTTTTGACCCCAATTTCATGGTCCACTGATCCATGAACATAGAAAATGATAGTGAGAAGTTCAGGTTAAAGTTTTTGGTCAAGGTAGATTTTGATGAAGTTAAAGTTACATCAACTTGAAACTTAGTACACATGTTCCCTATGATATGATCTTTCTAATTATAATTCCAAATTATAAATTTGACCCCAATTTCACGGTCCACTGAACATAGAAAATGATAGTGCGAGTGGGGCATCCGTGTACTATGGACACATTCTTGTTTTCCATCTGCATCTGTTTGTTCATCCGCCTTTTTGTCTGTCCCTTTGTCCCACTTCAGGTTAAAGCTTTTGGTCAAGGACATACTTGCCAACCTCTGACAATAGGAAATCATGTCATGACATGACATGACATGTCAAAAAGCGTGTGAAAACGTGTGATGTAGATGCGGACTTTTTAATATGAATGTGGTAATGTTCATTATTTCACATTATACCAAAGTGTTATCATAAAAGAACAATATATATTCTTCTGTAAACTTTTATTGTATCCTACAGTGGTCTGTTATTTTGCTTTTAAAGCAAATCATTTAACCTTGAATCTTGGTGCGTACACATCGTTTTGGCTTAACAATCAGCGATTTAGACGACAGTACAGACCCTGAAAGCGACCTATTTCTGTGTAAATTTCCCCAATAAAGTGAATTTGTACCTTTTGCTGTTCTTTCATATAGAAAAACAAACAATGGCAGCCAAACAATTACTTCAAAATTTTCGGTATTTATCGCTGAATAAGGAAAAAACATGAAAATAGCGATATTACTAACGACCAAAAAAGCGTGTAATTGCGTTTAAAGTGGTGAAAAGCGTGTTCACGCCATGTGACAAAATCCACGCTTGTAAATTGTTGAAAAAGCGTGTATTACACGCGAATATCATGTCACTTGGCAAGTATGGTCAAGGTAGTTTTTGATAAAGTTTATGTCCAATTAATTTAAAACTTAGTACACCTGTTCCCTATGATATGATCTTCTAATTTTAATGCCAAATAAGATTTTTGACCCCAATTTAATGGTTCACTAAACATTTAAAATGAGTCTTCCCCGCTTCAGGTTAAAGTTTTTAGTCAAGGTAGTTTTTCATTAAGTTGAAGATAACTCAAAACTTATGCACATGGTCTGTAGGATATGATCTTTCTAATTCTAATGCTAAATTAGAGTTTTGACTTCAATTTCATGTTCCACTGAACAGAAAATGATAGTAAGAGTGAGGCATCTGTGTACTATGGACACATCTTATTTATGAATACTCTCAGAGAACTATAGAATGTTTTGTTGTGTGTTGCTAGGTTTTATAAAAGAAATTTTGATACCCCCAAATCACATACCTCACATGTAATTGTTAAATAAAATATCCCTTCAAAATTTCTTTCAGACATTTTGAACTCAATTCCACCAACAGAAGATGGGGCTGTTACACTGTACAGACACATATTAGAACACAAACATACTATTAAAGCATCAAAAGTCACAATCACATGGAAGTTTCCAGAAAATTCTGGGAATTCTATTGGTAATGATTCTTCCTGTTGTGCAAGTAGCACACACAACATGACTGAGCTAGTTGCAGACGACAATAATGATATTGATGACCACTCAAGTTTTTATCGAACAACTTATTCTTATGACAAAGTGCTTACAATATTTAATGAAAAAGACACTCCTAAAAATTCAAAGACATCATCTGAAAATAATCCAGATTTAACAGTTACTGAAATATGTGATGCAAATAAGCAGAAAAAGTCTCAGAATCATGTTGCTGATGCAGATATTGAGAATTTAATTTCAAATAATTTACAAAAGCCAAATACCAAAGAATTAAATGCAATCAGAACTAACTCTGTATTACCAATTGACAATTATTCTATTGCTAGTGGAAATAGAACAGAAAATTCAGAATGTTTTCAGGCAAACAAGATCATTCCAGAACATGAAAAAGCCCAAGGCATTGAAACGAGTGTTATTGATGATACTTTATCTAATTCACAAGGTTTCAACACTTACAGTTTTGAGGATTCCCAAGGGTTTGAAACTAGTGGCAATGAAGATTCTCTAACTATTATACAGAAGTGTAAAGAAAGCTCAGATAATATTTCTTCTTTTGATTCCAAGTCAGATATACAAGTTATAGACGGTAACAAGTCATTATCTCAAAGCTTTGATTCTAAAACTTTCAGTGCAGAATCAGAAAAGAGTGTTAGTATCTTGTCAAAGGTCAAAACTGAAGGTCATGGTTGTTTTACAAACATCAAAAGTAAAAAGTCAGAATTGTGTTTAGATAATGATTACATTGACAAACAATTTTCTAGTACACCATTAGAGGATAATGAAAATCAGTCAAGTAAACCTAACCTGAGTAAGATAGACTACGATGACAACTGTCCACCAAAGTCTAGGGAGTGTAGAAAATCACTGAAGCGAAAACATGTGGATGATTTGGAAATTTGTCATCCCATAGATAAAAGACCTCGTTTGTCATTAGAGGTTTCGTTAGTTCAAGAATCAAAGGAAAGTTCTAACAAAACATGTGTTGAAATGGAAGTAGAGGAAACTGTGGAAGAAGTTATTGAAAAAATGAATGACAGTTCTAATGAAATAAGACTTCCTATCACTGAAGAAGTGGCACCAGAGGAGGAAAGACAGGCATCCAAAAATGATATTGAATTATGCAAATCAACTGTTTGTGGTGACAAAATAGCATCTTCTAAAGGAGGAAAATGTGATATACATAGCCAAAGATGGGAAGAAATCAAAGATGCACAATGTAATACAATAGAAGTAGATTTCCTACCTACCTTGTGTCCTCTCTTACAGCAAATATTAGCCAAGCATAGGTAAAATACATTAGGAATACTGTCTTTTGAAATACTATAAAATTATATAAGAAATGACCAGGTGCAGTCAAGGTATTGTTGAGTCTTTATTTTCAAGGAAATGCACTTACTTTTAAATAGCATTTCACTTATACTTACATTGAGGTTCAGATAACAACTAGAAACATGTAGGTTTGGAATGATGACATCACTATAAATGAAGTCATAATCATGAAGAAAAGTCTGGAAATTCTTAGTTTAAGCATTTTACATTGATTTTGGTAGATTTTCACAATGACTTTATTGCTACATGTAGTTTTTCTTTCTACATTTTGCAGTTCAATCAAAACTCTTGACTCAAAAATCATTTGATTCATCAAATCAAACTGTTTAACTTGAAAGAAATCTTACTAACCTGCTATTCTGCAAGTTGTTTTGTATGAATGAGTTACACCAGTTGACCCAAGGTCAATCAGAGAAAATTATGTCATTGAACAATTGGTTCTTACTATGATGTAATAAGCATTGTGACATAAGAAATGTATTGTTAAGTGCATAAAATTGTCTATAGAAGCGACCCCTGGTTCATCCTGTTAATCGTATTATTTATTTTATGTGAAAGAAATATTTCTGAAAGGGAATGCAGAAAATATTGGTTTTCTTTGTTTGAATATTTGTTTTAATTTTAGAAAATGTCCATACAAGTTTTTATTGGATTACTATTGTCCTGCAGAGAAACCCAAGAAAAAGTGCCAGATTTATCGGAGAGGTTAGTGTGATAAATAAATCCTAATACATTGTATTAAAATGGCTGATGTGCAGATAATTACATTGAATGCAATTGCAATTCAAATTATTTGCTGAAATGAGACAACAAGATCTAAAAAGAGCTTATTGAAACATCAACAATAATGTTGATCTTCTAATTATGTAAATACTAAGTTCCTGGTGTCACAATCAAGATATAGTTGTGAATGAATTGAACATACACTACCAAAAATCTACCATTGATCCCTATTTACTTAAAGGACAAAAAGTTCAGAAACAACAAAAGAAAACCCTTGCCATGGATCCTAATTAGGAACAGGCAGATCAGAATTGTCAGAATAAACTAATTCTTTAAGTGCCCAATCTTGTTGTTGGTCAGGGTTTTCTTTCACAAAAACATCTTATGCCAAAAAATTTATCATTTATTTAGTCATGAACAAGTTAGTATACTTGTCTTGATTTCAGTCATTTTGTAAACTGCTCAGGTCAGGTGAATGACAAAATTTAAGTTACATAGTTATCAAAAGAACAGCGATATTATGAACATTGATACTACATATTAGAACTGTTATTTGTGTATTGTTTCTAATATTAATCTATTGTAGGTCAGAAACACATTGGTGATGTTAAATTGATAAAAACTGATTCAGTCAGAGAAAATTTACATAAATTTATACCTCATAGACAGGTATGTATTAATTATAAAATCATTACTCTTTGTTTGATAAGTAAATGATCCCCTTTCATTGGTTCCATTTCAAAGATGTTAAATTCTAAAAAGTGTTTGTTACTTAGAAAGAACACTTCCATGACTTCACAGACGATAGAGAAAAACAAAACTCCATTTGTATCAGAACTTTCTTATGAACTTGTTCAGTGCACATACATGTATACCTTATATTCTGTATTTTCTATAAATAGGAACTGTCCTTTTGTTTCAGATAATACTATAATTAAAAACAAGATGTATTTTGTATTTGGGAAAATGTATGAATAAAATGAGATGCAGATTATTGATTTACATAATTTATTTCAAATATCAAACTCAAGTTTAAATCATAATACATTGTATCATATATATTAAACCTGGGAGAGTATGAAGTAATTTAAAAAAGAAAGTTCTTACTGAATACATGAGATGATAATAAATAATAATTAAATAATTATACCCTTGCTTTAAAAAAAAAAGAGGGGTATACTGTTTTACATCTGTCTGTCTATCAGTCCCATGAATATTTTTTGTCTCATTTTTCTCAGGAATGACAATACAAGGATTTCTGAAATTTGGTTTCAGGGATTATATAAGTCAGCTTTACTGTGTGATGGGTTTTCAGAGTCATCACTCGACAACTTCCTGTTAAATGAACACTTGCATATTTCTATACTATCAATATTATCCACTTGTGGCATGGGTATCATCAGTGAGCAGTAGCTCGCAGTTTCACTTGTTTGTCCAGATTCTGTAAATACCAAAAAAAAGGAAAGAATCCTGACTGAGGGACAGTGTTATGGCTCAAAGCAAAAACAAACATATACATTACTGCCTCATCAGTGTTAATTGTGTTGCGTTCCACAGACCTGTAAAAATCACTTTTTGATAAGTTATAGTTATTCTTTACTTATAATTTTCCAGATTTACCTGTTTATAAGACGTATCTGTTTGTTTGTGATACCTGAAGATGTATGGGGTAGCAGGAGGAACAGAAATTTATTCACTAAAAGTATCCTTCAATAAAATCAGTTATGCATTTCTAACCTTTTCCACTGTTGGCGGTAGTAGGTAATTATACCCCACGCAACGAGTTGCGGAGGGTATAATGTTTTTGACCCGTCAGTCCGTCCGTCAGTCCCTCCGTCTGTCTGTCAGTCCTGTTTCTTGTCATCGCAACTACTCTCAAACCACTCAACAGAATTTCACGAAAACTTTTCAGATAAAAAGGACATACTGTGTAGTTGTGCATATCGACAGGAAATTGCGATTAAATTTTTTTTCTAGGAGTTACGCCCCTTTGACCTTATTTACTTTAGTGTTCTACTGCAACAGTTTGTCATCGCAACTCCTCTCAAACCACACAACAGAATTTCATGAAACCTTTTCAGTTAATAAGGACATACTATGTAGTTGTGCATATCGACAGGAAATTGCGATTCAATTTTTTTCTCTAGGAGTTACGTCCCTTTGAACTTATTTACTTTAGTGTACTACTGCAACAGTTTGTCATCTCAACTCCTCTCAAACCACACAACAGAATTTCATGAAACATTGTAGATAATAAGGACAAACTATGCATGTAGATGTGCATATTGACAGGAAATTATTATTCAATATTTTTTCTTATACAATTTTTTTCCTTACACTTATTTAATTTCTCCAATGACAATGTGGGGACGTGGGGTATGTGAGCGTGCTCACTAAGGTTCTTTAATTAGGAATTGTGAAAAATGGGGAACCAGATTTATACATTTGTTGAGAAGTTTGATTCATACTTGCCAACTTCTGACAATGAGAAATCATGTCATGTCATATGTCTAACAAGGATTGTCAGTTTACCTTTCAAAAGGTCATGGGTCTTTCCTGACACTGAAGCTTTTTCGACCAATAAAAAACAAACTGACCACCACAATTAAGCTGAAATCAATCATCTTTTGGTGGAGAAAATTGGTTACATCAAATATCATTAAAAGATTGGACAGGTGTAACACCAATCAGTATATATTATCAATTTTTCTTATAGATGGATTTTGTTCATATAAATTAACACAAAAGCTATTTAATATACATATTGATAGAAATGATTTGAAGATTTTTTCCTTAATAAAGAACAGATATACAAAAGTTAATATCATCCAACAAGTATGATAAACTATGTATAGGACAGATGATGTCAGGAATAAAGGTTAGTATTAAATGTAGAAGAAATCTATTTCAAGGAAGAAAAAGAAACGTTTATTTGATTATTATATTTTAAAAGTATCCCCCCAGTATAAAAGTTGGTGCTATATTGAAATCACCTTGTCCATATACTTGGATTCTGCAAATAAAAAGGATAGTCAAACTTTTCTCAGAAACTGAACAGAATTACTTATATTTTGTATCGACAGTAATGAGTTGAAACATATGGCACATTGCTTGCATTCTTGTCTATTTGATACAAACAAATGTAACCACCTTTCCAGAATTAATTATATGGGGAGAGGGAGCGAAATGCACTTTTATTAAGGTTTGATGGGTGTTGTTTTTTAAAGACCCTCTCCCCAAACATCTATTTTTAGGACAGCCAAAAGGAAAAAATTACTGTCATAAATGTATACTGTATATTTGTCACATATTTAACTTCTCAATGTTTTCAACAAAAATAATATAGAATAAAGCAAAGATTCCACAATAAACAAACATTTTGAGAGGTCAGCAGATTGTCTGTATATGGACCATAATTTGGTATTCGGCCTTTGGTTTCTTTTTGTATCCTTTTTTATAAGTTCTAAAACTTTAACGTTTATTCTGTGGGTTGTGTTGATGTTAGAATAGTATTAATGGAACAATTGAGTTTTTCGAGAAAAAATTAACACATTTTGATTCACCGTTTACGTGACAGGAAACAAAACAGGAAACCAATCTTTATTTTCTTTATTTTGCACAATATATTTCAAAAGACATAAATGAACACCATTACTAGTGCTACTTGTTTCATGTTAATATTTAAAATCTATTTTCAATGTTAAATTAAAGTTTTTTTTAAACGCGACAGGAAACCATAAGAAACCGAAAGCATTTTTTTAGTTTTATTTTATTGCAAAATCTGCTTAAAATGATCTGAACAGTTTACTTTTTCTTAAAATCCATCTTAAATGTAACAGTATTATAAAACTCCTAAATATGTGCTTGTTTTGAAAACAATTAGTACAATTTATACAGGAATTTCCGTATTTTCTTCATTGATACAGGATACCATAATCGTTGTATCTTGATGTTTTAGCCAAAAAAATGTATTTATATTTGGTTTTGAAATTCCAGTTATATACAATTTATTCCAAATCATTGGTAATGTAAAATTCTTTAAATCCAGTAAAGAAAACAACTTTTAACTTGGAATTAGCATCTTTAAAATAGGCACCATGTGATATTTGTGATCTGTACACCATCTACATGGTTTCCACATTTTAACCTACTTTAGTGGGCTAAAATCAATAAAGTACTTCCTTTCAAGTCATGCATGGTAAAAGTTTACTTTTCCTTTGACAAGTTTATTGCGTTTCTGATAAGTGTTTGCAGAACATGAAAAAAAAAATTAATTAAAAATTGTGACAAAGATACCAACTTTGTACATTCCAAGTGTAACGGTACATTAACATGTATCTTTTATTAAATTATCTTTATTCACCTAAAATATCCAGTAATATTACCTGCTGAAGCTAAATCAATCCAACGAACATCCGCACCATGATAGGAGACGTAATTTCGATTGAATTTTCCAAGGACCCTTTACATCGTTATTGGGAAACGAAGTGTGTTAAAACATCGGTCAAATCTGAAATCGATTTTGTCAAGTCATTGGGCATTTATTTTCACACAAGATCGTATGTAACATTATGCACATAGGAAAAATAATAGACCCCCGGCGCAATCTCTTTGAAAATTGTATTTTCCTTTTTTAAACAAGACGAAACAAGCCTACAGATTATGTGTGCTTACATCCCGTTGGAAACAAATACAATGTTTAGACCTAGTATTTCGTATATCCGGCTGTAAGGGCGTGATCACATGTTAGTCACATGTTTCACGTATGACTGGAAATGATTAGAACTTAACGACAAAAACAATTTTAATAATAAATGGACTTCTGTTTCGTGTGAAATGTAACGCATAACGATAACGTCATTTTCTAACTTAATTATTACGAAGAACAAAACAAGAATGTAAATTATCTCTGATTTACCTGTTTGAACATCTCGCGAGAGTTCATATTTGCATATTGTTGCAAAGAATTCTTTTACAACAAAGCAGATTAAGCCATCTAAAATATGCGTTACGAAATGGGAAACCAAAATAACGACAGTGTTCTTACACCTGCTACAGAAATACTTATAGTTCTCAGCATTTTCTTCTCACTATTCTTATTGGTTGATGTTCTTTATTATTTGAAAGCAAAAGTTACGAATTTGCCAGTGACGATTATCTATAAAACAGTCAGCGTTATGCACTTCGGAACTGAAAGTAACGCGAGAAACGACACAAAAGTACGGTTGTATAATCTTTAAAATTTGTTAATTTCAAATTTTTTTCTAAGTAGCATACACTTGTATGTTGATAAAAATAATGGCATCTTTAGATGTAGTTACAACTTTTCTTACAGTAATTCACAATTTTATCACTTTTCTATAGTTATAGGAAACGAGCCCAATAGCAAATTATGGTCCATATGGTAAAAATTTTTTTTTATTCTAAAGTCTTTTTATCTCGTTGTTTTGTAATGATATCTTTGAATTCCATATTTGCAGGTTTCTTCTATTTCCTGGTTGAGAACTGTAAAATCTAATTCTGTTAGACAACATATAATGGTTAAAGTATGGCACTGGATCATTGAAGAGTTTGTTCTGGATGTAATCAAGGTATGAAAACGTAGTTTAATTAAGAAATAATTCCTGCATGTCATGCTCTATGCTCATTTTAACATGAGTAGGCATTATATTTGTCGATATTTTACACTGAGCGTTAGCGAGGTGTAAAATATGGTCAAATATAATGCCTACCCATGTTAAATTAATGAGCATAGAGCATGACATGAAGGAATTATTTTGATTCTAATAGGAAAAATATAGTATTTTTATAGGTCGAAGCGTATGAAAATACCGTAAAATTGTTTGGCTTTCCCGTTTCCTCACCGAGGAGTCTGTGCATTACATTTCATATCTGATAAGTTTGAAAACTACAGGCAGGGTAAATATATGTTGTTTTATAGAAATATATAATAAAAGTTTATGCTAGCTGGTTAAATGTATACATTTTAAAGAATAAGGATGGAAATAACGTTTATGTTGTTTGCATTTATCAAACATATTTTTTATGCTCATTAGAACACGGCTTTGTTAACAAAGCGTAATAAGGACGTCATATTAGAATATTACACAACTTTAAAACTTGTAGGTGATGATTCTTATACAACTTGTTAGATTTTGAAGCTTTAAAATTTTCTTTGGGATTGAAATTAAAATAAAAATTTAATTAAATTGTTGAGAAAGAGGAAAACCAATGCCACTGACAATGATTTAACATACATTTAACAATCATAGAAATATCTAATTTGTAAGCCACTTGTTATTCATATAAAAATGAAGATGTGTATGATTGCCAATGAGACGCAGCCATTAACAGCTATAGTTCACCATCTAGCCTTTAACAATGAGCAACGTCCATACGACATAGTCAGCTATAAAAGGCCCCGAAATGACAAGGTAAAATAATTCAAACAAGAAAACTAACGCTCTAATCTATGTACAAAAAATGAACGAAAAACAAATATGTAAGATGTCTTGTTTCAGACTTTTTTCTATGTAACAGACACGACCCAGCATGTAAATCGTTTGTTTTACTATAGAAAAAGGACCTGGCAGTGGCTTCATGTTAAAGCTTTATCAGGTTGGTATTTTAAAAAGGCAAGAAGTAAAAATAAGAATGCTTAAAATGTGGGGTATAATTAGACAACAACCAAAGAACACAGAAAAGACATCTTTGAGAGCAGCATACAGCATATAACAAAAACTATATAGATGATTTTATTTACAAATAAATATTAAAATAGCTTAAGGACTAGCAAATTTGTAATAAATTATTTTCATGGCAAGAAAAATGTAATGAATTATACATTCTATGTATACTCATAATATTAAATGTGTTAGAAATAGATAAAATTATTTGGTTTTCTACAAGGCAAAATTATGATGAATATCATAAGAATTGTGAAAGTCACATTAATAAATGCTCTTATACATTTTTTTTAACTGCAGATTTAAAGAAGAGGAATATTATTAAACTTATTACAGAGGTTTGTCAGTTATAGTTTAAGAAAATTTAAATTGTGTTTCGATTTGTCTATTAATCCTGAAAATCATTGTGCTGGAAGGATGTACTCAGGCTTAGGTCAGCTTTAGGCTTTTTTGTCAGATGTTTGTTTTCCTATGATACAGGGTAAGATATTTACACCCCCGTTTAAAAAAGTGGGAAAGGGGGGTATACTATTTTACCTCAGTTTGTCCATCCATCCATCTGTCAGTCTGTCCGTCCCATGCATATTTTGGTCGCATTTTTGATAGGAACAACAATACAGGGATTTCTGAAATTTGATTTCATGGTTTATATAAGTCAGCTATACTGTGTGGTGCGTTTTCAGATTCAACCCTCAACAACTTCCTGTTTACCAAACACTTTAATAATTGTACACATTATAGCCAAGATGAAAATTTTCATCACACTTTTCTCTGGAACTACATTGATACAAGGATTTCTGAAATTTGGTTTCAGGATTTATACAAGTTAGTTTTACCGTATGATGTGTTTTCAGATTCATCCCTCAACAACTTTCTGTTTACTCAATACTTGTATATTATTACACTTTTGAATTATCCATTTGAGACAGGGTTATCATCATCAGTGAGCAGAAGCTCACAGTTTGACTTGTTTGCCCTGATGACTTCAATAGGTCATCAAAATATCATTACCTAACTTTAAACAGTTTCTTCTGTTTTTGTACCATTTGAGACCCAAATAACACTAATGTTAGAAATAAGGTAAAATTCTTGAGTCAGCCATTTTATGTCATTTGAAAAAAAATCTAATATTTCTAAAAGAAGTTCCAAAACCTCAATAAATTTAGTGAATTTTGTTCCTGAACTAATCTTAACTTATCTGACTTTAAGTGTCCAGTTTAAATTCTAATTCTTATATATTTCACCTAACTACATCCTTAAATTCTTGCATTTACACTTAAAAAAAGAAGACAATTGTACATATTATATATCTGATATGAAATAAGCAAGTCAAAGTTACCAATGAAGAATAGAATGATTCCTATAAATAATTGTGTTTATTGTATCAATTTACAAATATATCTATAGGATTGAAGTACATGCATTTTGCTAAAGTATGAATACTTTAATAGCCAATCATTTGTTTTTGAAGGATAGCGCTAAACAGCTGATAATAGAGAGACAGTCACTTGGTGTCGCCACCTTACGTTTCTTTCCAAAGTCTAAAGGACTTCGACCGATAATTAATTTAGGAAGGCAACAGACACTGTTTGGAATACCAGTAAGTTTTTCCCTAAATGTTTATTAAAAAGTAGATATAGATCTTACTTTCTAGAAGTCTAATAAGTGTGGAGTTTGAATTTATAAATATTGGCTTCAAAGGGACAAACTACAGTTTGAACTTTGAATTTAAATGCTCGACTTGTCAGTAATTTTAAAACTCACGTCTTTTTGAAGTCTTTATTGCTAAAAGGTATGTGCTTCTGGCAATTTTTAAAGTGTTTAAAAATATAGTTGAATTGTGTGGTGAAATGCTATCCTGTAATGGAACTTAATTTGTATTTACTGGTTTTTCTTTCCATGCTTGTTATTCAGCAAATCAAATGTTTTCATTGCTGGAAATTGAGCTTGTTTGGTGCTGTCAATCAACATCTATTTGGCTAGCAAAAGTTTTGTTTGTCTAGAGGGTCACTGAGGGTGAACTGTGTGTTCTTTTGGTATTCATGAAATTGGAATTATATTGAAAGGTTAAACCTAAGTTTCAATGTTATGCTGGTCTTATAGCAGCAGAGAATATGTTTTCTGGTGTGTGTCTCTGATTGATATTAAATTTTGTATGTCACATGAGTTTATATAATTCTTATCTTATTAACTTCAATAGCACTGTTTGAGTCCAGAAAATGTTCCTATATAGTCTGTAAAATATAAAAAAAGAAAATACAATCATTCTACCCACCCTTCTACCCTATGTTTTTTTCTATCAGAAGTATATATTTATGGACTTGTATTATATTGAACTAAATATGATTTATGGTAATTTTCAGGGTCTTCCTATCAATAAACAGCTGCTGAACTTGCTTCAAGTTTTATCATTGATAAAGGTAACTATTACTAAATTGAAATATATGTGTTACAATTACACTCAAACTCAAGAATGATATACTCAAATAAACATTGCTAATAGTAAATTCTTCAATGATCCTGTAAGTCAGTCAATTTGTCTACAATTTTTAACTGGATTTTTGTGACAAAAATGTCGGTTATTGATTTGGGGATGTACGGCGGGCGGCTGGGCGGCCAGGTAGTTGGGCAGGCGGGCGGCAATCAAATGTTGTTCGTGCATTAACTCATGAACTGTTTAACCAAAGCTTTTAAAATTTTAATATATTGTTACTGACAACTAAATGAAGGTCAAGTTCAATAATGGCGATTTTGACTTTTACCGTTCAGGAGTTATGGTTCTTGAAAGATTGAAAAATAGGGTTTCCAGTCGTGTCCGTGCATTTACGCATGAACTGTTCTTCCAAAGCATCCAAATTTTAATATGTTGTTACTGATGACAAATTGGAGGTCAAGTTCAATAATAACGATTCTTACTTCTACCGTTCAGGAGTTATGGTTCTTGAAAGATTGATAAATGGTGTTTCCAGTTGTGTCCGTGCATTTTCTCATGAACCATTCAACCAAAGCTTTTGAAATTTTTATATGTTGTTACTGATGACAAAATAGAGGTCAAGTTCAATAATGACGATTTTGACTTTTACCGTTCAGGAATTGTGGTTCTTGAAAGATAGTAAAATGGAGTTTCCATTCACGTTGTTACATTTACTCATGAACCATTCAATCTAAGCTTTTTAAATTTTAATATGTTGATACTGATGACAAAATGGAGGTCAAATTTGATATTGAGGATTTTCACTTTCACCATTCATCAGTAATGGTTCTTGTGATATTGCCAGGACACATATAAATGTTTATAAATCCGGTTTGCTGTCGTTGTGACAGCCTCTTGTTATTACATATATTGCTTAGATTCTGTATCAAGGAATGACTTGACTTCAGTTTAAAACTTCATAATGTGTAAGATTTTTTTAATATTTGCTGAGCAGACTCGCCCTGTTAGCTATACAACATTTTGGTAGCAATCTTTTACAAACAACTGACATTGGCAATTTTGTAATATGTCTTATTTCACACATTTTGATTGGTCTAACTGCATGCTACTTTGTAATAACAAAGATTTCCTCCCACCCAGACCATTGGTGTCAAAAAGTATTTTTAGCCAAAAAAGTCATATACGACATTTTAGAAGCCCAGCGACGAAATTTAAATTTGAATGGTTTTGAATTATTCAAAGACATCACATATTGTTTTGTATTATGTATTTGTGTATATGTATTTACTATGAAAGCTTGAACTACCTAAAACTATGTTCAGTAAAATGAGTAGTCCAACATCCAGCTTTGACAAACACATTTTTAATGGTCCTAAAATATGTCTATTCTTGCCGAAAAAAACTAGAGTATTCCAACATTCTGTTTAATCCAACATTTTTTCTGTGCCTCCAGTGTGTCAGATAACATAGGTTACACTGTATTTTGAGAAGGGCATAGTTAAAGTCTGTATTAATACTGTGAAGAAACATCAGTAATAATAGATTCTTAGAAATGGTTTGTTTTGGCTTATATTGTATTTGGTAGAAACTGTTAATAAGATTCTGTCTGATGTTATACATTCAGCTGCAATTAACTTATCAATATGAGGGCTCTTATCTGTGTGTTTTTGGTTTTTTTTTTCTGTTTTTTTTTATTTGGTGTGGTGTGGGAGGTTTTGTAGCAATATCTTCATGAAATATTTCAACTTTTCTTTTTTGTTATAGAAAATGCATCCTCATGTAGTTGGTGCTGCCAAGTTTGGACAAGATGAAGTTTATAGGACATGGAAATCCTTTGCCGTTAAACAGAGGTAATTAATTGATTTTGTTATGCTCTTCATAATGGCATATATCATGGTATACCACTAAGCCTGTCAGTCAGTGAGAAAAATCTTTCAGTAAGTAAATCTGACCAAAAACATAGGAAGTTATTTCCTTTAATTTGATGACTGATTTTTACATTTTTATTGGAAATTATTGGAATATGCTCATTGAAATTTATCAGTTGCATGCTAAAATTCCAGTTGAGCAATACAGAATTCTTAGAGCATCTAGTTTAGAAATGACCATACACAAATATATATCTGTCCATTTAAATGTTATGTACTTTGCTGTATTAAAAACGAATAAAAATCTTAGAGAAGATTGTATAGAACCTTTAAAAGCAAAAATGTTTTCAAACTTGAAATGAAAATATATTTACACTAACATTGACTATAAATTAATGCCTGTTCTTTTCCAGTCTTCCATTATACTTTGTGAAAACAGACATCAGTAGCTGTTATGACGAAATATTACAACAAAAACTTTTCTGTATTGTCAAGAATATTTTCAATAATGTAAGTATAATACTGAAGATACATACAAACTACTTATTGAAGAAATTCTAACTATTCTAACTCTTATACAAAATAATAGTACTCCAATAAGTAGATGTAATGAATTGAGCATGCTGGAACAGATGTTTTGAAAATTTGCTTAGCCATGTTTTTTTTTAATTATACTGCAACTAGTTGTGTTTATTTCCTAAATATAGTAACAGCTTTATTTTGTGCAATGTCAGTTTCATCATGGAACACTTTTCCCACAATCAGGGGTACATTTAGGGATCGATGCAAATAAGTTAAACATCTTTATTTCTATGAACAGAAATACCTATGCTTAAATCATAAGTTTGAAATTTGTGTTACAATTTATATAGCTATGAACTTATTTATTTATTTAAGTTCCAGTATAAAAACAATATTAGGTCAATGTCAGAAAAATATCAACTTTTTGTACTAGGCGCAAAACTTGGGAAGGGCTCGATAGAACCTCACCCTTCCCCAGTTTGTATATACCCCTGCCTTGGTATAATGAACCCCATACTAATGACCTCTAATTTCAAAGATTCTAGCAATTCTCACTCCTTTATATAGTAATAATAATCCAATAAGTAGTTTTTATGTATTTGATATGCTGGAAAAGATGTTTTGAAAAGTTTACTTAGCCATATGCATGGTATTTTGACACCCCCCTTTCCACACCTAGCTTGCTGCCATGGTATATTGAACCCTTTAGAGACCCCTTATTTCAAAAGTTCTAGCAATTCTAACTACTGTTCATAGAAATAATACTCCAGTAAGTAGTTTGTATGTATTTAACATGCTGAAAAAGATGTTTTACTTAGATGTGCTATGTTGACCTCTAGTCATGATATATAGATATATAGATCTATAATTTAAAAAAAAAAAGCTATTCTTACTCCTTTACATAGTAGTAATACCTCCAAAATTTTACTTAGCCATGGTATTTTGACCCCTTTCTCTGTTTTTACCATGGGAAATTTTAACTCCCTCTATATATTCCTATTTCAAATAAAGCATTTAAGGTACATGGCCTAGTCAATGCAGAATATATCCAACCAACCTTGCATCCATCTTTAACGCACACCATTTCCCAAAAGCAAATGTATTTCTAGAAAATTGAACAAAAAGCCATTGTGATCATTAATTATTTAAGTATTATCATCTCTTTTCACATAAAAACAAGCATAAGTGATTTGTATTTTGATTGAAATCATGCCAGGTTCCAGCTGGTCTACTTATTGCTATCATACTCTCTGATACTTTGTTGTCTGGTTGTGGAATAATGTAAGTCGGATCCCAGTTAAAGTAGGTCATAGGGGATCCATCATCATATGTCCAAGCCAGATTTCCACTGATACTATTGGTTCCCTGAATACATATGTTTAGCCCCGAACCATATTGTGCTACTGTAAAAGAGATAAACCACCATATTTCAATGCAGAAATTAAATTGTAAGATTAGATAAACCAAACATTGTCACTAGAAGTAAAAATAAATTCTGGAAAATTTGTTATATATTTTCTGTGACAAATGTTATTTCCCTAAGGTCAATATTTATAGTAAATATGTCATTTGTTGAAGATTTAATTTCATTGTTTACCCGCGCTGTACTGACAAAATCCACCAAAACTGGTATCCGATGAATAATGATTAATCAACAGTATATGTTGTGTGTAGATCACTGTAATCTGTGCCTTCATCTGACACGGTTTATTTGACAGCTATTTCATTTTCATAGACCTTGATAATATTGGATTTTTTTTTATTCAGACCTTGTATAACCAGTCTTGCATGGACATGCTTAAAATATTAGCCACTGGATGTTAAACAACCAATAATCAATCAATCAATACATAACCAGTTACTATGGATTCATTATTTATGTTGGATATCAATTTTTGTGCATTCCATGGTTATAGGTAAACTATGAATTTAGATGGAGGTTTTAACAAAACTACAAAAATATAATTTAACCTCAATTTAAGAAAATATGTATCCATGATAGTAAATGAATCAGAGTTCTCTGGTGGTCCTCTATTAATTCTATTGGAAAATGTCAAAATTGTGTCTGTCCTTTAAAAAATTATAGTGGTTAGAACTTTCGGAATATCACTTATGGAAAACACTGATGAATCAGCCATACCTGCATTATGTTCTAAATTACAATTTGTCAACCCCTTAACCTCCTTCGTAAAAAAATCAGTCATAAATGTTAAGTTACAAGCACAGATCAGTCATTTAATGAAGACCTACCAAAGTCAGTTTCTTCCAGTATGTAGCTGTTCTTCTCTGCAGAATCAATCCTTACTAGTTCCAGTCCGTCAGAGAAACACGTTGGTTTGACTATACCATTGTAATTCATTTGGACTGTATCATGTATTTTGTAACATAAATCTAAATATCTGTTGTACGTTAGACCATTTGATGATGGACATGTTCCTGAAGCTGTTTAAATATATAGAGATTTGAAATTAATTTTCCAAATGAATTTAGTGATTGAAGTTAATTATTAAGCTATGATTTCCTGTTAGGATCCTATGTTATTGTTGGTAGATTCCCAATATTTATATTTTAGTCTAAATACAGTAAGTTAGTAAGTAAAAAGATTTTTTAATATCGTCACAATCTAATAAACAGTAAGCCATTTTAGGCACTATGTGATGAAACATTTTGAAAAACATATTTTATTCCTGTTTTAAGACATATCAAGCACTTTCGTCCTTTGAAAATAGAAATATATGCTATAAAGGATTAAACCACAGTTAAAATGGTGGTCACTCAAATATTTTTCTGATTTCATTAGGGATCACGATAATCAGTGGATTCATAATTTTGGTTGCATATCATTAATATTTGAGGGCACAGGTGAACCAAAAATTTAAATTTTCAACAAATTCCTTAATGCAAACTTTGGCAAAACTATAAAAAATGATACTGACCACAGCAGTAGTGAATGAACTGAGCTTCAGTTGAAAAAATATGCCATTAACTTCATATTCGGTGATCATGATGAGCAAAACATATTGTATCTAAAAACAAAGAATAAGATATGTACTCAAGAACAAAAATATTAACTCACCATCTTGTGTGTTGTAAAATTTCCAGCCAAATTCAGATTTATTTGGTGTCTTGTTCCAGTGTGAATTTGGATGTAGGATGCATTTCTGTTGGTTCTTATTGAAGAAAAATGACACACATTTAGTATTCTCTATACATTTCTGAAAGCACCAAAAAAGATTTTCTATTTCAATATAATTTCCTATATTTCCTGTAATTTCATACTTGTTATCAAAGCTGACATCACTGTTGGCTTTGAGAATTATTTTTGAGTGAACACGTACACAATTTATGTTGAAAATTAACAGTAAGCATGATAGTTTCATATTATTGTTGGTAGACTGTTTTTGATGTGAACAGAAAATCTATGTACATGTATATAATGATGCTGGGAAATATTTCCAAATACTTAAAACTCAGCAAATGTTGTAAAATAGGACATTTTGATTATAATTAGTACAGTTAATGATTTTTTCAAAATTTAAAGTCCAGTAAGATTTTAAAATTTTTGTTTATACTTTTCTTCATTTGTTTGCAGTGTAAACATTTTGTTGGTAACAGCAGGGGGGTTCCCAACTTCACACGCTAAGACAAAACTTTATATAAAATATTGAATCTAGAAATTCTTTTGTCAATGTTTTTGAAAATAAATTGTTAAATACTTTCCTGGTGGTAATATTATAATATATATTAATTAGTAAAGTTGATAATTGAAATATCAATGGATAAATCTGTATGAAATGATATTGATACTTTCAAGGTTGATCTAAATGGCCAGACAAAACAATCAATTTATGCTCATTTCTTTTAAAAACAATTGAAATAATGCCCAACTGCTCTTTCTCAATAAGATTATAAAGAGTAGTGAACTACTTTTAGGACAAATCATTTCAAATTTATGGAAAACTTTAGGTCAAAGTAAAAAAAAACGACAATCTTATTTTAAGGGTCTTTGTTATAATGTAAAAAATTCACCACTTAATCTTTAAAAAGACCACGTGTTTACATCCCTCTACTAGCTATTTATTGTGTGAAACATGAAACAATAGATTAAGGACAATTATACTGGTGATACACGGTCCACACTAGGAACCAATTATTTGTAGGCAACTGGAATTATAAGGGTGATGGTCTTTATTTGTCAACATTTGCCACTATTTAAAGATGTTTGCTCTATTTGTTTTTGAATAATTGTCGACTATTCATATCCTCTGGTTTAATCCATATATTGCCATCATTTGTCAATGTCTTATTTTTGAAAAACAAGGACACAGAGACTTCTTTTTTTCTGCATTTACAGTTCTTTTACTTATGGTCTATCAATTTTTAAAAGCTTGTAATTTTGAAACAAGGTAGCAACCATCATTAAACAAGTGTAAAGACTCAGGTCTGATCTCTTTTTTTCCACGTAATGATGATTCATAGTAACTACCGTATAGCGGGTTATTTTCGCGGGTTGAAAATTTTCGCTTATTTTCGCGGATAGAACAAAATCGCTAAAATAAATTCCGCCAATTTAAAAGTGTACATGCAAAGGTATTGATGAAAGTTTCGAAACCATCAAAATAATAACCGCCAAAATAATTTGTATACCTTATTCAATGAAAATCGCAAAATTTTACACCCGCGAAAATAGCCCGCTATACGGTATCTCTATGAAACAGCCCTGAGCTAGCTTATACTTTAAACAGAATATGCTATATGAAGTTATTTGAACTATTTCTGCTATTATGGTTCTCTTGTAGAATTATTTTGACTGGATACATCATGATAATAAGTTGAAAACTTTCATTCCTGAGTCAGAGCATATGAGCAAGGTGATTTTGTCTTGTAAAAAAAAAATGATACCAGTTTTTATTTGTTTCAGCCTGAGATAGTGGAGGATGATTTTATCATAAGAAGATATGTGAAGATAGTAAATGAAGGGGGAGTAATTAAGAGGAAGTTTGTAAGAAAGGCTTTCCAGTTAGGTGACTATAGGTCAGACTTTGTGAAGTTCCTCCGACATCAGAATCAAGAGGACAACTCACATAACATTGTCTTTGTTGACCAGGTGAGTACAAAAAAATGATATTCTAATATCCTCTGCCAATTGCCAATTGTCAAAAGTAACTTTTTAACCAAATCATTATATCTTAATAGTTTTTGGTGGGGTTTATCCATCCTGCTGTCCTCTACAGTGGTAAATGGAATATTCTCTGTATTTCAACACTTTTTAAAGTCATAAGAAACTAGTGACTGATGAAAAATAATGTTCTTCCAATTCTTGAACCAATGCATACAAACATCATAAACTTAGTCTTCTGTGCTCCAATTTATAATTTTTTTCGTGTAAAGGAGTAGGTCCGGTAAGACCCTTTTTTGGCCCCAAAATATGGCAGTTTTACAAAATTGTTAAAATGTAAACTTTTAATTATTTATTGGATAGTAAAATGGTTCTGCTACATAAATATGGGCTGTTTTTGACAATACAATGCACATATATTGGGTACTAGCACCATAAAGTCATGCTAAATTACTGAAATCTTAACAATTCCAGGATTTTACTTAAATTTTAGACGGTTTCCGTGTAAAACGAAAGTGGCTGCTTTCGTGTTCATCCAAAATATTGAAATGGAAGTTGTATTTGATGATAATACATAACATATATAAAGGTTGAGGATGAACACGGATGTGGCCACTTTCGTTTTTGACAAAAACCATCTGAAAAGTGACATTTTTTCGCATATTTGGTAGATTTTTCATATTTGAGCTTGAATCGGATCGTTTTTAATGACGAAATAAGTTAAAATCTGTCACATAAATTAATGGAAACATATGAAATAGACACTTAAGTGTTTAAAAAGTGGTCAAAATCTTTCGTCAGATGAAACTGAAATTTGAGGCCAAAATTGGTCCTTACCGGACCCACTCCTTTCGTATAATCGTCATTTTTTTTTTCAATCAGTCAGTGTTGTTGTGAAAATATGGCAGGTAATTAAAGTTCGTGTTTTGAAGCCGAAGTTTAACGATTGTCACCTGTTTGTCAACAATTGACGAAAAATAAACAAAAAAGCATGGAAATTGAGCACGTGTTTAACATGTAAATTCAGATAATAGTTTATTTTAAGCACATCCATGCGTATTGTGGTCACTGGATTTTTACAAGATGGGTCACACTGAGGTCACCTTGCATACGGAAAATATGTCAGGGGAATTGCTTGCTGGAAGGAAGCAATTCAAATAAGTAAACTTCTTCTAAATATGAATAAATTAAAAGAATTTTCTTCAGAAAAAAGTATATCTACACAAGTTTTATAATGAAAACTATCCATTGAGTTATAAAAAATGTTTGCATTATTTTTTTTTATTTGAGGTTTCTTATGACTTTAAGATAAAAAAAACATTTTGCAGACTTTATTTCAAAAATTCTTGATATAAAATTTGGTAGATTTTGAGTGCCTGTTAATTGCATGTTAATTATCACAATTTTGTTTTATGAACTATTCACAAAGTGAAAAATAGATTCACTTGTTCAGATTTTGAAATCCTCCTCTTACTTTTAAACTAATCTGTGCAGATTATATAGCCTTTTGTCAATTCATTTGTTAGTTATATTTGTTTGTATCAAGTCTAGATCTAAGCTACCACAAATCATAGAAAAAGGATCATTTGTCTATTTATGCATCAAGGTCTACAATAAAGTAAGGTGACCTTGACATTCATTTTACTAATGACTTAGGTTAAGTTTTGCATTAAGGGGTAAAAGTTTGCTTTTAAAATGAAAATTGTTTTTAAGTTAATCTATGTTTTGAGATTTTTTTCAAAATCATTTAGGTTACTTCTTAATTATAATATGAGATCCATAAAAAAGGTAATATGACGATTTTATTCATAATTAAGTAACACAAAAAATGAATCTTTTTGCCATAGGTCTCATTTGATTATGAGATTTAGTAAGGTCTAGTCATCATTGTGAAACCAGTGATTTTTTTTTTCAATTTTAGGTTTTTAATTTTATTGTAGATTATAATATTTTCTTCAAAAATTGTATGTTTTAGGTTGTGACCCAGCAAGAAACAAGAGAATGCTTACTGAGACAACTACATTGTCATATCTTCCATAATATCATTAAGGTAAAATAACATTGTCATATCTTCCATAATATCATTAAGGTAAAATTAACAAGTCTAAATTGAATTTGGCTATCCATTTGACTAAGATTGTTTAAAAGTAGAAGTTAAATTTTGAGTTAGGCTCAAAGTTAAACTTAGAATAAGAGCTCAAGTAAACTTTTAAAGTTAGAAATAATTTTGATATACAGTTAACTCTCGTTGTCTCGAACTTGGTTGACTCGAAATTTCGGATGAGTCGAAGTTTTCACGTGGTCCCGAACTTTGTTCCATATAAATGTATGTAATTCGACTCCTGATGAGTCGAAATTGGATGTGTCGAAATTTCGGTTGAGTCGAACTAAATTTACGATCCCAAGGTTGACAAAACCATTCAAAATTCATTATTTATCTCGAACTAATACACACATATGTCAAAACATGA
Organism: Mytilus trossulus; assembly: GCF_036588685.1. Lineage (NCBI taxonomy): Eukaryota > Metazoa > Mollusca > Bivalvia > Mytilida > Mytilidae > Mytilus > Mytilus trossulus. The sequence goes on along the minus strand of NC_086376.1, from coordinate 72,627,307 downwards.
CCTCCGGCATTTAAATGGATTGAAGAGTTAATCTAACAATACACTTGTAATTGAATTTCCAGTCAGTGACCACTGTATTGATTTATGACATGCTGTTTCCACGAGTGTTTACCTAAGATTATCTTATATAGAATTTTTATAAATAATGAGTGATACATTGTTTATGTTCATGAAAAAGTATTTAAAATGTTTACAAAACAATTAATTGTGATTTACACTAATGAGCTTGGGTGTGTATAAGGATTATGACTTCCGTTGATGATCACCTAAAAATTACTCAATCGGCGTCTTTAATCTTGTTGTGTTTTCTTTTATTAAAAGAAAGAGTGAGATAAAACAAAATGAAGAGGAATTTAAATTTTTTAAAGTCTTTTGTATCCGAGAATAAACAATTTTGTCAACTTTAAACGACCTGAATAACGAAACTATCGATTGGAAATTACTCTCTCGGATAAAAGCCATAGGAAACAATTGTAACTGAAACAATTGAATAAGTAAAACAATGTTATTATAATAACGAAAGACTATGACATACAAATACATAGATCTGATACCAGAATATCGATCCCCTTCCCATAGTCACCCTGATTTATTTTAGCTTTACCATGCTAGGCAAGAGTTGTGTCCCTTGTTCAGTCAAATTTCCGGTTTTAGTTTGAGTCGAACTATGTGTATCTCGAAATATTTCTCCGGTCAGGCTGACGTCGAGATAACGAGAGTCGACTGTATATAGAAATGATACGAACTTCTTATACTGTTTGACTGTTATTTATATTCAAATCATTTGAAATTAGTAGACTTTTTACCTTTAAAGATGATGTCTCTTTGACAGATTGGGAAGACATACTATAAGCAAAGTAAAGGAATCAGTCAAGGATCAGTAATATCAACCCTTCTGTGTAACATGTACTACGGTGAGATGGAGAGACAGTTTCCTATCTATGAAGGGGAGGTAATGATGAGGATCGTGGACGATGCATTGTTTGTTACTCCATCAAAGGAAAGAGCTTTCAATTATTACCACAAAATGATAGATGGTAAGTTTTTTAGACCAGGGAAATAGCTGTCAAACAAGAAGGAATGGTTTATATTTCCAAAGAACGCATGTTGTTTGCATTACTAAAAAACTCTGTATGATCAATAATTTGGATTTATTCAAATTGATTTTTTTTGGCAAGGTGTCTGACCTCTAACCATTCAACAAAGTTCCATATATTTAATCAAAGGAGTATTGTTGATTATCCAAAAATTCAAAGCAACTAATATATAAGGAGAATTTATGATAAGGCTACTTTTTTGGTCCCTTGAATTCAAACAAGAGGGGCATAGAAATACTGGGTATCATCCGTCTATAAGTGCTCTCACATGAATATCTCAGACAAATTCTATAATGGTAGCCTTTGACTTTTTATAAAAGAATTATGCCCCTAGGAAATATTAAATTTCTAGAAAAATTCTAGTGAGTAGTATTGAATAAAAAGAACTTTAGCCAGAGTAGAAGTCTTCTGTAAACTTTAAGAAGTATAACTTAATATGAATATGTCTTTTGTAGGAATAACAGATTTTAACTTTTCAATCAACAAAAGTAAAGTCCAAACAAATTTCAATGTTTCTGAGTTCACAGATGGGATAACAGTACTGAAAAATACAGGTATTTCATGTGGTTATTTACAATATATAAGAACAACTCACATACACAAAACTCACTGTTGACGTTTAATTTTAAAATAATTTCAGAGAATGCAAATGGAGTTTTTAAAGACATAAAAAAATTAAACTTAATATTTCTTGAGAAAGCTAAAGCTGGACAATACAAATCAGCTTATGTAGACAAGTAATCTAAAAATTAATCTTTACCATATAATAATCCTGCTCTAGTAGTAAAGGCTATATATTGCAATAAAATTATCTGTGCCTCTTTCTGTTCCTCCAAATAATTCTTTGTCCCTGCACATGCTATAATGCAGAGGACATAGAAATACTTGGTGTCTGTCTGTTTTAACCATCTGACATTGTAAGCGCTCTCACATGTACAATTCTTGCTGATTTTTTATGAAACTTTTATTATTATAGGGTTTTATAGGCAATGGCTCTTGTTCAAATTAAAGAATTTAGAAAGAGTTATGACACTTTGAAACGTTAGATATATTGAAAAATTCCATTGTTAGCACTCTCATTTGTACAATTCTTGCCAGATTTTTTATGAAACTTGTATCAAAGGTTTATATTATAAATCTCTTTTTGATCTTTTGAAAAACAAGTTTGGATCAAATATTTTGAAAGAGTTATGCCCCTTTGAAATTTTAAATTCTTATGGATATCACATTGCATTTGCTCTAAAGCCTTCATTTGATTTCTCAGAGACATTTTAATTTTTTTTTTTTTTGAGTTATTGCCCTTGTACCATGTGTACCTTGGACAGACAAAATATGTGCAACAGGGAAGATGTTGGAACTCTGTTCTTTCATTCTTCACACTTTTCTCAGATCCATAAACAAGATGATTTCCTTTTTGTCCAGTAATTTGAGGAATGAGTTGCAGCTTGTAAGCACTTTTATCCTTGGAAGTAGGAATGGAATAGCACAACAGCAAATGCATATTAGTCTAAAACTGAAAAAATATTTTGTTGTATTTTAGAAATATGGAATATAATATAGAAATATACTTATACAAAATTGTCATAGCATGCAGTAATGGGTTATCTTCTGAAAATTTGTTTTTACAGAAAGATTTCTTTTTTCAGAATGGCTGTCTTGGTGTGGCATTTTGTTAAATATGAGAACATTAGAAACTTCACTTAATCTGTCTTTCTACTTTAGTTCTTGTAAGTATTTACCATAAGTGAAAAGTTTGATAAGCTACATGTATGTATACTGTTGACAGTTATACCCAGCATATCATCAAATAGAAGTTTTTTCAGACTATTTTATTGTGTTTTCTGGTCTGTGGGTCTGTTCGTCCCTCCGTCCTTCCGTCTGTCCAGCTTCAGGTTAAAGTTTTTGGTCAAGGTAGTTTTTGATGAAGTTGAAGTCTAATCAACTTGAAACTTAGTACACATGTTTCTTATGATATGATCTTTCTAATTTTAAATCCAAATTAAACTTTTGACCCCAATTTCATGGTCCACTGAACATAGAAAATGAAAGTGCATGTTTCAGGTTAAAGTTTTTGGTCAAGGTAGTTTTTGATGAAGTTGAAGTCCAATCAACTTGAAACTTAGTACACATGTTCCCTATGTAATTATCTTTCTAATTTTAATGCCTAATTATACTTTTTATCCAATTTCATGGTCCATTGAACATGGAAAATGATAGTGTGAGTGGGGCATCCGTGTACTTTGGACACATTCTTGTTTAGAATATATTTTCACCATATGTTGAGACCCTATTTCATAGATGTTGACAACAGTTACTTGACTGTTCAAAATTCACTTTAACAAACCCTTGTACTGCTAAATTTTCCAGTGCCATTGAAAGGTATTTATTTTGATGTCTGTTTACTTTCTATGAACATGGTCATCACTGAGTATACTTGCAAAATGAAATTTACTCTATTCCATTATATATTCTGGTTTTAATTACCAATTTATTGACATGAAACCTTAAACCTTAAAATGTATTTACAGTCAAATCTGTAAATAAAAGGTCACCCATGGGACCAGAGAAAACTATCATTACAAAAGAGGTGACCTTTGAATTGAGTTTCAAAATTATAGGCATTGTTACATCAGGAAAAGAAAGTAACCTTCAAAGACAACTTTTCTTTTTGATAAGGATACCTTTTGGGCTGGTTTTACTATCATATCTATACTAGCATGAGTAGGTTGAACACATTATCTTTCTACTAAAATTTGACCTTTTTTTTTTAAACCAAAACCTTATTATTTTAGATCTTGTGGATTCAATGACTTTTGATACATCATACAGAGCAGGTGTCACAATGAAAAGAAAGTTATTCAGGTAAATAAAAGTCAAGTAATATATACATACTAAATATTTGAAATCTGCACTGCTTTAAGTTGCATTAGGATATAGGTATAAGTGATAAATTAAAACTTTGTTTTAACCTGCTCAAAAAGAAGGGACTGGTTTACCTCGATCAGTGCTCAGCAACTTCAATTTTTAGTTTCTTGATACATGGAGGTTAAAGTTTAAGTCTGATTTAACTGAATGACATTTTTATGCCCCACCTACAATATTAGAGGGGCATTATGTTTACTGGTCTGTGCATCTGTTCGTCCGTCCATCCGTTCGTCCGTCTGTTCATTTGTTTGTCTGTCCTGCTTCAGGTTAAAGTTTTTGGTCGAGGTAGTTTTTGATGAAGTTGAAGTCCAATCAACCTGAAACTTAGTATACATGTTTCTTATGATATGATCTTCCTAACTTTATTTCCAAATTAGAGTTCTGACCCCAATTTCACAGTCCACTGAACATAGAAACTGTATGAGTGGGGCATCCGTGTTCTGGGGACACATTCTTGTTTTGTCATCACTTAGTGTCAGTCGTAGTTGTCGACTGTTAATGTTGTGGTTTAAACTATTTTAAACATCTTCTCTGAAACTTACTGAACCAATTCCAACCAATCTTTAGCTGAATGATCATTAAAGCATTTACAGCAAATCTGAATCCCAGTTTCCATTCTTATTTTTTTTGTCCAGATTATATATGAATTGGTCAAATTTTACAGCTTGCATCTGTTTCAAATGTTTAAGTTTTCTGTAAAAAGAAATTAAGTCTACAAGTATTTGAAATTAAAAAAAAAGAATTAAGTTTGTAAACATGAACATTTGGTGGATTGAAAAAAATAGGATATAGGTTTGTGTATATATAAGGATAGACTGTAAGACATCAGGAAACCCTTACTTTGATTATTTCACTTTCATTACAGATCTATTAGATTGAAATGTCATCCATTGTACATTGACAGTCAGGTAATTACTGTAGAAACTTTTAAAATTTTGTTGTTTTGTCTCTATATAAGATTTCATTTGGATTTAATTTTGTGGTTTCCAGTAAATGAAAGTGATATTATATGTAGGTAAAATTTACGTGGGGATTTTAACTTTGTGGATATATTCTTTCCACTTAGTAATCAAAATTTATCCTTTTATAGTATTCATTATTGGTTGTGATTTATAAATATCCATTTTTGGTAATTTTAGAATAATTCCGTCATAAAAATTAGGAAAAATAAAAAATTCTATAAAAAAAACAACAAAAAACCAAATTATGGCAAAAAGGAAATGCAAATAAAGAAAAAAAGGTGATGTACATGTGACAACTCTCCACAAGAAACAAAATGACGTAGAAACTATAGGTCACAAATTGGCCTTCAAAAGTTAGCATACTCATAGCTATAAAAGGCTCTAAAATGACTAATGAAAACAATTTAAGTACATAACAAATATGGTATACAGCAAACTATAGTCAACCAAAGTCAACACCAAAAAATACAGATAGTAAAACACAATTTTAACAATTTTTTAAAGCCATAAGGTTTTTTAGGGCAAGATATAGATGGATATTAGTGTCAGCACTGTCAGAATTTATTGTTTGTGGTCAGGTTAGTTTTAGAGGAAATAACAAATGAAGGTCAATGATATCTGGTTATGAAGTTGTATAAATATTTTGCACATCTCATTTTCATGCAGAATATTTGGCCTTGTCCCTTAAGTCTTTCGTCTATTTTGTTGAATATGTGCATATTAGCATTAGCTCATCTGAATTTCCATTGAGATTTGTTGTTTCTGAAGACATGTTCATTGACTTTAAAACATTTGCCTATTTAACATGTTTTAAGTTTATATTGAGGTCAGTTTATAGCTATAGGGAACCACTTATGATAATTCAATGTTTGGTATGTAGTTGTATTAGGATTGGCATGTGTCATTTCCACAGAGATTATTTGACTTTTAGATCTTGGTCCGTGATTATTGTTTTCCAAAGTTTTGCACACTGGAAAGTCTTGAATTATTGTGTGCATTTATTATAACAATTTTTGTGTAGGAATGGGTCAAGGTAAAAGATTAATTATTGTGATTTCAGAAAAAAAACTATACAGATATATCTTCATTTCCATTAATAAATTACCGCACAATAACTTTGAATTTACAGTAGTTTTTTGGCCAATTTGATTTCAAAATTTGCACTATAATATTGAAATTATATAAAGGCAAGAAATATATCTGTGTCAACAGTTTATTTTTATCCATCAATGTATTTTCTGTTATAGTTGAATTCCATAAATGTAGTGATAGTAAATATCTACAAGATACTGTTGCTGTCAGCCTACAAGTTTACACAGTACACAAAACATTTAGCAAAGAAGGATAACCATTGTTTCTTAGAAGGTAAGTTTTTAAGACTGTTTTTGCCTCCGTGAAATCTGATATGCATCCTCCATTGCAGGCTGTCCTTACAATTGTACATATATACCTGACATCACATTATACTCAATCTGTATGCCCTACTGTATGAACAATACAAATAAAGGAGTAAAAGCAAAGACTAGTGGGCTCAGGCTCAGTATTATGATTCCCACTTAGGGTTACGTAACTCATGGGGACTCATATCTTATGAATTAGCATATGCTATTAATATTACTTTAACATCTTCCCCTCCTGAAGATGTATTCAATTTGCAATTGGAAATTTAACAACTATTTATCATCATCTACAGAAAAGTATTTTCATGAAAAGTATCTGGTGAAAAACTCAACATCTTAATCACAAACGTTTGATTTAATCACAAACCTGTTGATATTATATTTATTTTCATGTTACAGGTGTAATTACAGAACTGGGGCATTACTTTTATTCGGTATACTATTCTGCAGTAAAACATAAGGTCAGTATCTAGGTCAATATTTGTATGTCTATTCAATATACTGTTCAATTTAAAAGTACATGGTCAGTGAGATGTTATATCTTCAGAGTATAAAATTGTAATGTTTATTATCAAGTTTGCATGAGCATTTTTAGTTGGTTTTTATCTGTGAAAAGTGCATTATCTCAATGTTGGTGGTATTGATACTTTTGTTTTCCCATTTGAATGGTTTTACAGATAGTCATTTTTGGGTCCCTTTATAGCTTGCTGTTTCAGTGTGAGCCAATGCTCTGTGTTGAAGACTGTACTTTGACCTATAATGGTTTATTTTTATTAATTGTTACATGGATAGAGAGTTGACTCATTGGCACTCATACCACATCTTCTTGTATCTATATATGAGCTACGTCAAATAGAAATCTACCTTTTGCAAATGAATATGAATACATCTGTTTCAGGTTGAAAAAAAATTGTCCGAAAAATATGTTACTGTTTAAAAATTGAATTACATTGTTATTAGAACCATACAAAAGAATTTTCATTTGAAATTGATTGTTCCAAATTCAATCAAAGTCCTATACATATACATGTATACTATGCACATGCATAAGGTCGATTTCTATCCGACGCAGCTCAATTATGATGTTGTATATTATCATCCTGTGTTGTATTTATATTGTAATAGTTTCAACCAGAATACACAGGGAAAAGTGCCATGCATGTTTTACGTATATTTTACATATGTAAAACATGTGTTTGGTAACGCATGGGAAACATCTTTTTCCTACCACACATGTAAAACGCATGTTTTAAACATGCGTTTTACGCATGAATAATACATGTTATGTAAAACACATGTTAAAAACATGCGTTTTACGCATGAATAATACATGTTATGTAAAACACATGTTAAAAACATGCGTTATTCGTGCGTTTTACACATGAAAAATATATGTAATGTTAAACGCATGTTTCAAAACCATGCGTTAAGCATGTGTTGTAAGAAACATGTGTATAATATGCGTTTTAAATGATGCGTATAACATGTGTGAAACAAACATGCGTATAATGCATATATTTCAAATCATCCATAAAACCTTTGTCAAGTTAGCTAGTTCGCATTCCATATGTTCCACAAAACCAAGACGACTTCTGTTTACTTTTGAAGGCTGTTCCCTAGACATTATTGCTTTAATCAGTTTAATTTGTTGGGTAGTTGTCCAATTGGCAGACATACAACATCTTTTTATGTTATTTTGACCACAAATCTCCTTTCAACAAGCAGCATCAGTATCATATTACAGACAAGACTTCACTTTTCATTAGCTCTGTTTGAATACACCAATAAACAAAAGAAATGTCTGTAACACGATTTTCATGATTCTAAAACCTTTATCAAGTACATTTGACACTAAGATGTTTGAAAAGACAATGATATGAAATATTTGATGGAATAAAAACCTACAATCTTTGGTCTCTGTAGTTTCATTGGCAGTAATACCACAACTCTTTTATACAGAGGTCAAAATTATCTTAAATAAATTTTGTGGAATGTTGTACATGTATTTGACAATTTTTGTTAAAATTTTACTCATGGTTAAACTAAAACGTACACATTTGTTGGCTTATGCATATAATACATGTAATATGAAAAGGAAAACCCAAAAAGTGTATTAATGGTTCCTTTAGCATCAACTTAAATACAATTTTGAAGTTGTGTCCCTTGCATGTTAAATGATCTGAGATTGTATAATTGTTTTTAAACATATTAAATGAAAAAGTCAATAAATCTGCTTAAGAATATATTTATATTTTTTCTCTCTGTTGTCTATTTGTTGCAGAATATAAATTTGAAAAAAACTTGGATTTTGATTTCACTCTACTTTTATTTACAGCATTCTCAAAACGTTACAATCAACTTTTTATGTTTTTGTTGTTGACATAATAACATTATCAATTGAATGTTCTTTCTTCTAAATGTCACTCTTCTTGATGTTGTCTTTATCTGAAAAGAAAACAATAATATTCATAATCATACATTTAAACTTAATTTGATTTATTCCCATATACTGTAAGTTGTTAGTTTTAAACATACATGTAATGAAATAACCTCAGTGACTTAAAACATGCTTTTCTGTCTCATTTTTGTCTCTTGTGGAGAGTTGTCTCATTGGCAGTAATACCACATCTACTTTTTTTTATATTTTCTCCTTTTGATATAACATATTTGAATAAAACTGGAAAGTATTTTATAAATATAAATATTTGCTTTGCTATCAGTAAATTAAAACCAAACTAAATATTATTGTTATACACATATGTATGTTTACCAGTTTTACAAACTGTTGAGGTACCAGTCTTGTATTACAACTCCAATTTCTGGTGCATGTCAAAACATGGAGGGAAACAAAATAGTGCATTTTTTTCTGAATTTTTTTCTGAACTCAATTTTTTCTGTTTGATTATAGGTTTATGCTGAATTGAAACATATATATAGACTTTAAAAAAAATCTTGCATCTTTTGGGGATATCAATCCAGGAAAGTGGAAGGATATCATGTTTACTGGAAGTGGTGCGGCCTAGTAAAAATAGCAAACAGAAAGTAGAAAAAAAATGTTTTGATTTCAGGATTGCGTAACTTTTTATTCTTCGTGGCAACACCCTCTTTTTTTTCGATTAAATCACAATTTCACATTAGTACATGCGTGATATGAACATGAAATTTTTTTTCTATGTAGCATTTTTTATTTTTTTATTTTCAAAGATCAGCTGTTTAACATGTAAGCCTATGGAGCAGTCAATTACAAGACTGCAGCCTGCATAGGGTAATTTTTTCATATGTTCACTGCAAGGAAGTAGTTCATGTGGACTTATGTGTGCCCAGAATGATAAAACATCATGATTTAAGAACTTTTTAAGAGAAAAAAATTATGGGGTATCAAGTTACACTGAAAAAACTGAAATTATGTAATAATTATGCATTTTCATACTAGACACCATTCAAAAGTATTAATAGATATAAAGCACAACAGTTTGAGGCAAATTGAGATTTTGATGGTATTACATACATGATTTTCAATTAAAAAGAACATAGAAAGATTTTTTTCTCAATGAAATCTTCTTCTTATGATGCAATTTTTAGTAGCACAGTTTTATTCAAAATAAGAGCAAAGTTGAAGAGACAGCTACATACAAAAGTACTGTTTTTTCTTTAGGGTTATTATTTTCATGGCTCAATTGTTGACATTTAGGTAGAATATGTATAAAATGAACCTTTGGTGAAAAGATTTTCATAAAATGTTCATTTTTCATGAGTCTATACTTCTTTTCCTGTCTGCGGCACTGCATGGTTAATTGAAATTTCCATATTTGGGTTAAAAATTTGTTTAAAAAGTAGAATTTTTCTAAAACTATTCATCATGACATGGATTTTTGTGTTTAGGTGTGACAAGTAATCAATATTCTAACAAAAACCACTCACATGAGTATTCATTTTGTTTTTTCTTGAATTTTATTTCAAATTTTATATGCATTGGTGGGTCAAGTACAGTATAAAAACCATGATATAGTAGGCATGTATAAAGACCAGTATAGTCAAACAAGAGAAAGGTATGGTCTTTCTTGTGTCCAGATAGTTGTATTGTAGCAAATTCTTCAATATGAAAAAGTTTTGGGTAGTTTTTCAATTTTGACTTAAACAAGAGGCCCACTTGGGTAGATTTCATTGAAAAAAGGGGGAGGGGTAAACTATTGAATGTGGTTCATTTAAACAGGATGAAAAAAATAAAAATAATAGATTAGAATACTTTTCTAGCTCCACAGTATCCAAATAATAGAAAAACATTCATGAAGATAGACTAGAATGAGATTTACAGATCATTTAGAAGACATGACTGATTTCCAAATTTTGCCTGTTTTCAGAAAGGGGTACTGCTTAAATAGTGGGGTTATTTTCATTAATATAGCCAAACAGTTCTAATAATGGCACTTTTTATGTTCAAATATGGCTACTTAATGAAACTAAGTAAATGAATTATTTTTTTAAGACATTCCATGAATGTTATAGGTACCAGTCTTGTATTACAACTCCAATTTCCGGTGCATGTCAAAACATGGAGGGAAACAAAATAGTGCATTTTTTTCTGAATTTTTTTCTGAACTCAATTTTTTCTGTTTGATTATAGGTTTATGCTGAATTGAAACATATATATAGACTTTAAAAAAAATCTTGCATCTTTTGGGGATATCAATCCAGGAAAGTGGAAGGATATCATGTTTACTGGAAGTGGTGCGGCCTAGTAAAAATAGCAAACAGAAAGTAGAAAAAAAATGTTTTGATTTCAGGATTGCGTAACTTTTTATTCTTCGTGGCAACACCCTCTTTTTTTTCGATTAAATCACAATTTCACATTAGTACATGCATGATATGAACATGAAATTTTTTTTCTATGTAGCATTTTTTATTTTTTTATTTTCAAAGATCAGCTGTTTAACATGTAAGCCTATGGAGCAGTCAATTACAAGACTGCAACCTTGATACCTATATTTTGGCATTGTACAAGATCATGTTCTTATCCTATGACTAATGGCGGTATATTCACTAAATCCATTAGATGTGTACTGATTGATATTTAAGTCTCAGACACATAATTTTTGGCATGAGTTTTGCTTATTTTAAATTCTTCTTCAATGGTCTCTGGTAATGCTGGTGGAGAGTAATGACTCATTGGCAGTTGGCAATCATACCACATCTTCTTATTTTTATATTAAAAATTGTAGCTAAAAATTGGGCACAATGAATATTTGTAATAAAAACAATCTATTGCAATACAAAACGTAACCACAACTGATCTTTTTACTTACAAAATCGAACAGTTTTTAAAGTGTTATTACCATAAGATGTTAGTTGAAACTTTTCATTCATTTATTTATAGGTATTAAATACCAATGAAACTTTTAACAACTGCAATGTGTTAGGAAAAGCAAGGATTGCAAGGATTAAAACATTTTTTTTTTAAATCTCTCTCCAAATATTACATAATTATAAATATATATTTAAACACAAACCTACTTTTTTGGCCTACAGAAGTCCATTCTATGAAAATATCCTTTGGTTATCTATGCTTGGCTTTCCAGAAACTCCTGTAACATAAATATGAAATAAAATGAAGTTTTGGATACATTCTTTATAAGATGTCATTTTGTATTAATTATGAACATGGTAAAGGTACAAATAGTTTCAATTCACTCTCAATGACAGTGTTTTTCAATAAAGGGTTACAGCTAATTTCCTAATGCATGAAGTGCAAAATGTTGGTTAGCTTGCTTGCTTTGTTTGTATATTGTGCAAACATATTAGGATAACACCCAATTGAATTCAAATATAATATATACCATGTATACAGGTTAAAATATGCCTATACATAATTTGTTTAAAGATGTCAATCTTATTCACAAAGCTTGTATAAACAATAATACAAACAAAATAAGCGAGCAAGCCAACCAAAGTTTTACTTTGCAAGCAGAAGGAAATCAGCTGTAATACATGCCCATTTTCTCGTTTGAATTGTTTTACATTGTCTTATCAGTGTTTGGCCTTTTCTAGCTGACTATGCAGTATGGGCTTTGATCATTGTTGAAGGCAGTACAGTAACCTATAGTTGTTAATGTCTGAGTTATTTTGGTCATAAATTTAATTATATGCCGTTCATCATGTTCCTTCCTGTTAGACATCTCTAAATAAAACACTGATTTCACTATAAATAGTTGGTTTATCAAAATGTCAGTTAGTCCATTTTCATTATTTTGTTTTTTAAATTAAATATGCTTAATTAATTTCACAAGAGTTTAAAGAAAATTAGTGGGGAATGTCTCCATGGGACACAGATGAAGCCCCCTCTTGCATGTGCTCTAAATGCTTTGTTTTCAGAGATATACTTTTTTTGTAAGCCAAAATCTATATTTTACCCCAATGTTCAATTTTCCATACAAGGCGGGTTAAATTACAATAGCTGTATTTTGACCTAATGGTCAATTTTCCATAAGGTTCAAAATACCATATATGGGCCATCTTGCAATTGTACGAGTTTTTTTTTTTTTGCTGTGTATTTACTAATGTTGATTCATTGATATATACCCCTTATAATTTATCAGTTGTTTCTCTACTGCATTTTATCCTTTTTTATAAATTCTCCTTACTATTTGTAACAGCAGTGAATCCCAAACTCTGTCTCACTAACAAATCTCAGATAAAAAGCAGTTCAGAAAGAAAGAACTTTCAAGAGGTTTTAGTTGAATGTTTAGTAGAAAAGTTCAAATTTCTGTTTGGTCAGACAAACACTTAAACAGTTTGGCACAGACTGTCAGCTAATTGTAACAGCAAAGTAACCTTAATATATATATAGTAATAAGTTTCAGCATAAATAATGTATTGAAAGCAAGTTGTCTTACAAAGTTCATATTCAATACAGTAAGTCTCGCAAAGAGCAAAAAAACGAAAGGCCACATATTGTTTTGAAAACAATTTCACCCCATGTCAGATTTGCTCTAAATGCTTTGGTTTTTGAGTTATAAGCCAAAAACTGCATTTTACCCCTATGTTCTATTCTTAGCCATGGCGACCATCTTGGTTAGTTGGCCAGGTCAAGGGACACATTTTTAAACTAGATACCCCAATGATGATTGTGGCTAAATTTGGATTAATTTTGCCAAGTAGTTTCAGAAGAGAAGATTTTTGTAAAAGATATAAACTCAGATTTACGAAAAATGGTTAAAAATTGACTAAGAAGGGCAATAACTCCTAAAGGGGTCAACTGACCATTTAGGTCATGTTGACTTAATTGTGAACCTTACTTTGCTGAACATTATTGCTTCTTACAGTTTATCTCTATCTGTAATAATATTCAAGATAATAACCAAAAACAGCAAAATTTCCTTAAAATTACCAATGCAGGGGCAGCAACATAACAACAGGTTGTTTGATTCATCTGGAAATTTCAGGACAAACAGATCTTAACCTGGTTACAATTTTACCCCATGTCAGATTTGCTCTAAATGCTTTGTTTTTTGAGTTATAAGCCAAGAACTGCATTTTACCCCTATGTTCTATTTTTAGCCATGGCAGCCATCTTGGTTAATTGGCCAGGTCACCAGACACATTTTTAAACTAGATACCCCAATGATGATTGTGGCCAAGTTAGGTTTAATTTGGCTCAGTAGTTTCAGAGGAGAAGATTTTTGTAAAAGTTAACGATGACGGACGCAAAGTGATGGGAAAAGCTCACTTGGCCCTTCGTGCCAGGTGAGCTAAAAATCTTGCACCATACAAAAAATATACTTACAATTGCTGAATTTTACTTGAAACATTTATCAGTCGTCTTCCCTTGCCATTTTCTTCACCATTTGTGGAATTTTTTAAACATCCATGTACATGTACCTTCCTGCATGATATAGGGGAGGTCAAATTTGATAACTAGCCTAAAGGATAAAAAGAAATCCACTTCATAAAAATCTTACAGAAACTATTTTCATATTAATTTACAATTACAGTGTTCATGTGAAAGCCAAAATGAAGTTCATAGATATAAGAGGATGTGGTATGAGTGCCAATGAGATTACTCTTCATCCAAGTCACAATTTATAAAACAAGTAAAAGTAAACCATTAAAGGTCAAAGTACAGTCTTCAACATAGAGCTTTTTATAAATTTATAAAATCTGGTAACTCAAAAACCCAATATCTACAATTATAAAAATTGTAAGGGATCTCATGTCAGAAGAAATAAACAATTCACCAAATTTTTTGCAAGAAAAAGAAAACATTCTTGAGTTATTGACCGACAACTGGAAAATCAACCTTTTTTATGGATATAAAACCTAGTAACTCAGAAACGTAAAATGTAAAATTTATAAAAATTGAAAAGGAGTTCATGTCAACAGATATTAAAAAAAAATCACCAAAATTTCTTGCAAGTAGGAGAAAACATTTTTGAGTTATTGACTAAAAACTGAAGAATCATCCTTTTTTGATGAACAACCCTGCTACTCAGAAACTTAAAATATAAAATTTATAAAAATTGAAAGGGAGCTCATGTCAAATTCACCAAAGTTTTATGCAAAATGGTTATATTAAAGCATTTATGAATTCATGTCCAACATGTTGACCATGGACAGACAGACAACGGTATACCATAATACATACATGTATGTACATGTACTCCCATAAATGGGCGTATAAAAAGAAGAAACAAGAAAAACTTATGAACTTAGTAACTACATCAACAAACAAAAACAAACAAAAACTACTAAACATCAGATTCCTGACTAAGGACAGGTGACACACAACTGCAGGGGTTTTAAACGTTTAAATGGTACCAAACTTGTACCCTTATCTGAAACAATAGTGGCAATTGGAAACTAAAGTTAACACAAGGAAACAAAAATTGATCATCATCCAATGTAATCCTGAAAGATGGACCAACAGTGCCTTAAATTCTTAATGCCTACATAAGGCAGTCTGCATAAAGTCTCAGTGGCAAATATTTCAGATATCAGTATAAACAATTCATGCCAATCAAATAATTAAACTAAGAAGTGTATTTTATACTGAACTCACTATATTGGTTGAGGGAATATGTTGATGGCAGTACGGTGAACTATAATTGTTTGTGTCATTTTGGTCTTTTGTGGATAGTTGTAATCATACCACATCTTCTTTTTCATACATATTTTGAACAGGTGTATAAATATTTTATATATTAAAACAAACCTTAGTATAATGATAAAAACTGATTGTATCAAGTGCTACAATATTATATATTATTGCAGTGAGGTTAAAATCTCTGGCATTTATTGATTATCCACAAATACTTATCCGAG
This sequence comes from Mytilus trossulus, assembly GCF_036588685.1. Taxonomy (NCBI): domain Eukaryota; kingdom Metazoa; phylum Mollusca; class Bivalvia; order Mytilida; family Mytilidae; genus Mytilus; species Mytilus trossulus. The sequence continues at coordinate 72,611,608 of NC_086376.1, read as the reverse complement.
ATTTTTTTTTCTCTATCATATACATGTATGTTATGATATTTTTCTAAGACCATCCATTAGAACTTGCAGTTGTCCTATAAAAATGGGAGATGTGATATGATTGCCAATGACAAAACATTTAAGCAGATATGATTGGCTGCGTTTGAACATCTCATTTATTATGGAGTCGAAGCTGCTTGATTTATTGTTTTTAGTGGTTGACAGGGGCTTGTTTAGTAGGCCAGACCAGCTTTTACTGTCAATAGCGATCGCTAACCTACATTTTTTGTAAATGTATATATTGTTTTTTTATATAGAATAACGAATGCCATTGACAGTAAAAGCTTGTGAGGGTTTAACTGCTTCATTAATCTCTTTTTATACGATATATTTTGGGGGGCTATGGGTTTTTTGGAAAAAAGTTTGTTTCCAGGTTTTGAAAATATTTGTTTTGTCGCTAAAAAAATTGTTCTTCGCCGTAAGGCAGAGACTTATTATATGTCTCTGCCGAAGGCGAAAAAAAAAGTTTGCACAGAAAAAAACAACATAGCCCCCCCCCCGAAAATCAAATGGTTGCTGCCTAAGTTCGTGCATGTCTTTATAATTCAATTACTAAAACTGGATGAATCACAGAAGATTGATTCGGGTGAAGCTCTACTGTGATAATCATATTCAAGTGAGGTATATTTGCCGTTATTGTTGATAGGATTTCAAACTCCTATAGGATAGTCCTGTGGATAAATAAATCAGTTTTGGAAATGGCAAAAAATCCTTTATGAAATGTTAATCAAATAAAATATTAAAGTTGAATTCTTACCCATCTTGTCTTTAGTGTCCTAGATTGAAGATATCCTACATTGTCCTAGCTGCATCCAAGGATTTGTGTAGTTGCTGCATCTCATTTCTTCCATAAAATTTGCGTTCACGAATCATGATGTCAATATCAGTGTCGTCTGTCTGAACGCTTGTTTCCGGGTGAACCGTACGGGCTAATATTAAACCAAAGACGAAACATTTAAGATTCCATTTAAACGGCATTAAATGATTGAAATCTATCCGAAGATTTATAAGTCATTAAAACAAGTTAACATGATTAATAATTGTATGTAACCGATTGGACCTTAAAAAACTATAGGAATGTGGATTCCGTAATTTCCTCGGAGTCTCCATGCCAGTGTAATGGTATTTCCCGCGGTTATTTTTGTACGATAAAATACGGTATAGGCCTAACTACAATTTTGCAAAGACTCAATCAGTGTAAGTATATCGATAATGTGAATCAATTAACATGAAAAAAACTCTGTAATTTCTAATTAATTTTACTGGACACATAATGATACTAAACACGGGGGCACCTGGTCAATTCGTCACATTATTTAAGCCCATTTAAGTCAAATCGGCACCTTTTTTCAGGAAATTTCTGCAATTGATTTTTTAACTGCCACCTTATATTAAAAACGGTTTTCATCTTTTATATGAAAGAAGTTTTTGGTACTCTTCTCTACTGCTGTATATAGCAATACAGACGAGGAAAAAAAGAAGAGAAAACACTTACATTTTATCACAGATTTTTTTTTTGAATAATCTGCCTTTCCTGATTTTCCTGATCTTTTCAGTGGCAGATCCATAACTTTTTCTGACTGACCTAACGGGGGCCCGCTCCAGTCATGCTCCAATGATTCCCTATATAATCAACAAAATTTTCCCCACAAAAAGGGGGGGGGTAAATGTATAATGGTAGATGGAGATCCAACACTGTATATAAATAGAGCACCTAGATTCTACATGTAAAAATATGGTTTCTTTTTCAAAGGAGGTTTAAGGATCAGTTCAATTATATTAGATAGTTTATAAAACAATTATGGGAGTCTTCAATAGTTCACTTGCAAAACATAATAGTAATTTTGGGTGTGGACGTAACCACTGTGGGTTACCCGAATTAAAAAGGGGTGGATTTGACTTTTTATGCCATATTGACTATCAAAGGTGCCCATTTGACCAGGTGCCAAACATGGCAAAATGACCAGAATTCAGACACAGTGTTAAAATAATTAAGATATATACAATTTTTTGTTGAAATGCACACTACACTGGCAGCTTTTAAGCTACATTAGATTGTAACTTGAGTTATATTTCTTGTAACTAATTATACATGTGTTAAAAATTATACAGTTTTGAATGATGATATTGAAAATAAGGAGATCAATGTAGTATGATTGCCTATGAGATTACTATCTACTAATGTCCATATGAACTGGATTTAAGCATCTATATAGGACACCTTAATACCTTTAACAATGAACAAAGCTCATACTGTCAGCTACAAAAAATGTATAACAGGCCATCAAGGCTTAATGACATGACACAATGTTAAATGATTTGCCAAGGTAAATCAAAAATGGCAGACTGCATCCAACAACAACTAAATTTCATCTGGACTTGGAACAGGCATAAATAGAATGTACGTGTACTGGGACTGTTGTGTAACAGCACAAAAGAGGAACAAAGTGGTGAAATCGTTTAGAAATTGTTTTGATTCATTGAATTGGAACAAAGCTAAAAAAAACATCTAGCATGAAGACAAACAATCAAAACTTAATAGTACTTTCAGGTACTAGTATTGAAAGCTCATTAAAAGCTAATAAAAACTCAAGCATTAATATATAAACCATTTTTTCCCATACACATATACATGTATATATATGTATAGATGTAATTATCAGAGCAATTTGTTTTACAATTTTTGTTTAACATTTTTAATTATCTAATAAACTGATATATTTTTTATTAAAGTTTCCAAGCAAGTCAATACATGCAATAACAAAAAAAATTTGGGACAAGACAATATTTAAAAAACGTGACCAAAGAAAAGAAAAGAAAATGTACTTGTAATTGACACTGGAGAAAAATGGACTCTTCAGGTAAGAAGTTTTATTCTGCAATGACTTTTGTTTAATAGTTTATCTGTTTTTGAATAAAAGAATGTGTAAAGTATATTTTAGTGGGACAGCATCCCAACAAACAATAAATCAGAAGAGATATCAAGTGGTAAATATTTTGCTTACTGAATCAGACAAAGTTAATACCAAATGTGCCATGCTATAAATTATCCTTCATCTGAAGAAGGTATGAATATACATATATGCAACCGGAATTTTACAGAAAAAAAATCTGTCCTTTATTATGTCTATATATGCTAGCTGCAAATTTTTCACTGCATTTGCATAACTAGTTAGGTTAGTACTTTTTCATCTTTTTAAAATTTTGTCTTGCAAAACAACACATTGCAGGGATAAAGTAAATGCATCAAGTTTTCATTTTATCCATTTTTTTGCATGTTTACACATTCATGACATTCTTTTTCCCATACAATGTTTTGGTGAAGTTAAATAATAGTAGTTAGTACACATGTTGCCACTTGGAAATATAAATGATATGAAAAATACTATTGTGAGCTCTCTCAAGCCTAGCTTTAGAAAACTGCATTTGTTACTTATATTTCAAGAATATATACCTGTTGATTTTGCACATTTTTTTCATAAGAATGTTCATTATACTTTTGCCTTTCATGAACTTTTAACTTTCAGTTACATTCAGTTCTTGTGAAATTTGACATCTCTTATATAAACATCACAAATGTCTTTTTACTTAATCATCTTTTTTATGTTTACAGAAGAAATTGTCACTTGGAAATGTCTTGGGCAGATTAAAAAGAAGAAGTAACTGTGCCAGGAAGCAGTTCCAGTCATTTGCAGCAACAGGACTGTGATGAATAGAACTTTAATATGAATTGAATCAAAATATAGAATTTAACAAACTTGTGTCAGATGATATACTCTTATGATGCTATTGAAGGACATCAATGATGAGAAAGAAGTAAAGGAAAAGACAATAAATGACAGCATATCAAATATCACAATGTATATTAAGTCAGTTAATACATTGTTTCAACTACATACTTTACAGCATTTCATTTTAACCATGTGTGAATTTTGTCTATTCAAGCTTAACCAAATGCTTTAAAATTAAGATATTAAATATTTTATGCAGACATGTTTTTGTATTTTTTCATTTATTTTTCAAACTTTCAAGTTATTACATTCTTCAGTGGTGGATCCAGCCAAAAGCCCATTTTTCAAAGGGGTTTTCCAACCAAGGATAAAGGAGGGATTCTAATCGTGTCTTTCATTTTTAAATTGTTAATTTCCACAATAAAAATAAAACATATAAGCCAAAGATAAAAAAATCAGTCATAAAAAAAATATAATTTTGAAATTCATGTAAAACGCATGTAAAACACGTATTTTACATGAGTTTGTATTAACACGCATTTTACACATGTGAAGTATTTCATGCGTTTTGTAACGCATATTTAATATATGTTTTTGCACGCCTGTTATACGCATGTTGTAAAAAACATGCATTAAACGCACAAAAAACATACGTTTTACACACGTTTTCTTTAACATGCGTGAAACATGCGTGGCACTTTTTGCTGTGTATGACATCCCATATTCACCTTCACATTATAATAGCTTATTTCATAGATCATTATACAAGTAATAATAATTTTTTTAATAAGCCATATAATGAAGATAGCATATAACTCTTATCTAAGGGTAACCAGAGACTTATCTTGTTGGTTGTTGTTTTTTTGTTACATTTTGGGTGAAAAACACAATAAAACATAGTTCAACTGTTCAGCTAAAAACTTAAAAAGTTCTTGATTGATTTTGATGAAATTTATTTTGCCTGAAGTCTTAGAGTTTTTTTACATGTACAGAAGAATTTTCATGGTTATCAATAAGGTATAAGATTAAATATAAGCAATTTAAAAATGTATAGAAGATATGTTCAAATCCAACGACTAAGACAATTTATTTTGTTTGGCCTTAACAAAAATAATGTAAGAAACCTTCATCTTGGGGCAAAAAAAAATATTTTCAGTTTATAAATTTTCTTTATTGATAACACGGATTTTTTCTGAAATTTAATGTTCTGAAGTCTTTATCTTGAAAATGTTACTATTATTGCTTATGAGAAAAACTAATATCTTGCATACTACAATGCAGCATGCATTGCTTGTATTTCATAAGATATGGTTTGCTATGAACAGCTTGACATATGAGAGAGTTTTATTGTCAAGTCTGTCGCAGAAAGCTCAACTTAGGGATAGTGTTCAGGCGGCAGCATTAGCTAACTTCTTAAAAGCTTTATATTTTAGAAGGTGGAAGACCTGGATGCTTCATACTTTGTATATTGAAGCCTCGTGTTACAAAGTTTCTGTCAGTCACATGTCCAATGTCCTTGACCTCATTTTCATGGACAACTTGGGGAAAAAAAGTTTTTTGTTATGTTAATTTCTCTCTTATAATAAATATAAGGATAACTATAATTGGTATGCGTACCTTGCAAGGTCCTCATGCACGTCCAACAGTTTTCACTTGACCTTGACCTCATTTAATGGATCAGTGAACAAGGTTTAGTTTTGGTGGTCAAGTCCATATCTTGGATATTGTAAGCAATAGGTCTAGTATATTCTGTGTATTGAAGGGCTGTAAGGTGTACATGTCCAACTGGTAGGTGCCATCTGACCTTGACCTCATTTTCATGGTTCAATGGTTACAGTTAAGTTTTTGAGTTTTGGTCTTTTTTTCTTATACTATATGCAATAGGTCAACTAATTTTGGTGTATGGAAATATGGAAATATTTTATTATCTATATGTGGGTCGCACAGGTTTTATTTGACCTTGACTTCATTTTCACAGATCATTCCTTGGTGTTAAGTTTTTGTGTTTTGGTTTGTTTTCCTTTAACTATAAGCAATAGGTCATCTATATTTGTTGTATTGAAGAATTGTTAGCTGTACATCTCTGTCTGGCATGGTTCATCTGCCCTTGCCTAATTTTCATGGTTCATTGGTCAATGTTTAGTTTTCTTTGTTAATGTTAAGTTTTTGTGACATTGTAATAAAGCTTTATATTTAGGACTATCAACATAATATCAATGATTAGTAAAGAAGGCGAGACATTTCAGTGTATGCACTCTTGTTGTATACATTACAGTTTTACATCTGGTAAGCATATTTTAGTCTAAAGAAATTTTACTTTTTCAGATACATGGTAAAAATGGAGTTATTTTAAGTCCTGGGCATATTCAGTGGTAGGTATTATTCAAATAAAACTTTTGCATTGTATTCTAGGAAGTCTATTCTAGGAATTACATTTACATTGTATTCTAGGAAGTCTATTCTAGGAATTCCATTTGCATTGTATTCTAGGAAGTCTATTCTAGGAATTTCTTTTTCATTGTATAATAGGAAGTTTATTCTATGAATTCCATTTACATTGTATTCTAGGAAGTCTATTCTAGGAATTCCATTTGCATTGTATTCTAGGAAGTCTATTCTAGGAATTCCGTTTACATTGTATTCTAGGAAGTATACTCTATGAAGTTAATTTGTACTCTAGGTATTTTAGGAAACCAATTTGTTTTCTAGTAAGTCTATTTGTTTTCTAGTAAGTCTTATTTGTTTTCTAGGAAATCAATTTGTATTCTAGGAGGTCCATTTGTATTCTAGGAGGTCAATTTGTACTCTAGGTATTGTAGGAAGTCCATTTGTATTGTATAGAGTGAATTTTTATTCTTAGAAGTCCATTTGTAATCTAGAAAGTAATTTTTGTTAAAGAAAGCTCTTCAGGGACAGAAATCCTGCAGCGGTGTAAACTGACTGCTAAAAAGCTTATGTTTTAGAAGGTGGAAGACCTGGATGCTTCATGCTTTATATATTGATGCCTAATGTTATGAAGCTTCTGTCAGTCATATGTCAATTTTCTTTTGACTTCATTTTCATGGTTTAGTGACTACTTACAAAAAAAAGAGTTAGTTTTCATAATCAAGTTCATATATCAGATACTATTCAGTAAGTAAACTATATTTAGTGTATGGAACGAATGTAAGGTGTACATGTCCAACTGGCAGGTGTCATCTGACCTTGATCTCATTTTCATGATTCAGTGGCTAAAGTTAAGTTTTTGTGTTTTTGTCATTTTTTTCTCTAATACCATATGCAATTGGTCAACTACATTTGGTGTATGGAAAGATTTTATGATGTGCATGTCAGTCTTACAGGTTATAGTTGACCTTGCTTTTATTTTCATTGTTAATTGCTCAGTGTTAAGTTGTTTTGTTTTTGGTCTGTTTTTCTTAAACTATAAGCATTAGCAAAAATAATGTCAATTTTATTTGTTGTATGGTGTATTTGCTGGTTTGGCAGGTATCATCTGACCTTGACCTCATTTCATGGTTAATCGATCAAGTTTGTTTCTTAAATACTATAAGTATTAGGTCAACTATATTTAATGCATAGATTGATTTAAGGTGTACATGTATGTCTGGCATGGTACATCTAACCTCATTTTCACAGTCCACTGAACATAGAAAAGGATAATGTGAGTGGGGCATCCTTGTTATGGACACATTCTTGTTTATAAAAATAAGAAGATGTGGTATGATTGTGAATGATACAAGAATGATGCAACTCTCCACAAGATACAAAATGACACAGAAACAACAAATACAGGTCAATGAGTAAAACACTAACCTCTTTAGTTCTCATTATTTGAGAGTGTCCATTGTTGAAGCTATACACATTGAAATTTGAGCGACACAGGCCCTTTAGAGCCTCTAGTTATGGTCAGTTGATGGAGTTTTGATTAAGTGGTGAGGTGGGTTTCAAAGATTCAAAAAGGCATGTTAGAACAATTCCTAGTAAACCCTTAATCAGTGTAAAACAAGAATTCAAGTAAAACCATGAATATCAAACAATTTTATTTTAGAGTATATGTAGTTATAAAATACCAAGCAACTTTTAACACTTCAAAATATAAAATTAGATATCAGGTAAGTTTAATTCATATATATAGAAATATAACTGGTAAACTAAGATATTACATTGTTTTACTGTTTAATAAGACAGAATTTTAGAAAAAGGTGGCAGGAAATTTTAATGTTGATTCAAAATGTAGATTTTTGTGAAGCCTGGGAATTAAAAACAAATATGATGTAGATTGACAAGTGCCAACGAAATATAAATCTTCTTTACTATTAACAAAAAATTAAAAATAAAGCTAATGAATTTACACAGAAATATAACATCTAAAATCAAAAGGGTACAAGGCTGACTAACCAACAGTAAGGATGTAAATATTTTGATAAAAAAGAAAAAGGTTGTCACAAAGATATTCATTCTATCTTAACTTAACTCTGCTCTGGTTATAAGTAAACAATGCATTACATAAAGGTAAAATGTATTGTTTGATGAGCAGTCAGAAAAATAATATTTGTATGCCCCACCTACGATAGTAGAGGGGCATTATGTTTTCTGGTCTGTGCCTCCGTTCGTTCGTCCATTCGTTCGTCCGTCCCGCTTCAGGTTAAAGTTTCTGGTCGAGGTAGTTTTTGATGAAGTTGAAGTCCAATCAATTTGAAACTTAGTTCACATGTTCCCTATGATATGATCTTTCTAATTTTAATGTCAAATTAAAGTATTGACCCCAATTTCATGGTCCACTGAACAAAGAAAAAGATAGTGTGAAGCTCGGGATAAAGTTTTTGGTCAAGGTAGTTTTTGATGAAGTTGAAGTCCAATCAACTTGAAACTTAGTACACATGTTAACTATGATATGATCTTTCTAATTTTTATGCCAAATTAAGGTATTGACCCCAATTTCACGGTCCAGTGGACATGTAAAATGATAGTGCGAGTGGGCATCCGTGTACTATGGACATATTCTTGTTAATATTGTTAAGTATTTTAAGGGAGAAATTAAATTCAATAAATAAGAAATTTGTCTTTTAATTTTTGTTATAGTAATATATAAAACTTGACTTGAGTAGACCCAAAGCCTGGCAAAGGAGTAGGCCAATATTGTTTATTGATAATTTCAGCATGCTGATATGTTCACTTTATATAGTTTGGCTTCCTTGGCTGTACTGTCTTTAGTACATCCTATGTAGAGTTGTCCTGTTGAGGAAAAAGCAAGGGTATATGGATATTCAATTCCATGTTCTGATGTCTTTATGTATGTAATCAGCTGACCAGAGTGGTTCAGTATGTGGAGGGTATCATTGTCAGCATCAACTACAATGACATTGTCTCTTGGTGTTGTCACTATTCCTGTTGGTCTGAATGGTACCTCCTTGTTGATCTCTGTATCCCCTTTATATATGTTTATCACATCACCTGCCTGTCCTAGCACTACCACTTTACCGCACTCTTCCTTTGATGTATAGTCTGACACATGTATATTACCATTATTGGTTGTAGTAATACTCCTGGGATAACTAAATATAGGTTGATTAAGTTTATCATATTCATACACAGCTTCACGGTCTCCATTCTCATTTATTACAATAACTACTCGTCTTCCTTCTACAGTACCACCTCCTAATATGATCTGTCCACTGCTGGTGACATGAATGGCTGAAAGAAGCAAAGGATCAATGTTATACACAGTGTCTGTTACTTTACCAGTGGTACTGCTGATCATTTGTAGTCTGGATTTTCCAACTACTCCAAGAAGTAGATCATTAGATTCAGTTATTGCCATGCCATTGACCATGATGTTGAAGGTAGATATCTTCTTCAGACTGGTTCCTTCAGGTTTAAGTTTATGTATCACTTTATCTGAATGACAAGCTATCCACAGTGTATCATCAGGACACGTTGTTAGATAACTAACCATGGTAAGATTAGGCTGATATTGATTTACAACACTAAGAGAAACCTTTACTTCAGGTAAGAGTATGTCTACACTTTGTAGTACTCCAATGTTCGTCTGTGTTATCTCTCCAGGAATAAACTTCAGTGTTGTTTTGCTAGATATTCCAGACTTAGGAACAGATACTTCTATTGATTTCTCAATTCTGTCTACCTCTTGGAAAAATTTAGTGATGTCAGTGGTATTAATGAAATCCTGAACATCCCTATACTTTTCTTCTACTTGTCTCTCACTTTTGGAAATGGCATTTATACTTTCTGCATTTGCTTTGGAAGACGCTTTGTGGTTCTGGTCTAATTCAGTTCTTAGTTTTGCGAGATGTTTTTCAACTGCTTCTTTCAAAACTTTCTCATGGTTAAGAAGTTCTTTGCTTAATTTGGCATAGTTTGAATTCTCATCATTTTGAAACTGGTTCAGTTGATATTTGGTGGCAGTAATTTCATCTTTTTCTATTTGCAATTTACTTTGTCCTTTTTTCAGTTTCTCTATCTTCAAGTTATATACATCTCTAGTTTCAGTTAGATCATGTTTCTTGTGAACCTTAGCAATGCAAGTAGGGCAAACAAGTTTGTCGCAATTTGTACAAAAAAGACAGGAATATTGTTCTGAATGTTCTTTACAGATAATGTTTTTAAAGTCTAATTCTTCACCAGGCTGCCCCACATTCTTGATGTCTACTACCTTATGATCTTTTCCAATTCTCAGATGTATTTTATCTTTACATGTACTGCACATTAGAACCCCACAGGTCAAGCATTTCCATTTGATATTCTTCTCAGTTTCACATAAATTACAGTTAATTGGCATCTGGCTTCTAACAACTGATTTAGAAAACGCCATTATTGAAAGCTATATACTTCCTTCTTTGTATCTTATGTGAAAATAATACATTGTACCTGGGTAAAGTAAAGGTAATATTTAGATTTAAATGAAGTTATATTTAGATATCATAACTTGATCAAGGCTATTTACACTAGAGTAAACTGTTTAAATGTCCTTGAGATATTCATACTATTCTAACCTTGCAAAAGAAATGTTTATTTTATGATTCATGCTCTTTTTAAAAAGCCTTTATGACTAAACATAATTTAAATCCTGGTTTAACTGAGCAACAAATGAAATATATGTTTGTGTATTGAAGTAAAATAAAAGCTGTTGAGGGGAAAATGATAAAAATATAGACTTTTCCACATTTTATTAAATTTTGCTCTTTTACAATGATTTTCACCAGTATTTTATGCATATGATTATAATTATCATCTTGAAAACTATATAGATGGATCGACACTTTAAATAAAAAATTGATCAGCAAGAAAAGATCTACAAATGAGTAGACATCTGTTTTTACCCATTATCTTGAAAACTAAAATAGATAGCTATAGATACTGAAGCTGGCAAAAAATAGAGAGCTGTAAACAGAAAATTGATTTGAAATACAAGATCAGCAAAGAACAGATTTTTGTTATAAGTTATATTCTTGTCTATCAATTTTGAAGAGTGTCCTTTGTTGAAGATGCATACAGACCTAGGTGAGCAGCACAGACTCTTTAGAGCCTCCAGTTTGTTTGTATATGCCTCAATATGCTTATTCTAATAATAAGCTTTCTGTGATGTATTTTCATTGACATATTCATATTCAATCTCAAGCCATTAGCTCAAATACAAATATAAGAAGCTGTGATTTGATAACAAATGAGACTAATCTTCATCAAAGACAAATTAAAATGAAAGTTAACAACTGTTATATGTTTACAGTTTTCAACAATGAGCATAACCAATAATGCATGGTCAGCTATAGAAGGACCTAAAAAGACAAATATAAAACAATAAAAGTTTATACATTATTTTGTTTCAGGCTTTGTGTACATGCGTACATGGTAAAGTTGAACCAGCACAGAAGCCTGTATAAACCATTGGTGTCTTGCCTTCAGAGGTGTAAAGTCCAACTAAATAAAAAAATGAAAGAGGTTGGTATGTTATGTACATTTGCATGCATTGATATATTCTGAAAGAATAAAGCTGTAACAAAATTTTTATTACTGGAAAAAATATAGTTTTCTTATAGGACGGAAGGATAATCACCTTAATGAAACAAAGAGTTGATAATTGGTTTGAATAAAAAATTGAAATATATTTTAAAGCAATGCTGCAATGGTGGGGGACTTTTGAATCACTATAATTCTGTCAGATTGTCTCAGTCCTTACTATGTGTCAATCTACACAGAGACAGAACACTAACCCATTATTTCATTTACTCTTTTGCAGAATTTCCTCTCTCCAGAACATTTAAGAGATATCTGTGGCTGTGAACTACCAAAGGAATTTTTAAGAATAAGATGACATTTTATTAAATTGAACAGAGATGCATGTGTGCTCCATAAATTTAAGTAATACACACATTTGTGAACTATCCATTATTTTCAACACAATAATAAAAGGACGACTTTTGCAATATCATGTTACAATTCAAAATTATGTTGATACTGATCACACGGTCAGATAAGTTACAGTGGCGGATCCAGAGGGGGGGTTCCGGGGGTGGGCACCCCCTCTTTATTTTGGCCGATCAATGCATTTGAATCGGGACATATGTTTTGCACCCCCCCTTTGCCCTGGGCTAGCACCCCCTCTTTCGAAAATTCCTGCATCCGCCACTGAGTTATCATGTGAGGACATTTTATGTTCTATGTGAGTGAATCTGGTAGAAGTCATTGTAGATGATCAGTTCACCTTTACAGAGAGATAATACAATAATACAATAAACATAATCAATTAAGAATGAGTGTCTTAACAATACATCTGTTGCAGAATTAGAGCGAGAGTAAAATTGAGAATGGAAATGGGTGAATATGTCAAAGAGACAAAAACCCAACCGAAGAGCATATATAACAGCAGTTTACATAAGTTCAAATATCTTAAATTTGAGAAACTGTATGTAAAGATTTCTAAAGTATGGTAGGTTATATGTATTGTGTTTAATTGTGTTTAATGAATATATCTTAAGTATTGATGGTAGGTCATATGTATTGTGGTTTATGAGGGTCTAAAGTATGGTAGGTCATATGTATTGTGTTTAATGAAGATGTCTAAAGTCTTGATAGTAGGACATATGTATTGTGTTTTATGAGGGTCTAAAATATTGATGGTAGGTCATATGTATTGTGTTTTATGAGGGTCTAAAGTATTGATGGTAGGTCATATGTATTGTGTTTGATGAGGGTCTAAAGTATGGTAGGTCATATGTTTTGTGTTTAATGAAGATGTCTAAAGTATTGATGGTAGGTCATATGTATTGTGTTTTATGAGGGTCTAAAGTATGGTAGGTCATATGTTTTGTGTTTAATGAAGATGTCTAAAATATTGATGGTAGGTCAAATGTATTGTGTTTAATGAAGATGTCTAAAATATTGATGGTAGGTCATGTATTGTGTTTTATGAAAATCTCTAAAATATTGATGGTAGGTCAAATGTATTGTGTTTAATGAAGATGTCTAAAGTATTGATGGTAGGTCATATGTATTGTGTTTTATGAAGATGTCTAAAGTATTGATGGTAGGTCATATGTATTGTGTTTTATGAAGATGTCTAAAGTATTGATGGTAGGACATATGTATTGTGTTTAATGAAGATGTCTTAAGTATTGATGGTAGGACATATGAATTTTGTTTAATGAAGATGTCTTAGAATTGATGGTAAGACATATGTACTGTGTTTAATGAAGATGTCTAAAGTATTGATGGTAGGTCATATGCATTTTGTTTAATGGTGATGTATAAAGTATTGATGTTAGGAGATATGTATTGTGTTTAATGAAGATGTCTAAAGTATTGATGGTAGGTCATATGTATTTTGTTTAATGAAGATGTCTAAAGTATTGATGGTAAGACATATGTATTGTGTTTAATGAAGATGTCTAAAGTAATTAGTATTGATGGTAGGTCATATGTATTGTGTTTTATGAAGATGTCTAAAGTATTGATGGTAGGACATATGTATTGTGTTTTATGAAGATGTCTTAAGTATTGATGGTAGGACATATGTATTGTGTTTAATGAAGATGTCTTAAGTATTGATGGTAGGAAATATGTATTGTGTTTAATGACCATGTCTTAAGTATTGATGGTAAGTTATATTTATTGTGTTTTATGAAGATGTCTAAAGTATTGATGGTAGGACATATGTATTGTGTTTTATGAAGATGTCTTAAGTATTGATGGTAGGACATATGTATTGTGTTTAATGAAGATGTCTAAAGTATTGATGGTAGGTCATATGTATTGTGTTTTATGAAGATGTCTAAAGTATTGATGGTAGGACATATGCATTGCATTTTATAAAGATCTCTATAGTATTGATGGTAGGACATATGTATTGTGTTTAATGAGGATGTCTTAAGTATTGATGGTAGGTCATATGTATAGTGTTTTATGAAGATGTCTAAAGTATTGATGGTAGGACATATGTATTGTGTTTAATGATGATGTCTTAAGTATTGATGGTAGGTCATATGTATTGTGTTTTATGAAGATGTCTAAAGTATTGATGGTAGGACATATGTATTGTGTTTAATGAAGATGTCTAAAGTATTGATGTTAGGACATATGTATTGTGTTTTTATGAAGATGTCTTAAGTATTGATGGTAGGACATATGAATTGTGTTTTATGAAGATGTCTAAAGTATTGATGGTAGGTCATATGTATTGTGTTTAATGAAGATGTCTAAAGTATTGATGTTAGGACATATGTATTGTGTTTAATGACCATGTCTTAAGTATTGATGGTAAGTTATATATATTGTGTTTTATGAAGATGTCTAAAGTATTGATGGTAGGACATATGTTTTGTGTTTTATGAAGATGTCTTAAGTATTGATGGTAGGACATATGTATAGTGTTTTATGAAGAGGTCTATAGTATTGTTGGTAGGACATATGTATTGTGTTTTATGAAGATGTCTAAAGTATTGATGGAAGCTCATATGTACTGTGTTTTATGAAGATGTCTATAGTAATGATGGTAGGACATATGTATTATGTTTTATAAAGATGTTTATAGTATTGAAGGTAGGACATATGTATTGTGTTTAATGAAGATGTCTAAAGTATTGATGGTAGGACATATGTATTGTGTTTTATGAAGATGTCTAGTATTGATGGTAGGTTATATGCATTGTGTTTTATGAAGATGTCTAAAGTATTGATGGTAGGACATATGTTTTGTGTTTTATGAAGATGTCTATAGTATTGATGGTAGGACATATGTATTGTGTTTTATGAAGATGTCTATAGTATTGATGGTAGGACATATGTATTATGTTTTATAAAGATGTTTATAGTATTGATGGTAAAACAGATGTATTGTGTTTTATGAATGTGTCTATAGTATTGAAGGTAGGACATATGTATTGTGTTTAATGAAGATGTCTAAAGTATTGATGGTAGGTCATATGCATTGTGTTTTATGAAGATGTCTAAAGTATTGATGGTAGGACATATGTATTGTGTTTTATGAAGATGTCTAAAGTATTGATGGTAGGACATATGTATTGTGTTTTATGGAGATGTCTAAAGTATTGATGGTAGGACATATGTATTGTGTTTTATGGAGATGTCTAAAGTATTGATGGTAGGACATATGTATTGTGTTTTATGAAGATGTCTATAGTATTGATGGTAGGACATATGTATTGTGTTTTATGAAGATGTCTATAGTATTGATGGTAGGACATGTGTATTATGTTTTATAAAGATGTTTATAGTATTGATGGTAGGACATATGTATTGTGTTTTATGAATGTGTCTATAGTATTGAAGGTAGGACATATGTATTGTGTTTAATGAAGATGTCTAAAATATTTATGGTAGGTCATATGCATTGTGTTTTATGAAGATGTCTAAAGTTTTGATGGTAGGACATATGTATTGTGTTTTATGAAGATGTCTATAGTATTGATGGTAGGACATATGTATTATGTTTTATAAAGATGTTTATAGTATTGATGGTAAAACATATGTATTGTGTTTTATGAATGTGTCTATAGTATTGAAGGTAGGACATATGTATTGTGTTTAATGAAGATGTCTAAAGTATTAATGGTAGGTCATATGCATTGTGTTTTATGAAGATGTCTAAAGTATTGATGGTAAGACATATGTATTGTGTTTAATGAAGATGTCTAAAGTATTGATGGTAGGACATATGTATTGTGTTTTATGAAGAAGTCTAAAGTATTGATGGTAGGTCATAGGTATTGTGTTTTATTAAGATGTCTAGTATTGATGGTAGGACATATGTATTGTGTTTATAAGGATGTCTGAAGTATTGATGGTAGGACATATGTATTGTGTTTTATGAAGATGTCTAGTATTGATGGTAAGACATATGTATTGTGTTTAATGAAGATGTCTTAAGTATTGATGGTGGGACATATGTATTGTGTTTTATGAAGATGTCTAAAGTATTGATGGTAGGACATATGTATTGTGTTTTATGAAGATGTCTAAAGTATTGATGGTAGGACATATGTATTGCGTTTTATGAAGATGTCTAAAGTATTGATGGTATGACATATGTATTGTGTTTAATGAAGATGTCTAAAGTATTGATGTTAGGACAGATGTATTGTGTTTTTATGAAGATGTCTTAAGTATTGATGGTAGGACATATGAATTGTGTTTTATGAAGATGTCTAAAGTATTGATGGTAGGTCATATGTATTGTGTTTAATGAAGATGTCTAAAGTATTGATGTTAGGACATATGTATTGTGTTTAATGACCATGTCTTAAGTATTGATGGTAAGTTATATATATTGTGTTTTATGAAGATGTCTAAAGTATTGATGGTAGGACATATGTATTGTGTTTTATGAAGATGTCTTAAGTATTGATGGTAGGTCATTTGTATTTTGTTTAATGAAGATGTCTAAAGTATTGATGGTAAGACATATGTATTGTGTTTAATGAAGATGTCTAAAGTAATTAGTATTGATGGTAGGTCATATGTATTGTGTTTTATGAAGATGTCTAAAGTATTGATGGTAGGACATATGTATTGTGTTTTATGAAGATGTCTTAAGTATTGATGGTAGGACATATGTATTGTGTTTTATGAAGATGTCTAGTATTGATGGTAGGACATATGTATTGTGTTTTATGAAGATGTCTTAAGTATTGATGGTGGGACATATGTATTGTGTTTTATGAAGATGTCTAAAGTATTGATGGTAGGACATATGTATTGTGTTTTATGAAGATGTCTAAAGTATTGATAGTAGGACATATGTATTGTGTTTTATGAAGATGTCTAAAGTATTGGTGGTAGAACATATGTAATATGTTTTATGAAGATGCCTAAAGAAATGATGGTAAGACATATGTATTGTGTTTAATGAAGATGTCTAAAGTCTTGGTGGTAGGACATATGTGTTGTGTTTTATGGAGATGTCTAAAGTATTGATGGTAGGACATATGTATTGTGTTTTATGAAGATGTCTATAAAGCATTTATGGTAGGATATATGTATTGTGTTTTATGATCGATGTCTTAAGTATTGATGGTAGGACATATGTATTGTGTTTTATGAAGATGTCTAAAGTATTGATTGTAGGTCATATGTATTGTGTTTAATGAACATGTCTAAAATATTGATGGTAGGACATATGTATTGTGTTTTATGAAGATGTCTAAAGTGTTAATGGTAGGACATATGTATTGTGTTTTATGGAATTGGCTTAAGTATTGATGGTAGGACATATGTAATTATTTTTATAAGGATGTCTAAAGTATTGATGGTAGGTCATATGTATTGTGTTTTATGAAATTGTCTTAAGTATTGATGGTAGGACATATGTATTGTGTTTTATGAAGATGTCTAAAGTATTGATGGTAGGACATATGTATTGTGTTTTATGAAGATGTCTATAGTATTGATGGTAGGACATATGTATTGTGTTTTATGAAGATGTCTAAAGTATTGATGGAAGCTCATATGTATTGTGTATTATGAAGATGTCTAAAGTATTGATGGTAGGACATATGTATTGTGTTTTATGAAGATGTCTTAAGTATTGATGGTAGGACATATGTATAGTGTTTTATGAAGATGTCTATAGTATTGTTGGTAGGACATATGTATTGTGTTTTATGAAGATGTCTAAAGTATTGATGGAAGCTCATATGTACTGTGTTTTATGAAGATGTCTATAGTAATGATGGTGGGACATATGTATTATGTTTTATAAAGATGTTTATAGTATTGATGGTAGGACATATGTATTGTGTTTTATGAATGTGTCTATAGTATTGAAGGTAGGACATATGTATTGTGTTTAATGAAGATGTCTAAAGTATTGATGGTAGGTCATATGTTTTGTGTTTTATGAAGATGTCTAAAGTATTGATGGTAGGTCATATGTATTGTGTTTAATGAAGATGTCTAAAGTATTGATGGTAGGACATATGTATTGTGTTTTATGAAGATGTCTAGTATTGATGGTAGGTTATATGCATTGTGTTTTATGAAGATGTCTAAAGTATTGATGGTAGGACATATGTATTGTGTTTTATGAAGATGTCTATAGTATTGATGGTAGGACATATGTATTGTGTTTTATGAAGATGTCTATAGTATTGATGGTAGGACATATGTATTATGTTTTATAAAGATGTTTATAGTATTGATGGTAAAACAGATGTATTGTGTTTTATGAATGTGTCTATAGTATTGAAGGTAGGACATATGTATTGTGTTTAATGAAGATGTCTAAAGTATTGATGGTAGGTCATATGCATTGTGTTTTATGAAGATGTCTGAGGTATTGATGGTAGGACATATGTATTGTGTTTTATGAAGATGTCTAAAGTATTGATGGTAGGACATATGTATTGTGTTTTATGGAGATGTCTAAAGTATTGATGGTAGGACATATGTATTGTGTTTTATGGAGATGTCTAAAGTATTGATGGTAGGACATATGTATTGTGTTTTATGAAGATGTCTATAGTATTGATGGTAGGACATATGTATTGTGTTTTATGAAGATGTCTATAGTATTGATGGTAGGACATGTGTATTATGTTTTATAAAGATGTTTATAGTATTGTTGGTAGGACATATGTATTGTGTTTTATGAATGTGTCTATAGTATTGAAGGTAGGACATATGTATTGTGTTTAATGAAGATGTCTAAAATATTGATGGTAGGTCATATGCATTGTGTTTTATGAAGATGTCTAAAGTTTTGATGGTAGGACATATGTATTGTGTTTTATGAAGATGTCTATAAAGCATTTATGGTAGGATATATGTATTGTGTTTTATGATCGATGTCTTAAGTATTGATGGTAGGACATATGTATTGTGTTTTATGAAGATGTCTAAAGTATTGATTGTAGGTCATATGTATTGTGTTTAATGAACATGTCTAAAATATTGATGGTAGGACATATGTATTGTGTTTTATGAAGATGTCTAAAGTGTTAATGGTAGGACATATGTATTGTGTTTTATGGAATTGGCTTAAGTATTGATGGTAGGACATATGTAATTATTTTTATAAGGATGTCTAAAGTATTGATGGTAGGTCATATGTATTGTGTTTTATGAAATTGTCTTAAGTATTGATGGTAGGACATATGTATTGTGTTTTATGAAGATGTCTAAAGTATTGATGGTAGGACATATGTATTGTGTTTTATGAAGATGTCTATAGTATTGATGGTAGGACATATGTATTGTGTTTTATGAAGATGTCTAAAGCATTGATGGAAGCTCATATGTATTGTGTATTATGAAGATGTCTAAAGTATTGATGGTAGGACATATGTATTGTGTTTTATGAAGATGTCTATAGTATTGATGGTAGGACATATGTATTGTGTTTTATGAAGATGTCTATAGTATTGATGGTAGGACATATGTATTATGTTTTATAAAGATGTTTATAGTATTGATGGTAAAACAGATGTATTGTGTTTTATGAATGTGTCTATAGTATTGAAGGTAGGACATATGTATTGTGTTTAATGAAGATGTCTAAAGTATTGATGGTAGGTCATATGCATTGTGTTTTATGAAGATGTCTAAAGTATTGATGGTAGGACATATGTATTGTGTTTTATGAAGATGTCTAAAGTATTGATGGTAGGACATATGTATTGTGTTTTATGGAGATGTCTAAAGTATTCATGGTAGGACATATGTATTGTGTTTTATGGAGATGTCTAAAGTATTGATGGTAGGACATATGTATTGTGTTTTATGAAGATGTCTATAGTATTGATGGTAGGACATATGTATTGTGTTTTATGAAGATGTCTATAGTATTGATGGTAGGACATGTGTATTATGTTTTATAAAGATGTTTATAGTATTGTTGGTAGGACATATGTATTGTGTTTTAAGAATGTGTCTATAGTATTGAAGGTAGGACATATGTATTGTGTTTAATGAAGATGTCTAAAATATTGATGGTAGGTCATATGCATTGTGTTTTATGAAGATGTCTAAAGTTTTGATGGTAGGACATATGTATTGTGTTTTATGAAGATGTCTATAAAGCATTTATGGTAGGATATATGTATTGTGTTTTATGATCGATGTCTTAAGTATTGATGGTAGGACATATGTATTGTGTTTTATGAAGATGTCTAAATTATTGATTGTAGGTCATATGTATTGTGTTTAATGAACATGTCTAAAATATTGATGGTAGGACATATGTATTGTGTTTTATGAAGATGTCTAAAGTGTTAATGGTAGGACATATGTATTGTGTTTTATGGAATTGGCTTAAGTATTGATGGTAGGACATATGTAATTATTTTTATAAGGATGTCTAAAGTATTGATGGTAGGTCATATGTATTGTGTTTTATGAAATTGTCTTAAGTATTGATGGTAGGACATATGTATTGTGTTTTATGAAGATGTCTAAAGTATTGATGGTAGGACATATGTATTGTGTTTTATGAAGATGTCTATAGTATTGATGGTAGGACATATGTATTGTGTTTTATGAAGATGTCTAAAGTATTGATGGAAGCTCATATGTATTGTGTATTATGAAGATGTCTAAAGTATTGATGGTAGGACATATGTATTGTGTTTTATGAAGATGTCTTAAGTATTGATGGTAGGACATATGTATAGTGTTTTATGAAGATGTCTATAGTATTGTTGGTAGGACATATGTATTGTGTTTTATGAAGATGTCTAAAGTATTGATGGAAGCTCATATGTACTGTGTTTTATGAAGATGTCTATAGTAATGATGGTGGGACATATGTATTATGTTTTATAAAGATGTTTATAGTATTGATGGTAGGACATATGTATTGTGTTTTATGAATGTGTCTATAGTATTGAAGGTAGGACATATGTATTGTGTTTAATGAAGATGTCTAAAGTATTGATGGTAGGTCATATGTTTTGTGTTTTATGAAGATGTCTAAAGTATTGATGGTAGGTCATATGTATTGTGTTTAATGAAGATGTCTAAAGTATTGATGGTAGGACATATGTATTGTGTTTTATGAAGATGTCTAGTATTGATGGTAGGTTATATGCATTGTGTTTTATGAAGATGTCTAAAGTATTGATGGTAGGACATATGTATTGTGTTTTATGAAGATGTCTATAGTATTGATGGTAGGACATATGTATTGTGTTTTATGAAGATGTCTATAGTATTGATGGTAGGACATATGTATTATGTTTTATAAAGATGTTTATAGTATTGATGGTAAAACAGATGTATTGTGTTTTATGAATGTGTCTATAGTATTGAAGGTAGGACATATGTATTGTGTTTAATGAAGATGTCTAAAGTATTGATGGTAGGTCATATGCATTGTGTTTTATGAAGATGTCTAAAGTATTGATGGTAGGACATATGTATTGTGTTTTATGAAGATGTCTAAAGTATTGATGGTAGGACATATGTATTGTGTTTTATGGAGATGTCTAAAGTATTGATGGTAGGACATATGTATTGTGTTTTATGGAGATGTCTAAAGTATTGATGGTAGGACATATGTATTGTGTTTTATGAAGATGTCTATAGTATTGATGGTAGGACATATGTATTGTGTTTTATGAAGATGTCTATAGTATTGATGGTAGGACATGTGTATTATGTTTTATAAAGATGTTTATAGTATTGTTGGTAGGACATATGTATTGTGTTTTATGAATGTGTCTATAGTATTGAAGGTAGGACATATGTATTGTGTTTAATGAAGATGTCTAAAATATTGATGGTAGGTCATATGCATTGTGTTTTATGAAGATGTCTAAAGTTTTGATGGTAGGACATATGTATTGTGTTTTATGAAGATGTCTATAGTATTGATGGTAGGACATATGTATTATGTTTTATAAAGATGTTTATAGTATTGATGGTAAAACATATGTATTGTGTTTTATGAATGTGTCTATAGTATTGAAGGTAGGACATATGTATTGTGTTTAATGAAGATGTCTAAAGTATTAATGGTAGGTCATATGTATTGTGTTTTATGAAGATGTCTAAAGTATTGATGGTAAGACATATGTATTGTGTTTAATGAAGATGTCTAAAGTATTGATGGTAGGACATATGTATTGTGTTTTATGAAGAAGTCTAAAGTATTGATGGTAGGTCATATGTATTGTGTTTTATTAAGATGTCTAGTATTGATGGTAGGACATATGTATTGTGTTTATAAGGATGTCTGAAGTATTGATGGTAGGACATATGTATTGTGTTTTATAAAGATGTCTAGTATTGATGGTAGGACATATGTATTGTGTTTTATGAAGATGTCTTAAGTATTGATGGTGGGACATATGTATTGTGTTTTATGAAGATGTCTAAAGTATTGATGGTAGGACATATGTATTGTGTTTTATGAAGATGTCTAAAGTATTGATGGTAGGACATATGTATTGTGTTTTATGAAGATGTCTAAAGTATTGATGGTAGGACATATGTATTGTGTTTAATGAAGATGTCTAAAGTATTGATGTTAGGACATATGTATTGTGTTTTTATGAAGATGTCTTAAGTATTGATGGTAGGACATATGAATTGTGTTTTATGAAGATGTCTAAAGTATTGATGGTAGGTCATATGTATTGTGTTTAATGAAGATGTCTAAAGTATTGATGTTAGGACATATGTATTGTGTTTAATGACCATGTCTTAAGTATTGATGGTAAGTTATATATATTGTGTTTTATGAAGATGTCTAAAGTATTGATGGTAGGACATATGTATTGTGTTTTATGAAGATGTCTTAAGTATTGATGGTAGGACATATGTATAGTGTTTTACGAAGATGTCTATAGTATTGTTGGTAGGACATATGTATTGTGTTTTATGAAGATGTCTAAAGTATTGATGGAAGCTCATATGTACTGTGTTTTATCAAGATGTCTATAGTAATGATGGTAGGACATATGTATTATGTTTTATAAAGATGTTTATAGTATTGATGGTAGGACATATGTATTGTGTTTCATGAATGTGTCTATAGTATTGAAGGTAGGACATATGTATTGTGTTTAATGAAGATATCTAAAGTATTGATGGTAGGTCATATGTTTTGTGTTTTATGAAGATGTCTAAAGTATTGATGGTAGGACATATGTATTGTGTTTTATGAAGATGTCTAGTATTGATGGTAGGTTATATGTATTGTGTTTTATGAAGATGTCTAAAGTATTGATGGTAGGACATATGTATTGTGTTTTATGAAGATGTCTATAGTATTGATGGTAGGGCATATGTATTGTGTTTTATGAAGATGTCTATAGTATTGATGGTAGGACATATGTATTATGTTTTATAAAGATGTTTATAGTATTGATGGTAAAACAGATGTATTGTGTTTTATGAATGTGTCTATAGTATTGAAGGTAGGACATATGTATTGTGTTTAATGAAGATGTCTAAAGTATTGATGGTAGGTCATATGCATTGTGTTTTATGAAGATGTCTAAAGTATTGATGGTAGGACATATGTATTGTGTTTTATGAAGATGTCTAAAGTATTGATGGTAGGACATATGTATTGTGTTTTATGGAGATGTCTAAAGTATTTATGGTAGGACATATGTATTGTGTTTTATGGAGATGTCTAAAGTGTTGATGGTAGGACATATGTATTGTGTTTTATGAAGATGTCTATAGTATTGATGGTAGGACATATGTATTGTGTTTTATGAAGATGTCTATAGTATTGATGGTAGGACATATGTATTATGTTTTATAAAGATGTTTATAGTATTGATGGTAGGACATATGTATTGTGTTTTATGAATGTGTCTATAGTATTGAAGGTAGGACATATGTATTGTGTTTAATGAAGATGTCTAAAATATTGATGGTAGGTCATATGCATTGTGTTTTATGAAGATGTCTAAAGTTTTGATGGTAGGACATATGTATTGTGTTTTATGAAGATGTCTATAGTATTGATGGTAGGACATATGTATTATGTTTTATAAAGATGTTTATAGTATTGATGGTAAAACATATGTATTGTGTTTTATGAATGTGTCTATAGTATTGAAGGTAGGACATATGTATTGTGTTTAATGAAGATGTCTAAAGTATTAATGGTAGGTCATATGCATTGTGTTTTATGAAGATGTCTAAAGTATTGATGGTAAGACATATGTATTGTGTTTAATGAAGATGTCTAAAGTATTGATGGTAGGACATATGTATTGTGTTTTATGAAGAAGTCTAAAGTATTGATGGTAGGTCATAGGTATTGTGTTTTATTAAGATGTCTAAAGTATTGATGGTAGGACATATGTATTGTGTTTATAAGGATGTCTGAAGTATTGATGGTAGGACATATGTATTGTGTTTTATGAAGATGTCTAGAATGGAAGGTAGGACATATGTATTGTGTTTTATGAAGATGTCTTAAGTATTGATGGTGGGACATATGTATTGTGTTTAATGATGATGTCTATAAAGTATTGATAGTAGAACATATGTATTGTGTTTTATGAAGATGTCTAAAGTAGTGGTGGTAGAACATATGTAATATGTTTTATGAAGATGCCTAAAGAAATGATGGTAAGACATATGTATTGTGTTTTATGAAGATGTCTAAAGTCTTGGTGGTAGGACATATGTATTGTGTTTTATGGAGATGTCTAAAGTATTGATGGTAGGACATATGTATTGTGTTTAATGAACATGTCTAAAATATTGATGGTAGGACATATGTATAGTGTTTTACGAAGATGTCTATAGTATTGTTGGTAGGACATATGTATTGTGTTTTATGAAGATGTCTAAAGTATTGATGGTAGGACATATGTATTGTGTTTTATGAAGATGTCTTAAGTATTGATGGTAGGACATATGTATAGTGTTTTACGAAGATGTCTATAGTATTGTTGGTAGGACATATGTATTGTGTTTTATGAAGATGTCTAAAGTATTGATGGAAGCTCATATGTACTGTGTTTTATCAAGATGTCTATAGTAATGATGGTAGGACATATGTATTATGTTTTATAAAGATGTTTATAGTATTGATGGTAGGACATATGTATTGTGTTTCATGAATGTGTCTATAGTATTGAAGGTAGGACATATGTATTGTGTTTAATGAAGATATCTAAAGTATTGATGGTAGGTCATATGTTTTGTGTTTTATGAAGATGTCTAAAGTATTGATGGTAGGACATATGTATTGTGTTTTATGAAGATGTCTAGTATTGATGGTAGGTTATATGCATTGTGTTTTATGAAGATGTCTAAAGTATTGATGGTAGGACATATGTATTGTGTTTTATGAAGATGTCTATAGTATTGATGGTAGGGCATATGTATTGTGTTTTATGAAGATGTCTATAGTATTGATGGTAGGACATATGTATTATGTTTTATAAAGATGTTTATAGTATTGATGGTAAAACAGATGTATTGTGTTTTATGAATGTGTCTATAGTATTGAAGGTAGGACATATGTATTGTGTTTAATGAAGATGTCTAAAGTATTGATGGTAGGTCATATGCATTGTGTTTTATGAAGATGTCTAAAGTATTGATGGTAGGACATATGTATTGTGTTTTATGAAGATGTCTAAAGTATTGATGGTAGGACATATGTATTGTGTTTTATGGAGATGTCTAAAGTATTTATGGTAGGACATATGTATTGTGTTTTATGGAGATGTCTAAAGTGTTGATGGTAGGACATATGTATTGTGTTTTATGAAGATGTCTATAGTATTGATGGTAGGACATATGTATTGTGTTTTATGAAGATGTCTATAGTATTGATGGTAGGACATATGTATTATGTTTTATAAAGATGTTTATAGTATTGATGGTAGGACATATGTATTGTGTTTTATGAATGTGTCTATAGTATTGAAGGTAGGACATATGTATTGTGTTTAATGAAGATGTCTAAAATATTGATGGTAGGTCATATGTATTATGTTTTATAAAGATGTTTATAGTATTGATGGTAGGACATATGTATTGTGTTTTATGAATGTGTCTATAGTATTGAAGGTAGGACATATGTATTGTGTTTAATGAAGATGTCTAAAATATTGATGGTAGGTCATATGCATTGTGTTTTATGAAGATGTCTAAAGTTTTGATGGTAGGACATATGTATTGTGTTTAATGAAGATGTCTAAAGTATTAATGGTAGGTCATATGCATTGTGTTTTATGAAGATGTCTAAAGTATTGATGGTAAGACATATGTATTGTGTTTAATGAAGATGTCTAAAGTATTGATGGTAGGACATATGTATTGTGTTTTATGAAGAAGTCTAAAGTATTGATGGTAGGTCATAGGTATTGTGTTTTATTAAGATGTCTAAAGTATTGATGGTAGGACATATGTATTGTGTTTATAAGGATGTCTGAAGTATTGATGGTAGGACATATGTATTGTGTTTTATGAAGATGTCTAGAATGGAAGGTAGGACATATGTATTGTGTTTTATGAAGATGTCTTAAGTATTGATGGTGGGACATATGTATTGTGTTTAATGATGATGTCTATAAAGTATTGATAGTAGAACATATGTATTGTGTTTTATGAAGATGTCTAAAGTAGTGGTGGTAGAACATATGTAATATGTTTTATGAAGATGCCTAAAGAAATGATGGTAAGACATATGTATTGTGTTTTATGAAGATGTCTAAAGTCTTGGTGGTAGGACATATGTATTGTGTTTTATGGAGATGTCTAAAGTATTGATGGTAGGACATATGTATTGTGTTTAATGAACATGTCTAAAATATTGATGGTAGGACATATGTATTGTGTTTTATGAAGATGTCTAAAGTGTTAATGGTAGGACATATGTATTGTGTTTTATGGAATTGGCTTAAGTATTGATGGTAGGACATATGTATTGTGTTTTATCGAGATGTCTAAAGTATTGATGGTAGGACATATGTAATTATTTTTATAAGGATGTCTAAAGTATTGATGGTAGGTCATATGTATTGTGTTTTATGAAATTGTCTTAAGTATTGATGGTAGGACATATGTTTTGTGTTTTATGAAGATGTCTAAAGTATTGATGGTAGGACATATGTATTGTGTTTTATGAAGATGTCTATAGTATTGATGGTAGGACATATGTATTGTGTTTTATGAAGATGTCTAAAGTATTGATGGAAGCTCATATGTATTGTGTATTATGAAGATGTCTTAAGTATTGATGGTAGGACATATGTATTGTTTTTATGAAGAAGTCTAAAGTATTGATGGTAGGTCATAGGTATTGTGTTTTATTAAGATGTCTAAAGTATTGATGGTAGGACATGTGTATTGTGTTTATAAGGATGTCTGAAGTATTGATGGTAGGACATATGTATTGTGTTTTATGAAGATGTCTAGAATGGAAGGTAGGACATATGTATTGTGTTTTATGAAGATGTCTTAAGTATTGATGGTGGGACATATGTATTGTGTTTAATGATGATGTCTATAAAGTATTGATAGTAGAACATATGTATTGTGTTTTATGAAGATGTCTAAAGTATTGGTGGTAGAACATATGTAATATGTTTTATGAAGATGCCTAAAGAAATGATGGTAAGACATGTATTGTGTTTTATGAAGATGTCTAAAGTCTTGGTGGTAGGACATATGTATTGTGTTTTATGGAGATGTCTAAAGTATTGATGGTAGGACATATGTATTGTGTTTAATGAACATGTCTAAAATATTGATGGTAGGACATATGTATTGTGTTTTATGAAGATGTCTAAAGTGTTAATGGTAGGACATATGTATTGTGTTTTATGGAATTGGCTTAAGTATTGATGGTAGGACATATGTATTGTGTTTTATCGAGATGTCTAAAGTATTGATGGTAGGACATATGTAATTATTTTTATAAGGATGTCTTAAGTATTGATGGTAGGTCATATGTATTGTGTTTTATGAAATTGTCTTAAGTATTGATGGTAGGACATATGTATTGTGTTTTATGAAGATGTCTAAAGTATTGATGGTAGGACATATGTATTGTGTTTTATGAAGATGTCTATAGTATTGATGGTAGGACATATGTATTGTTTTTATGAAGATGTCTAAAGTATTGATGGTAGAACATATGTATTGTGTTTTATGAAGATATCTATAAAGCATTTATGGTAGGATATATGTATTGTGTTTAATAAGGATGTCTATAGTATTGATGGTAGGACATATGTATTGTGTTTTATGAAGATGTCTAAAGTATTGATGGAAGCTCATATGTATTGTGTATTATGAAGATGTCTTAAGTATTGATGGTAGGACATATGTATTGTTTTTATAAAGATGTCTAAAGTATTGATGGTAGAACATATGTATTGTGTTTTATGAAGATATCTATAAAGCATTTATGGTAGGATATATGTATTGTGTTTAATAAGGATGTCTAAAGTATTGATGGTAGGACATATGTATTGTGTTTTATGAAGATGTCTAGTATTGATGGTAGGACATATGTAATGTGTTTTATAAGGATGTCTAAAGTATTGATGGTAGGACATATGTATTGTGTTTTATGAAGATGTCTATAGTATTGATGGTAAGACATATGTATTGTGTTTTATGAAGATGTCTAAAGTATTAATTGTAGGTCATATGTATTGTGTTTAATGAACATGTCTAAAATATTGATGGTAGGACATATGTATTGTGTTTTATGAAGATGTCTAAAGTATTGCTGGTAGGACATATGTATTGTGTTTTATGGAATTGGCTTAAGTATTGATGGTAGGACATATGTATTGTGTTTTATCGAGATGTCTAAAGTATTGATGGTAGGACATATGTAATTATTTTTATAAGGATGTCTTAAGTATTGATGGTAGGTCATATGTATTGTGTTTTATGAAATTGTCTTAAGTATTGATGGTAGGACATATGTATTGTGTTTTATGAAGATGTCTAAAGTATTGATGGTAGGACATATGTATTGTGTTTTATGAAGATGTCTATAGTATTGATGGTAGGACATATGTATTGTGTTTTATGAAGATGTCTAAAGTATTGATGGAAGCTCATATGTATTGTGTATTATGAAGATGTCTTAAGTATTGATGGTAGGACATATGTATTGTTTTTATGAAGATGTCTAAAGTATTGATGGTAGAACATATGTATTGTGTTTTATGAAGATATCTATAAATCATTTATGGTAGGATATATGTATTGTGTTTAATAAGGATGTCTATAGTATTGATGGTAGGACATATGTATTGTGTTTTATGAAGATGTCTAAAGTATTGATGGAAGCTCATATGTATTGTGTATTATGAAGATGTCTTAAGTATTGATGGTAGGACATATGTATTGTTTTTATAAAGATGTCTAAAGTATTGATGGTAGAACATATGTATTGTGTTTTATGAAGATATCTATAAAGCATTTATGGTAGGATATATGCATTGTGTTTAATAAGGATGTCTAAAGTATTGATGGTAGGACATATGTATTGTGTTTTATGAAGATGTCTAGTATTGATGGTAGGACATATGTAATGTGTTTTATAAGGATGTCTAAAGTATTGATGGTAGGACATATGTATTGTGTTTGATGAAGATGTCTATAGTATTGATGGTAAGACATATGTATTGTGTTTTATGAAGATGTCTAAAGTATTAATTGTAGGTCATATGTATTGTGTTTAATGAACATGTCTAAAATATTGATGGTAGGACATATGTATTGTGTTTTATGAAGATGTCTAAAGTATTGCTGGTAGGACATATGTATTGTGTTTTATGGAATTGGCTTAAGTATTGATGGTAGGACATATGTATTGTGTTTTATGAGGGTCTAAAGTATTGATGGTAGGACATATGTATTGTGTTTTATGAAGATGTCTTAAGTATTGATGGTAGGTCATATGTATTGTGTTTAATAAAGATGTCTAAAGTATTGAGAGTAAGACATATGTATTGTTTTTAATGAAGATGTCTAAAGTATTGGTGGTAGCACATATGTATTATGTTTTATGAAGAAGTCTAAAGTAATGATGGTAGGACATATGTATTATGTTTTATGAAGATGTCTAAAGTATTGGTGGTAGGACATATGTATTGTGTTTAATGAAGATGTCTAAAGTATTGATGGTGGGTCATATGTATTGTGTTTTATGAAGATGTCTAGTATTGATGGTAGGACATATGTATTGTGTTTTATGAAGATGTCTAAAGTATTGGTGGTAGGACATATGTATTGTGTTTTATGAAGAAGTCTTAAGTATTGATGGTAGGTCATATGTATTGTGTTTAATGAGGATGTCTTATGTATTGATGGTAGGTCATATGTATAGTGTTTTATGAAGATGTCTAAAGTATTGATGGTAGGACATATGTATTGTGTTTAATGATGATGTCTTAAGTATTGATGGTAGGTCATATGTATTGTGTTTTATGAAGATGTCTTAAGTATTGATGGTAGGACATATGTATTGTGTTTAATGAAGATGTCTTAAGTATTGATGTTAGGTCATATGTATTGTGTTTTATGAAGATGTCTAAAGTATTGATGGTAGGACATATGTAATGTGTTTTATGAAGATGTCTAAAGTATTGATGTAGGACATATGTATTGTGTTTTATGAAGATGTCTAAAGTATTGATGGTAGGACATATGTATTGTGTTTAATGAAGATGTCTAAAGTATTGATGTTAGGACATATGTATTGTGTTTTTATGAAGATGTCTTAAGTATTGATGGTAGGACATATGAATTGTGTTTTATGAAGATGTCTAAAGTATTGATGGTAGGTCATATGTATTGTGTTTAATGAAGATGTCTAAAGTATTGATGTTAGGACATATGTATTGTGTTTAATGACCATGTCTTAAGTATTGATGGTAAGTTATATATATTGTGTTTTATGAAGATGTCTAAAGTATTGATGGTAGGACATATGTATTGTGTTTTATGAAGATGTCTTAAGTATTGATGGTAGGACATATGTATAGTGTTTTATGAAGATGTCTATAGTATTGTTGGTAGGACATATGTATTGTGTTTTATGAAGATGTCTAAAGTATTGATGGAAGCTCATATGTACTGTGTTTTATGAAGATGTCTATAGTAATGATGGTAGGACATATGTATTATGTTTTATAAAGATGTTTATAGTATTGATGGTAGGACATATGTATTGTGTTTTATGAATGTGTCTATAGTATTGAAGGTAGGACATATGTATTGTGTTTAATGAAGATGTCTTAAGTATTGATGGTAGGTCATATGTATTGTGTTTTATGAAGATGTCTAAAGTATTGATGGTAGGTCATATGTATTGTGTTTAATGAAGATGTCTATAGTATTGATGGTAGGACATATGTATTGTGTTTTCTGAAGATGTCTATAGTATTGATGGTAGGACATATGTATTATGTTTTATAAAGATGTTTATAGTATTGATGGTAGGACATATGTATTGTGTTTTATGAAGATGTCTATAGTATTGATGGTAGGACATATGTATTGTGTTTTATGAAGATGTCTAAAGTATTGATGGTAGGTCATATGTATTGTGTTTAATGAAGATGTCTAAAGTATTGATGGTAGGACATATGTATTGTGTTTTATGGAGATGTCTAAAGTATTGATGGTAGGACATATGTATTGTGTTTTATGGAGATGTCTAAAGTATTGATGGTAGGACATATGTATTGTGTTTTATGAAGATGTCTATAGTATTGATGGTAGGACATATGTATTGTGTTTTCTGAAGATGTCTATAGTATTGATGGTAGGACATATGTATTATGTTTTATAAAGATGTTTATAGTATTGATGGTAGGACATATATATTGTGTTTTATGAAGATGTCTATAGTATTGATGGTAGGACATATGTATTGTGTTTTATGAAGATGTCTATAGTATTGATGGTAGGACATATGTATTATGTTTTATAAAGATGTTTATAGTATTGATGGTAAAACATATGTATTGTGTTTTATGAATGTGTCTATAGTATTGAAGGTAGGACATATGTATTGTGTTTAATGAAGATGTCTAAAGTAATGATGGTAGGTCATATGCATTGTGTTTTATGAAGATGTCTAAAGTATTGATGGTAAGACATATGTATTGTGTTTAATGAAGATGTCTAAAGTATTGATGGTAGGACATATGTATTGTGTTTTATGAAGAAGTCTAAAGTATTGATGGTAGGTCATAGGTATTGTGTTTTATTAAGATGTCTAGTATTGATGGTAGGACATATGTATTGTGTTTATAAGGATTTCTGAAGTATTGATGGTAGGACATATGTATTGTGTTTTATGAAGATGTCTAGTATTGATGGTAGGTCATAGGTATTGTGTTTTATTAAGATGTCTAGTATTGATGGTAAGACATATGTATTGTGTTTAATGAAGATGTCTTAAGTATTGATGGTAGGACATATGTATTGTGTTTAATGAAGATGTCTAAAGTATTGATGGTAGGACATATGTATTGTGTTTTATTAAGATGTCTGAAGTATTGATGGTAGGACATATGTATTGTGTTTTATGAAGATGTCTTAAGTATTGATGGTGGGACATATGTATTGTGTTTAATGATGATGTCTATAAAGTATTGATAGTAGAACATAGGTATTGTGTTTTATGAAGATGTCTAAAGTATTAGTGTAAGAACAGATGTAATATGTTTTATGAAGATGCCTAAAGAAATGATGGTAAGACATATGTATTGTGTTTTATGAAGATGTCTAAAATCTTGGTGGTAGGACATATGTATTGTGTTTTATGGAAATGTCTAAAGTATTGATGGTAGGACATATGTATTGTGTTTTATGAAGATGTCTATAAAGCATTTATGGTAGGATATATGTATTGTGTTTTATGATCGATGTCTAAAGTGTTAATGGTAGGACATATGTATTGTGTTTTATAGAATTGGCTTAAGTATTGATGGTAGGACATATGTATTGTGTTTTATGAAGATGTCTAAAGTATTGATGGTAGGACATATGTATAGTGTTTTATGAAGATGTCTAAAGTATTGATGGTAGGACATATGTATTGTGTTTAATGATGATGTCTTAAGTATTGATGGTAGGTCATATGTATTGTGTTTTATGAAGATGTCTAAAATATTGATGGTAGGAAATATGTATTGTGTTTTATGAAGATGTTTAAAGTATTGATGGTAGGACATATGTATTGTGTTTTATGAAGATGTCTAAAGTATTGATGGTAGGTCATATGTTTTGTGTTTTATGAAGATGTCTAAAGTATTGGTGGTAGGACATATGTATTATGTTTTATGAAGATGTCTAAAGTATTGGTGTTAGAACATATGTCATCTGTTTTATGAAGATGTCTAAAGTATTGATGGTAAGACATATGTATTGTGTTTTATTAAGATGTCTAAAGTATTGGTGGTAGGACATTTGTATTGTGTTTTTTGGAGATGTCTAAAGTATTGGTGGTAGGACATATGTATTGTGTTTTATGAAGATGTCTAAAGTATTGATGGTAGGACATATGTATTGTGTTTTATAAAGATGTCTAAAGTATTGATGGTATGTCATATGTATTGTGTTTTATGAAGATGTCTAAAGTTTTGATGGTAGGACATATGTATTGGTTTTCATAAAGATGTCTAACGTATTGATGGTAGGTCATATGTATTGTGTTTTATGAAGATGACTAAAGTATTGATGGTAGATCATATGTAATGTGTTTTATTAAGATGTCTATGGTATTGATGGTAGGTGAACTGATTTGTGTTTTATGAAGATTTTTATAATGTATTTAAGAAGATGTCTTTAAAGTATTGATGGTAGGTCATATATATGTATTGTAATGAAGATGGCTTAAATATTAAAGGTAGTACATATTAAATTCAGAATGGAAATGGGGAATGTGTCACAGAAACAACAACCCTACCATAGAAAAAACAACAGCAGAAGGTCTCCAACAAGTCTTTAATGTAGCAAGAAATTCCCGCACCTGAAGGCGTCCTACAGCTGGCCCCTAAACAAATATATGCTAGTTCAGTGATAACGAACACCATGTCAATTTCTAAATTGTACACAAGAAACTAGAATGAAAATAATACAAGACTAACAAAGGCCAGAGGCTCCTGACTTGGGACAGGCGCAAAAATGCGGATAGGTTAAACATGTCTATGAGATCTCAACCCTTCCCTATACATCTAGCCAATGTAGAAAAGTAAACGGCTAACAATACGCACATTGAAAATTCAGTTCAAGCGAAGTCCGAGTTTGATGTCAAAATATGAAACCAAAGAAAATAAACAAAATGACAATAAAACATAAATAACGACAGACTTCTAGCACTCAACTTACATGCCAGCTCCAGACTTCAATTAAACTGATTGAAATATTATGATTTCATCATATGAATATCAGGCACAATCCTTCCCGTTAGGAGTTTAGTATCATACCATCATAACATATACGAGAAGAACATAACCCGTGTCTTGACAACAACTTTTTTTAATAAATTTGTCAAGTTCCGATGCACCGTAGTATCAGTAGTTAACATATGTGCTTATCTCGTAAATTGATCAAGGAGGAGCATATTCAGGAAATAAAAGAGTAAGTCCAGTAGGACCCCTTATTGGCCCCAAAATATAGCAGTTTTACAAAATTGTTAAAATGTAAATTTTTAGTTATTTATTGGAAAGAAGAATGCTTCTGATACATAAATATGGGCTGTTTTTAACAATACAATATACATACATCGGGAACTATTATCATTGAGTCATACTAAATTAAGCAAATCTTCACAATTTTATCATTTTAGTTAAGTTAATAACAATCAAAACGAAGGAGTAATAAAGACTCGCAAAAACAAAGGACAGTAACATCAACAGTTATAAATAATAATTAAGAAACAACAACTCCAAATTTAAGCCGGTTTCCGCCTCAAATTAAAGTGGTCGCATGTGTGTTCATTCTTTATTTTGAAATGTAAGTTGTATTTGATGATAGTACATAACATATATAAAGGTTGAGGATGAACACGGATGCGGCCACCATCGTTTTGGACAAAACGCATCTGAAAAGTGATTTTTTTTGGGGCATATTTGATAGATTTTTCATATTTTAGCTTGAATCGAAGCGTTATTAATGAGGCAATCAGTTCGAATATTTCACATAAACTAATTGAATCAACTGAAATAGACACTTAAGTGTTTAAAAAGTGACCAGAATCTTTCGTCAGATGAACCTGAAATTTGAGGCCAAAATCGGCCCTTACTGGGACCTACTCATTTACTTAAAAAGATACATGTATAACAAACTCCAATATGAGTAGATCAGTCAATTACAGTATAAGCAATTATGATAGAGCTTGATATTTTGTAAAATCACTCGATGCAGTTCGTAGATGCCTTTTTATAAGTCATGCTGAAATAAATGAAATCCGGTAATATAAAAAAGAAGATGTGGTATGATTGCCAATGAGACAACTATCCACAAAAGACCAAAATGACACAAACATTAACAATTATAGGTCACCGTACGGCCTTCAACAATGAGCAATGCCCATACCGCATATAGTCAGCTATAAAAGGCCCCACTCAGACAATGCAAAACAATTCAAGTGAGAAAACTAACGGCCTTATTTATGTAAAAAAAATGAATGTTGATTTAACTGTTAACTTGCGTTTAATGAATATTTCTCGAGTACTAATGGGAAGTTATAGGTATTGTGTTTTAAGAATATTGCTAAGTATTTATAGCATGTCATTTGTATAATGTTTTATGGAAATAATGCTCATTAAGTATTTATGATAGTTCATATGAATTTAGTTTTACAAAGACTGGTACTTTAATAGTGTTGAAACTGGCGTTAAAAACTAATCAATCAATCAATAATTATGCCCAAAAAAGTATGATAAGAAGAAAGTATCTATTGCAATGAATAATCATCAGTCGGGAAGGAAAAGGTAAAACAACAAAAATACCGAACCCAAAGAATATTCAGAACGGTGTCTATCTGAAATCTAGGTCATTCCCATGACTATCACGCCTTAAGCCTCGGTCACACCTTACCGGATAGCTCGAACGGACGCCTAACGGATAACTTTTTTTCAATCCGTTCATGTCCGTTATACATCCGTTCTTATCCGTTAGACGTCCATCCATATCCGTTGCATGTCCGTTAAGCGTACGTTTTATCCGTCGACGTCCGTTCTGTCCGGTGGAAAATTTTGAGCATGTTCAAAACTTTGAACGGACGTCCAACGGATAAATTGTCCGTTGAACGTTCGTTAGGCGTCCGTTTTGTACGGTACTCGTCCGTTTCATTTCCGTTTTGTATCCGTTACGTGTCTGTTATACATCTGTTGGAGGTCTGGAAGATAGATTCACAAACGGACTTCTACCGGACGTTTAACGGACAAAACGGACTTCTACCGGACGTTTAACGGACAAAACGGACTTCTACCGGACGTTTAACGGACAAAACGGACTTCTACCGGACGTATAACGGATAAAACGGATGATGAACGGATCCGAAACGGATAAATGCTAATTGAAAATTTCGCGTCAGAAATGCCAATTATTGGTATGTCAGATTTCTTAATGTTCATGAATTCTTATTATCTTCACAATCAAGCAGTTCTTATTCAGGCCAGATACTGCCCTTTGGCGGAATTTTGAAGAACAAACCAAAATCAGTTACACAGAAACATTTTCAATATTTATTCGATTTACATGTATTATTATTGTCGCCTTTGGTTTTTCCATATATCTTGTTCATCCGTTTTATCCGGTACGCTTCCGTTAGGTAGCACTCCACAGTTAGGTGTGTAGTTTCGCATTTTAGCGAGCAATAAAACTCATTTTTGGATAGCTGAGTACTAAAATAGCCTTCGTATTGGGTTTATATGATCATCAAGATTATGTAATGCATGTAATATATGTTATTTTCTGTATGACCGTCCGTATTTGCATGCCCATACCATACATTGGTCCGGCAATTTTTGTATTGTTTTTTAAAACTTTTTGTCGCACGAACTTTGTGATTAGATTTTATGAAAAAATGAGGCGAAAGACACCCGTTTTTCATTTGATCATTAGGAAGATCTATGCAAACAGTTTCTAAAAAAATATCACTCAAAGGCATTGAAATTCTAGTTTGATCCAAATTTTGGGGGATATGTGACATGTTCACCACCCTTTTGCAATATTTTATGGTAAATAAATGCAGAATGTTGCCATGGATACACATAAAAGGAATTATTTTTCACCCTTTTATCTTTGGAAAATTAAATCTATGGAAGATACTGATTACATACATATCCACATGTACAACACAGACAGTAAGGTTAATGTATTAGAAATCCAGGAATAGGAGATGATAAAACATTTTGTGGCTCATTTTTAATTTTATTTTCTAACTGTGGAGTGCTACCTTATGTGTCCGTTTTATGCGGTACTCGTCCGTTGGATGTTGGATGTATGTTCGACATCCGTTCTGTCCGGTACGTGTCCGTTTCTCGTACGTTGCATATCCGGTGGGTGTCCGTTACGCATCCATTACACGTCCGTTTTATTCGGTCAGTACATCAACGGACTCCCAACGGATAACAATTTTGTCAACGGACAACTTTTATTTTCATCCGTTAGTCGTCCGTTCGTGCTATCCGGTAAGATGTTACCGAGGCTTAAGAAACGATTTTTGTTATTTAAATCATAACCTAGAAGTTGAAGAAAGTATAATAATCAGATAAAAAATAAGTAGCAATTAAACCAGAAGAAATAATTCGTGAACAGTTTATTGAAATATTTTAATGTGCTTAAGTTTAAAGAAGCAACCTATTTAACACCAAGGCATACATATGATTAAAGTTGAAAATGTTTAGTCAAATTAAATAGTAAAATAACAAAAATATCAAACTCAAAGGAAATTTAAATGAGAAAGGCCCTTAACGAAGGATGAAATGCTCAAAAACATCAATCGTTTGGAGAAAAACTCATATTCCTAACATTGTAGAGGCATTTTCTTAGGAAGAACCAGCTGAGTAAAAGTTCGTAACAATTTGGGTACTCATACTGATTAAAAGTTTTTGTTTTTTTTTAATTAACTTTTATATAAACTTTTAAAGTTGCCTTAAAGTTGGGGAAATTGTAATTTTATTTTTTTAGTATAAACACTTAGAGAATGGTAGCGTTTTACTGCTGGGGATTTTTACTTTTAACACCAAAACCCAATAGTCATAATATTGTGTTTCAATCAATTGAGCGAAACTTAGAACATTGGTATTAAATTTTTTGACGAAAATCTATTTGACTAAAAACAGGCCCCATTACATATAAAGTTCTCTGCTTTTACTTTGTATATAAGTTGGAGGTTTAGCTGATTATTAAACCAGGTTTATTATATCATTTTCTTCAGGAAATGTCTGTTCCTAGCCGGAAAGATGGCACTTGTTTTTCACTTGTTCCGTTAGATTGATCAATAGCGTTTGAATTTGTCTTCACGTTCAGTATTTGCTGATATACTTCCTTTAATGTACCAGAAAATACTGCTAGTATTAAACATGTATGCTATGAAATCCTAGTATTTTCTGATGCATTTCAATCACAAGTTCTTTGAAAATGGCAATATTATATAGTTCCGTGACTGATCCACTTATCCTATGGAGACAGTACACACAGAGAGGCGTGTTGATCAGGGTTTTTTCTTTCTTACTTTCGATGAATGTCAAAGACTTGGTATTTATCGTAAAACACTTGAGGGAATTAGGAGTAAGAACAGAAACACGTTGGTTAGGAGTCCATGAAGAAAGTAAAATCTCAAAAATACTGAACTTCGGACAGCCCTTAATTGAAATTCAAAACGCATCGAAAACGAATGGATAAGGACTGTCATATTCCTTACTTGGTACAGGCATTTTCAAATGAGGAAAATGGTGGATTAAACCTGGTTTTACAGCGCTAACCCTCTCACTTTGATGACAGTCTCATCAAATTCCGTTTTATTTTCAATGTAGGGCTGACTTGGTTCTTTGTGAACATGCATATTGAATTTCCGACTCAATGTGTCAGTCCATTCTTGGACAAGGCAAAGTTTGAAAAGGTTTATGTTCATTTCTCTTTATATTTTATATTTTCCAAAAAATATAAGAGATAAAGGAAACTTTGCAGATCATCAATACAAAAAAAGTAATAGTATAAGAAAAATAAGAAGTCCGAGATGTGGTATAATAAATACCAATGAAACAATTAACACTCTATATTTGGGTCAAATAAATAATGAGAACATCAATCTGTTTATATAAGAAATAAACACTAAGTAAACACCATGATCTGAAAGAATTTATGAATTGCTTACTCGATCATAAAATTCTACACAAGAAATGAATAATGCTACACAAAAAATAAATGTGTATTTATAATTACTGATAAAACAGATACAATGAAAAAATAACTTTTTCATTATAACAGCATTGTGTTTTCAGCAAAAAACAATTATTTAACCAGTTTTTTTTAGTTTTTTACTACTGAGTTAAAAAGTTGATACGATAAAACTAGCAAAGTGGTTTTT
Organism: Mytilus trossulus; assembly: GCF_036588685.1. Taxonomy (NCBI): domain Eukaryota; kingdom Metazoa; phylum Mollusca; class Bivalvia; order Mytilida; family Mytilidae; genus Mytilus; species Mytilus trossulus. The sequence goes on along the minus strand of NC_086376.1, from coordinate 72,571,810 downwards.
TTTTAAATTCCGAGAAAAGGAAGCAAAATATAGTAATAAATATGCATCATGGAATTTCAATATCAAAACTTGTAACATGCAATGCCGTAATTAGGAATAATGTGTTTATTTGTTTTAGAAAATTCTCATATTTGAAAGGGTTATGCTAGTTGTTGACGAGTACACATCGTACATCATGAATGCTGTTTGTGTTTTGAAAGTTGCACTGGTAATGAGTTGTTTTGTTCATAAGATTATTTCTGGATCGTGTACTCCAAAACTTGGTATGTTTTCTTGCTTATTGAAATTCATTAAATCTAACAGCTAATCAATTGTCATGTTTTGAAGCCGTAGTTTACCGATTGTCACCTTAACGTAAACAACCAACAAAGAAGAATTCATAATGATCGCGTTTATAACATAGTATACAATCAAATAAAAGTTTATCTCGATGACGATACATGCGTATTGTGATCATCGGATTTTTACGAGAAGAGTCACGGTTAGATCACTTGCAAAAATAAAATATGTTGGCAAATTGCTTCCTGGAAACAAGTAACTGAAATAATGAAACTTTTAATTGTGGTCAAATTCAAGAATTTTCCTCATAAAAAAGTATATGTACATAAGTTTTATAATGAAAACTATCCATTTAGTTATTTAAAAAAAACATGCATTAATTTGTTTTGATTTAAGGTTTCATTTGACTTAAAATCTAAACAAAAGAAAACATAACTTAAATGATTGAAAACTTGGTTATAATTTCATAAATTGTTTTAAAAAACGATTCACATAGGGAAATATTAGTTAGAATGCATGGGATTTATTTATCTTGCATGAAAATGCTTTTCTATTTTGATAAATATTTTCATATTTCAGACAAAATGCATTGTGCATAGAAAACCATTATCCATACTAGTTGTAGAATTTTATTAGAACTTAAAAGCAAAAACACAGGTTACAATTGGTTGTGTTGTAATTTGCTAGGTTAACGTACTAAATCTAAGGGAATATCCAACAGTTTATAACTGACGGTAATAATATTTTTCCTTTAAGATATAGAGGCTTTTTTTTACCTGCATAAATCAAACATGTGATAAAAATGTACCTTCATGTGCTACTTTTTTTTAGTAAAATTAGGTCGAAATTTCCGATTTTTTATAAAAATTCAGATATGTGGATTTATTATTCCACCCAACAAAAATGCATATCTTATTTTTGTTTTAAACTTAACCACAAGCTGTTTTTGTTAAATTATTTATAAGTTCTCTTTTATATAAATATCCTATAAATTTATGAAATATTTGGTTTAGAAATAACTAAAATTTATCAAATTTTCATGAATGTAGAAAAAATCGTAATGTGTTGCTGTATATTTATCAAAAACAATGCATCGTTGACTTTTTCATGAAATTTGATACAAATTATCTTCAAACCGAATGTCATTTTAAAACAGGGGGTCCATGAACTCGTTTAAAAGTTAAATCAGTTAGAATGATAAAAAAAACGATATGTCACAGTTTGACGTTTACCAAAACATAAAGCTACATGATAAACCCCGAATGTAGTACTTCTTCAATTTAACAACGTCGTAGATCTGACATCCAACCAAAACATAAGGATACATGCCCTCCCGCGAATGTAGAACTGCTTCAAATTACCAAAATCGTATATCCTTCAACTAAAACATAAAAAGCTACATGCCCACACCGCGAATGTAGTTCGGCTTCAAATTGACAACGTCGGAGATACTTCAACCAAAACATGAAGATACATGCTCAATCCGAGAATCCAGTACTGCTTCGAATTAACGACGATATGTAACATTTCTTATGAATAAAAACAAGTGAATTTGTTGATGCACATCATTTCTGGTAATATTACAATTTTAGGTTTTTGCTTATACTTCAAAATGTATCTTTTGCAATGTTTGTTCATGTTAATTCTCCATGGATGCCTTATTCCATATTAAGGAATACAGGGCATGACTGGGAAAAATGTTGTTTTGGTAATTCGTTTAAATATTGAGCTTGTTTTTTTTAAACAGAAAAGTCCCTTTTAGAAGACCTTCGTAGTATGACGATGAAAATAAAAAGAGGAACCGAGGAAGGTAATTTATATATGATCAGTATTAAGTAAGTGGTTTTTCCACATTGAAGAAGTACCCAACATTCTTTAACATTAATTGTTCCAATAATATTTTCATAGAATCATCACGGTAAAATATAGGTTCTAAGCACAGAACCGAGTTCAGTATGAAATGTTCTTTACTACTTTTTTTAGACATTGAATGATTAAAAATTGAACTTATTCTGTGAACACCGTCCTGTTTATTATTGAACTGAAGATGAATGCCATTTAATTTTGTGTTGTGTCCCGGTCTCATTTAACTCTATGTTCTGTTTGTCCACATCAATTTGAAGCTTTATGTAATGTGTTAAAATACCGAAATAATGTGACATACTAACACTTTTTAAGGTAAGCAGCTCTGATTACCTTATTTACAATTTTATTACAGCCTTTTTAACTTGAGCTCGAAATTATTACTTCTATTTCAAATAATTTTTTCACAAATAACAATTGCTTGACTTTAAGAATCTTTTCTGTAATTTCTATACAGGTATGAATCAACCCGACGAAAAATTTTCAGCCTTTGCAGCTTCTTTAACTGCATCAAAAACTTTAGGAGCCGGCGAAATAATAAAGTTTAACAAAGTTTGGACGAACATAGATGATGATTACAATCCAATGACTGGCATATACACTGCTCCGAAACGAGGGGTCTACTATTTTTCGTCCTCTGTCATGTCACAATACGATAAAACTCTTCGTGTTTTTCTATGTAAAAATAACCGTCGGATAGTAGCTGTTTTCACTGGTTATTCTGATACTAACATGGCAACTCTAAATATGGTATTAGAGCTAAAGAAAGGTGACACAGTATACATCAAGCAAGATGGACCGCAGAAATACATCTACAGCGAATCTCAAAGCAACTACAATATGTTTTCTGGATATCTTATTAGATGAATTACGTGCATATGAGAAACTGTAAAAATAAAGCAAAAATGATAGCAAATTGTTGAAATTTATCCTCGGATATTAGTTATCTCTGAGAGTACAAATTTGCAATCTCCATCATAACCAGTCAATACGTGTATGTTTGTTAAAACTAAAACAAAAACATCAAGCTGTTGTTATACCACAATCATAAAACTCGCTTCTTTGAACTTCAAATAAAATGAAAATCAGGCAAGAATTCGATCACCTGCCGGGTTAAAACAAAGGCTTGAAACTTGGCGTCGATAGTTTTTTTGGTATAAAAGAGAAGAGCATAATCATAAGCATATCAACATATCCATTTCAATATTTATTTTGTCCTGGTATGCAGGTTAGGTATGCCACTGGTCGTTTTACAAAGAGATACAGTAAATAACAGGTGCTTTCAAAAATTATACGTATGATACTTGTTGTCATTTGTTGTTGTGGTTAATAAGTGCTTCCAGTTTTTTTAAATAGACTGGACTATTAGTTATTCTTTTTGATTTGTTTTGATCTAGCCATTGTATGGCCCTGTATAGCCTACTGTTGTATGTAAGCCAAGTCTCTGTGTTGAAGACCATACATTAATTGTTACATTTTTATACATAATGACTTAGATGTCGAGTTGTCTCATTGGCACTCATACCACATTTTATTATCTTTATAATTTTTTGTAACTATAATGGCACTTATCGTGTCGAATCTTTTAGAATGAGAGGTTTTATAACTGACAAAGACTTGCTATTACTTTATGAAAATTGAAGATTTTTTATACGGTTTGAAATAGACCTTATCGAAATATTTGAAATCTTTTCTTTTTTTAAGATTTGTCTAAAAAAAAAAGTCAGATTTCTGCGATGGACTGCTTCTTAATTGATGATGAATTGCAATTGACAGGCATTGTAAATGCTATATACTAGATCTTGTTTTGTGAAATTTTAATACCTTGATAGTAATTCTAGAACAATAAAATACATTAGTATATTGATAAATAAAACATTTCAATACGTATCGAAGCGATGATGAATCTTTCATTGTTTACTTTGCAACGCACTTAAACACTTGACAGACAGTATTGGAAACGTATGTTTGACTTTCAGTAAACCAGAACATTATACAAACGTCATCATTGTCCAAGACATCAACAGAATTCTTGTACTAGTCAATAATTGGTTGAATGATAAAGTAACATAATAACGAGAAACCCACTCAGGTGTATTTGTCAATAGAAAATTACATCGATGCTATGTTACAGCTGAAAACAGATAAAAAATAGATAGAAGCATCATTTCCTGAACAGCAAGTTAACGGTATTAATTATAGATCTGTTTCATAATATAGCAATTTTCCAATTGATTTTAAAATATTTGTATTCAGTTCATAGACTACGATCCAGGTAAGAACTTCGTTACATACTTATGTATTTTAAGACCCTCAGTTCTTTTCTGTTTTTGTTTTTGTTTAAACATAGGAACAATACTAAGCTCTTTTTTCATCAACCAAATCCTTGAATACGAGACAACAATTTTTGGCCAACATCTTATCTATGATGTAAAAGATGTGAAATAATTGCCAATGAGACAACTCTCAATAATAGACCAAATGACACAGGAATTAATAAATATAGGATGCCGTACAGCCTTTAACAGTGGACAGAGCCAATACTGCAAGGTCAGCTATAAAAGGACCCGAAATGACAGATGTGAAACAATTCAAAAGAGAAAACTAACAGTCTACTTAATGTACAAAATAATATATGAAAAACAAATGTTACACATCAACAAACAAAAACCACCGAATTACAGGTTCCTGACATGGGACATACACTTACAGAATGTACCGGAGTCAAACTAGTTTGTTTGCCTCGAACCCACCCCTTACTAACTCGGTACAGTGGTGAAACGGCGCATTACAATATCTATGCAAAATAATGAACGAAAAACATAAGAATTAACGAAAATTTTAAACCACTTAATAATAGGCTTTCGGGTTAGGACGGAATGTGAGTTTATTTAAAATTGAGTTCCATAAGGCCGGGAATAATTTTAGTCGGTGCTTAGATTCCGACAGGCAGGATTTTTTTGCAAAACAATAAACATTGGTTGAATAGATATCAAAAGTACCAGGATTGTAATTTAGTACGCCAAACGCGAGTTTCGTCTACATAAGACTCATAGGGGACGCTCAAATCGAAATATTTATAAACCCAAACAAGTACAAAGTTGAAGAGCATTTAGAATCTTAAATTCCCAAAAGTTGTGCCAAATACGGCTAATGTAATCTATGCCTGGAATAAGAAAATCCTTAGTTTTTCAAAAATTCAAAGTTTTGTAAACAGGAAATTAAAAAAATTCCACATAATTGATATTCATGTCAACACCGAAATGTTGACTACTGGGCTGGTGTTCCCCCTCGGGGACGAAACATCCACCAGCAGTGGCTTCGACCCAGTGGTTTAAATAGTTATCAAAAGTACCAGGATTATAATTTAGTACGCCAGACGTACGGGGCGCCGAATTGGACTCTTGTGGTTTTGTACAAAATTCAATTCTGTCATAACAAAATCATTTTTGTCTTACAAAACTAGGTGATACAGACCTGTTTTATTAGAACTTCAATTTTGTGATGAGAAAATTCATTTTTGTAGACAAAAGTAAATTTTGTCAAATAGGTACGCAAATATAAACTTATTTGCATATCAAATAGACTTTTGTTACCTGATATGGAAATTAAAACACAAAAGTCAATTGTGTGAGACAAAATTTACTTTTGTTTCTGGGACAAAATTTTGTCAATTTTGTCTCACAAAGATCAATTTTGTGACGACTAAATTCAATTTTGTAACGCCAAAATTCGCTTTTGTAAGACAAAATTGACTTTTGTGAGACAAAATTCAATTTTGTCAATTTTGTAACACAACAGTCAATTTTGTATGCAAATTAGTTCACAGAATCTAAACTAAACTAATTTGCATACAAAATTGACTTTTGTCGCCCAATTTTCAAATAAAGTAACAAAAGTCAAGTCTGTGTAACAAAAATGAGTTTTGTCATGACAAAAGTGAATTTTATCCACTGAAAGAAAATTTTGTATAACAAAATTTTCAATTTGTAGTATGCTACAAATTTTGTTAAACTGAACTCTTTTGTTGAACAAAAGTCACTTTTGTCCGTACAAATTGAATTTTGAGTACAAAACCACAAGAGTACCATTCGGCGCCCCGTAAGAGGCGCGTTTCGTCTACACAAGACTCATCAGTGACGCTCAAATCAAAGTATTTATAAAGGCAAACAACTACAAAGTTGTACAAAGTACGAAAACTGGCATGTAGAAAGGTGATACATGTACAATTCAGGATATACCTGGTTTCTATGAAGTTAAACATATAGGAAGAAATATTACGAAGGCAGTGAAAATTGCCAAATTGGTTGAATAGAAAGGAATTCTGAATTGGTGGTATGACTTACCTTTATACAAGAAAAACATATTACTACATTCAATTGTATATAAATGAAAAAAAAACAAGGCACCACTATATCCTTGTGATACTCATAGTATAGAAACTAAATGTAACAGGTGAACAAAGGATATGTTCAAATGGGCATTATCTGTCAATTCATGTTCATCGATTGAACTCAAATTCTTATATTTTATTTATAACATACTACAACGTAGATACAAATTATAACATACTACAACGTATATCCAAACTATAACATACTACAACGTATATCCAAATTATAACATACTACAACGAATATCCAAACTATAACATACTACAACGTATATCCAAACTATAACATACTACAACGTTTATCCAAACTATAACATACTACAACGTTTATCCAAACTATAACATACTACAACGTATATCCAAACTATAACATACTACAACGAATATCCAAACTATAACATACTACAACGTATATCCAAACTATAACATACTACAACGTATATCCAAACTATAACATACTACAACGTATATCCAAACTATAACATACTACAACGTATATCCAAACTATAACATACTACAACGTTTATCCAAACTATAACATACTACAACGTATATCCAAACTATAACATACTACAACGTATATCCAAACTATAACATACTACAACGTATATCCAAACTATAACATACTACAACGTATATCCAAACTATAACATACTACAACGTATATCCAAACTATAACATACTACAACGTTTATCCAAACTATAACATACTACAACGTATATCCAAACTATAACATACTACAACGAATATCCAAACTATAACATACTACAACGTATATATCCAAATTTTAACATACTACAACGTATATCCAAATTTAAAGAAAGTCAAAAATAAACAATGATAATGCCTGGGCTCCATAATTTGTGTCCGCAATTCGTGTCGACAAATTTATGTGACGTATATAATTTTTCTGACGTCGGACACTCAAGTAGATCCATGTGTTCGTGGATAGGTTTTTGTGTCCTGTGAAATTGTTCCTTTTAAAAGTTTTGGATTCTCATAAATTCTATGTATAACTTTTGGACTATTTCGATTTCTGTAATTTATTCTTACATACTTTTGATTTTTTAACCCTGTCTGCGCTCATTGCCTATGTAAAATTTAAAATTGTTTATAATCCAGGTACTTTTGATAACTATTGTATGCACATTGAACGACAAATTTATGTGACGTATATAATTTTTCTGACGTCAGACACTCAAATCAATCCATGTGTTCGTAGATAGATGTTGTTGTGTCCTGTTAAATTGTTATACGATGATGACTGATGTTCCCATATTTTGACTATTTTATTGATTGGGACTTTTTATTTAACGCATCATGTAAATGTAACGGAATTTGATGAGAATGTTATTAAAGTGAGAGGGTTAGCGCTATAGAACCAGGTTTAATCCACCATTTTCTACATTTGAAAATGCCTGTACCAAGTCAGGAATATGACAGTTCTTGTCCATTCGTTTTTGATGCGTTTTGTTTTTTGATTTTGCCATGTGATTATGGACTTTCCAAATTGATTTTCCTCTGAGTTCAGTATTTTTGTGATTTTACTTTTTTCTGAAAGGTAACTAGTTACCCATCGATGTGACCTCCGAAGACTTTCGACAGTCATATAACCCAATATAAATATGCATATAGATATAAATAGATAGTAAATTCGTGCATTTGATTTTTCTAGGTCTTTTTGATTTCACATTGTAGGCTAAACATATATGTTAATCATTGTTCTTACCTGTATAAGCATGTACACAGTCAGAAAAATGGCAATGCTATCGTATAGTTCGTTTCTCTCTGTGTTGCATCGGCGTTTGGTTTGTTGCCCTTTAGTGTTTCTGTTGTTTCGTTGTTTCCCTCTTATACTTGATGTGTCTCCCTCAGTTTGAGTTTGTAAACTAGATTTGGTTTTTTTAATCGATTTATCACTTTCGAACAGCGGTATACTAATGTTGCCTTTATTTGATGATCGAATCAGTCAATGATATCTTTCCCTTGTTTCGCTTACAAGGATGACATTATTTACCATAATTTCTGGTACTTCCCTCGCCTGAATTTGTGTACATTCTTTATATACAACTCGTCTAAACATCAACTCAACAATGTTAAGTCTGTAAATTTGCACTTCCCCCGCCGGGATTTAAACCTATGCTACTGAGATATCGTGACACCAAATCGCCTGCACTGTAACCGGCGCGCTAGACAATAACGTAGCTAGTACATCTTCAACCTCATCGTTGTGTTCATATGTCTTTCCAAGATTGAAACTTTTTTGGTGGCTCATTTTTGCTATATAACTTGGTTTATCTTTGTTACTAGTAACTAGGTTTTTAATGGCGGATTCAAGAAACCCTCATTTAATTGATTTTGAAAAAAAATCTAAACCCAGTGTTTAGATTGTATTTGGCACGATGATTCGAATGAAATTTGAAGGCAATCTGAGCTTTTGTCATCACTTTACGTCTTTCGTTTGTATATTATTCTCTAAAATAAAAAAAAATTGAAACAATTTAATTGATTTAAATTAGTGTGTATGCTTCCTGTAAATGATGCTTAATTTTGTTATTTTCATCTAGACTGATCAACAATCATGGTCACCTTGTCTAAAAATGTAACGATTGTATCAAACTACAGTGTTGTGTAAAAATTTATAAAAACAGCAGCTTGAGAGAAATCTGACAAAACTAAAGTAGGCACAAAAAGTTATATAAACAACGAACGTTAAAAAAACGGCCTATCGATTTTCCTTAAATTGTTGAACTTTTTTTTTGTCATTTTCTTGGCATTGTTTCATGAACTACCTTAAAAGTGTAAATTAAATAAATGATCAGCGTGGTTCTGTTTGATTTGGAGTAATTGTATTTTGCCCCTGATTTTTTTTGTTTTCTCATTTTTTACCTGTTATTGTTTGTTTTTGTAAAAACTGTAAGGATAGGTTGAAGGTTTAAACTGCAATTATGATCAACATGACAAAGTCTGTCTACTCTGAAAGTTTTAATGCCCCTTTGATATTTTCTTATCAAGACAATTTATTTCAACAATTGACTAGAATTTTAAACCTGTTAATGTTAGTGTACACAAATAACGCTTTACATTGGTCTCAATGTTCACTATGCATGGTACGAATGGAAAGTTATATTGCATCTTTTTAATAATATATCTATCATGTATTAAGATAGATTAAAAGATAATCCAAAACGAATGATATTTTCCACCATCACTAAATACAAATAATCACTTAATACCATATACACAAGGTAAATTGATATCAATTACAGTACTTTTTTTCGTTTTTCATCTGATGACGTTCATAATATTTTTTAGATAAACCGATTGTGTTTGACATTAAAAAAATTCTCTGTTTTCTAATGATTATCGATTTAAATCCATAGCATTCAATCGTTTTAGCTGCTGAAGCAAAACACAGATTACACACATGTGTGATTTATTTTAATTGAGCCGATTGCGATTGTTCATTTGTTCACATTTGCATTATTTAACATCCTAATTTGATGTTTCTTTTAAAGACCATCTCTGAAAAGGACAAAAAGATCGATCGCAATTAGTCTCGCTAATATAGGCGTCAGTTGGTTAGTGTAAAGCTTAGATACTGTCGCTTTACATTATTAGGGCTATTTTTTCCATGGCTTTTTTTCACATACCTGACCTTATTTAACTTGTCATCAAGTTGTATCGATAGCAGGAAATATTTATTGAAAACTCTCACGTGGGTCAAATATTAAAATCCGTTTAATTTAACATCAAAAGAGCAATACAAATCGTTAAGTATTATTTGCTGCATTTAACTAACACAGATATTGAAAACTAATAAATTTCCAGTCAATATAGAATTTTTGAGGTATCATATAACAAAAAAAAAAATATGATTCAGACAGCTAGCTAAAGTTAAACATGGACAATACTTCCGAATTAAATGAAATGGTAAGTTAGAAATTGTCAGATTTTTTCGTTTGAGCTCAATCTTTGATTTCAGGTAATGGTTACAATATGTTAAAAATGTTTAAACTGAAAAGATATGTCCATCCTTTAGAAATTAAAATGTTTGAAATATATTTCATCGAATTGACCAAATTCGAAGCTGGAAAAACATAACGTGACAGACAGATTTTTTGTTTGGACCTAGTTGGCGAGGAAATATTGTTGGAAATTCGAGGAAAAATTGAAACTGACGTCCTCATTGATTTTATAAATGGCAATCAAAATGAGCGTCCGGTCGTCATTTAAACCATATGGTGAACTTAGAAATTTTGTAGAAGTGTTTGTAGGACTTTTTCCTCGAATTATTTCATTGAATTGACCAAAATCGAAGCTTGGAAGACAACGTGAAAGAAAAAATTTCGTTAGAATTTTTGGACCTTGTTCGCGAGGAAATCTTCTTAAAAATTCGAAAAAAAAGAAACTAACGTTCTCAATGATTTTATAAATGGCAATCAAAATGAGCGTTCGATCGTCATTTAAACCATATGGGGAACTCAGAACTTTGGCGTACTATATTTTAATCCTGGTACTTTTGATAACTATTTACACCACTGGGTCGATGCCAATGCTGGTGAACGTTTCTTCCCCGAGGGTTTCACCAGCCCAGTAGTTAACACTTCGGTGTTGACATGAATATCAATAATGTGGTCAGTTTTTTAAATTTCCTGTCTATCAAACTTTGAAATTTTCGAAAAAAAATAAGGATTTTCTTATTCCAGGCATAGATTACCTTAGCCGTATTTGGCACAACTTTTTGGAATTTTAGCTCCTCAGAGCTCTTCAACTTTGTACTTGTTTGGCTTTATAAATATTTTGATATGAGCGTCACTGATGAGTCTTATGTAGAAAAAACGCGCGTCTAACGTACTAAATTATAATCCTGATACCTTTGATAACTATTGTAGAAGTGTTTGTAGGACTTTTTCCTTGTATTATTTCATCGAATTGGACCAAAGTCGAAGCTTGGAAGACATAACGTGACAGACAGATTTTTTGTTAGCGAGGAAATCTTGTTGGGAATTCGAAAAAAAAGAAACTGACGTCCTCATTGATTTTATAAATAAGCGTCCGGTCGTCCTTTAAACCATATGGTGAACTCAAAACTTTTGTAGAAGTGTTTGTAGGACTTTTTCCTCGTATTATTTCATCAAATTGACCAAAGTCGAAGCTTGGAAGATATAACGTGACAGACAGATTTTATGTTAGAACTTTTAGACCTTGTTCGCGAGGAAATCTTCTTGGAAATTCGAGAGAATAAAAGAAACTGGCGTCCTCATTGGTTTTATAAATGGCAATTACAATGAGCGTCCGGTCGTCATTTCAACCATATGGTGAACTCAGAACTTTTGTAGAAGTGTTTGTAGGACTTTCAAACGCGTTATAATTTTTATCTGCTGAATTCTTGAAATGACAATACGTGTACACTATATAGAACTGTAAATTGAATTTTAAGAAATTGATTGTTAATAAGCAGCTTATTAACAATCAATTTCTTTTAGCAAGGCATAATAATTTAGTGTTTAGAGTGGTGGTCGAACTTACATACATGTACATACACTTGTGATTTTTCTGCTAAAAGACGAATAACTCTCTCGTAAACATGTTCAATCGCCCAGCAAATGAACGTATATGCAAAACCTGCTTGTGATAAATTAAGACAGAGACCGGTTACAAACAGAAATCGTATCTAATTTAAAACATTCAAATACAAATACAAAAAAATATGACGACGAGAAAAAGGAAAATGAGATGTGTTTGTGTATTATCTTGAGAAGAAACGTACTATCATTTGCAAAATATTCTGACGTCTCCGATTATATAACATGTACTTTGATACGTTACCCGGATTTGATTTGATTTTCGTCAGTCGATTTATGAATTTCGAACAGCGGTATACTACTGTTGCCTATATTAGATCTTTGTATATTCATGTATTTGTCCTTTAATACCCGACATGGGAAATCAGAAAACACATTTCTGTATTTTCTATGTTGTTGCCATTTAAAGCACTTCTATTTACTCTCATCTTTCTTTTATGGTTTGGTGATCGACGGTAAATGTACTAAACCCAAACTATTTTACTGTGCAAACGTATTACTTACTTTTGGTTTAATGTAAAACTGCATGTGATAAAATTCTTTCAATGCATCTATTTAATCATCATATATTCAATGATGATTGCAAGATGTACGATAGCAATACAAATGAATAACTATAAACTATCAAAGTTTGTTTAAATATCAGATTAATTACTATGTTCTGCCTTTCTAACGTATTAAGAATTTATATGTTTAGATAAAAATTCCTATCGGCAACATCTCTTTCTAATAACTGCTATTTTAGAATCGATCGGTTCAAAAATGGAGAAGTAATTATTTTTATTGCTAGGGAAATCAATTCTTACCTGATACTTCATAGACTTCACGTTCAAATATTGGCTCTGTGCTGAATATTGACATTCTTTTAAAAACGGAATTAATTCAACGGTCTAGTAAACGGAATGAATTGAAAGATTATATAAACCGGAAAGAATTGCGCCCAATACTTTAAAACAAAAACGGTACAAATAGCAATCGTTAGTTACATGAAAGAGATTGATTACATGTTTGAAAAATTCAATGAAAAGTCACTAACGGGAGATAATTCAGTAAAACACAGAGTAAATATGACTTAAATTTAAATGTTATACAATTAATTTTCAACGAAGCAAAAAACAATGTACAAATAAGGAGATGTTGTATGAATGCCAATGAGACAACTATCCACCAAGGTTCAAATGAAGGAGATGTAATTTAAAACAAATATAGAAACCCGTACAGCCTTTGACAATGACAAACACCTACCGTATAGTCCACATTTAAGGATCTCTGTAATGAAAATAAAATATGGAACATTCAATTGAGAAACTTACGGCCTAATATATAACAAAATAATTTATGAAAAACAAATATGACAGTCATGAACAAATGACATCCATGGACTGAATACTCTGGTCATGGTACAGTCACATAAAGAATATGGCGCGGTTAAAGATTTAAGAAAGCGCACCCCCACCCACCCCCACCCCTAAGGTCAAAAAAGATTATGATACAGTGTTGAATTTAAGCGTGTTTTACTATTACTGTAGCAATTGAATTTAAGCGTGTTTTTTCTATTACTGTATCAATAAATGTTTCATAAGAAAATGTGAATAAAAAACCAGGAGTTTTGAGGTTGGTTTAAAGATTCTGATTCGAAGAGGAATTATTTGGCTAAAACATGTAAAAACAAACCGTTTATTCTCGGAAATTATTCAAACTATTTCAAACTACAATAGTCTGTGTTTCTCTATAAATAACGTATTTAGCTGTGTTCTTCAACGGTTAATTTCTCTTGACGAGGAATTTAATTTTAAAATATTATTTTTTGTCGTTCTCTTGTATATTTTAAAAGAATCAAATGAAGGCAACATTAGTTTACCGCTGTTCGGAAGTCATAAATCTATATCGATTGAGAAAGACCAATCGGGGTTACAAACTAAAACTGAGATAAACATCAAATATATTAAGAGGAAAACAACGAAAAAATATAAACACAAACGTACAACAAAACCCAACGATAATGTAACCCACAGAAAAGAGCCGTTACTAGGGACAGTCAATTATTGTTTTATACCGTCTGTTGCACATCTTCGCTAGCCAAGGGTTACGATCCACTCCCGTAACGGGAGTAAACGGGAGTGGATCGTAACCCTTTGCTAGCGAAGATGTCTGTTGTACTGCATATATAAAATATTGACATAGATGTTTAATAGAAATATGAGTAAAGGTATAATGTATTTTATCGAGGCGGTTTCAGTAATCGGAGCACTTGTTAATATGTAACTATCAATGATTGTTTTTCATGAATACAGTATGTGGGTTTTTTTCTCTCTCTACAGTCATCACATTATATTTCTTTCTTTGATTTCAACAATGACATATGTATTGTTTTAAAGTATAGTGTTCTCGATAATGCGTTGCTATGCCGAACAAAATGCAATGAGTAAATTGAAAAACCTTTTTTAAATGATAAAATCTACTACTAAAAAAATGTGTGCTAAGCTTGCTTAAGGTCAGTGGCAAGTATTTCATATAAATTGAGAACCTGGCCAAGATCAACTTTTCTAATTTGACAAGAACAGTTTGAGGAATGTTTGACAAGAAACTAATACACAATTCATGTATATAGCTGAATAAATCTTTTTTATGTACTGAAATACACCTACACTTTTTACAAATTTCAAAAAAATGTTCTTTTTGGTGCAGGAATAGTTTAGCAGCTTGATAACACTACTCGTCTAATTTTGTGAAAAGGCTTTTCTTGAATAATCCGAAAAATCCTAGCTCTAGTCAATCCAATGCTCTATACTCCAAATGAAAGACAGTAGTAGACATCATCAATAAATAAGTATGAATGAGAGCGATAAAACAATGATACATATATCATGTCATGAATTGATTGTTTTACGTGAAAAATTTATAAGGAAATGCATTACAAAATGATTTATCAGTTTTAAAAAAAATATATATAAACCAATATCGATATTCATAATCCATATTAATACATTTATTTACTTTGTAAGTTCAATTCTGTTCCATATATATACAGTTTGACGCAAACAGGACATCATAGAATTCTGTAGATGGGAGATTACACATTGCACGATTTCTATCCTTAACTAACGTTCTCAACTCTGAAGTAAAATTAAGCAAAATGGATATTCGTTCAATAACACAGATTTATTTTGAAATCTCTTTAAGGTTGAATGTGTTTATTGCACCATTGTTTCACAGGCACTTGTCTCTGAAAAATATCAGGGATACATTGAATTATCTAACAAAATGAAAAAGAAATAAAATAGAAAAAAATATTTTCTAATAATTGGCACCTTACTCTATAATAGCTTTGTAACTTGTGGTTGTGTTCGTATTTGGTACGTGTTATTTTCGTCAAGTATTAGCTTTTAGGAAAATGACTTGGCGCTAAACAAATTAAAATGAAGGCACGGCTTAACAATAGATTATTGAAATATTGAAATAAAATAAGCCCCATTAAAAATTGAAAATGTTATTTGAAAAACAGTGTGACACCATGTCTCCGAAAAAGGTCTTGTATTTGTGACATTTCTGCAAGTTATCGATAAGAATGCTTATTTTGATCAACAATAATGCAATAAACGTCATTGCAACCTATTGTACCTAAATTGGTATTCATTAAGTGTTTGGTTAATTGTCTACTCATTCGAATGAGAATCTACCAGAAACGTACGGCTTAATTGAACAGTTACAATAATTAATTCTCTAAGTTCAACATTTCTGGAGATTAAATGCTGGTGTTTTGAACCTAATGTCAATATGAGGGAAGGTTTGTGTTTCAATTAATGATATTTGACGAAGATGTGCGATTGCTTTTGATGTCTGTTTTATCGACAAGGTTTGCTGAATTTTGCACTGAAATATTACTTGTTGTGTACGGATCTATTTTTTCTGTGAACTGGATGTAAATGTATATTAATTAATTGTATATAACATGGAAGTTGTCTGGTAAAAGCACGATTGTGTCACAGGTTTAGAATGAAATGTTCATTATTGAAGGAGAAATTTGTTCACATCTCTCCCGATGCTCGTTATCGGTATGGATTATCACTTGACGAAAGACAAAAGCAGGGCAAATTGGTAAGGTGATATTTTTTCTTAATATATTTTTTTAAAGGTCGTCTCGGTTTTCATTTTATTATTGTGTTCGTCAGGATGGAAATTAATCCGTCTAAAAGGAAGAAAAGCACCCCAATACTAACTTATAATGTTAACAAAATGGTTTAGAGAGTTCCGAATCTGAACTCAACAATGAAGAACCTAAATTGTCTTCACAATCACAATAACTTAATTTGATACCGAATTAAATGTTGGGATTTGTTAACCATATATTTGAAATGAAGACAATAAGCCTTCATATTTTCAATGAACACTAGGAAATAGAATTCGGTCTTAATTTTTCAGATATTGGAAATCAGAAAATATCATGTTATTTTTATTTTGAATCTGAAAGTAAAAATTTCAACCAAAAACTACGACATAAATTGTCTATGAAATGATATAGTTAGTTCTGAAATGAATGAAACTTGATATTCTTTTTTAAACATGACCGTTTGTGGTTTTTTTATTTGGTGGTGGCCTGCCAGCGAGTAAACGAAACGCGCTTCTGGAGTACACATATTTAATACTGGTATCTACGATGAGTTTAATTACAACCACTTAGTCGAAGCCACGTGCACTGCTGGAACGGGTCAACAATGTCGTTTAAACAGGCATCAAAAACCGTTGAAAAGTTTCGTCAAATATTTTTTATGGAAACACAAAATTTAATGCGAAAAGATATAAAGCTAATAATTTAATAATCTGAATTTGTTTTCTCTTGTTATTGGAGCGTCACTGGTGTGATTTGTAGAAGAAACGCGCGTTTAGTGTACAAAGCTTTAAAACTGATATCTATGATATAAGTTTAATTACAATCGGTGGGTCGATGTCACGTGCCCTGCTGGTGAATGTTTTTCCCCCGAGGGTATAACCATCCCAGTTTTCAGCACTTCTGAGTAGACATTAATTATCATAGATACGGTCACTATTATAAAACAAAACCGCTTACAAAACAATAAGATTCTAGAAATACTGTAGGATTTTCTTCCCTGTGTTCATATTTATCATAATTGTATATGACAGAATTTTTCAGAATTTTGTGTCCTCATTGCTTTTCATCTTCGTAATTTATTTGGCCTTCAACATTGTTTGAGTTGTGCCTCTCTTATTATTGTTTTGTAGACGAAATGCGCGTCTGGCGAACAAAACTTAATCCTGATATTTATGATGAGTTTATATACATTCACATGGCCGATGCAATGCTGGTGAAGGTTTTTCCTCGAAGACAGCCTATAGCACTGCTGTCTTGAGTTATCATTGATATGGTTATAATTATAAACTAACTGCTAACAAACTGTGAAGTTTTACAAATACTAAAGATATTCTACCTAAGTGAAAGATTTACTTTTGCTGTGTTTTGTAAAACCTTTGTGAATTTTGTGTCCTCAATGATCTTCAACTTCGTTCTGTCACGTCCATTTGCATACTGTTTGGCACAAATTTTGCACAAGAAATTAAAACAACAATTAATAGCCGAATTGGGTACACACTGATATTTGTTTTTTATCTTAAGAGTGAAAATATTTTAAAGTAAGAGAGATTTGTTAATGGTAAAACTTTATATTTTTAGGGCTACAATGATGGGGATGAATGTTCATTGGAAGATCACTACTTAGGTGCAAAGGACACTGACAGTATGCCGTTAGGTCAATCTCAAGCACAGATTTATAATCGCAACGCTGACAAAAAAATACAAAGAAACCTAAACCAAAAGAAAAATGGATCCAATGACACCAGAACATTGGTACGAAATGATTAGTGTTTCCCTTAAAACCGTGTTATAAATACACATACATTTATTGTGTTATAAATACACATACATTTATTGTGTTATAAATACACATACATTTGTTGAAGGCAATCCCATGTATATACATGGTACGTAATGATTAGTGTTTCCCTTAAGATCGTGTTATAAATACACATACATTTATTGCAGGCAATCCCATGTATATACATGGTACGTAATGATTAGTGTTTCCCTTAAGATCGTGTTATAAATACACATACATTTATTACAGGCAATCCCATTTATATACATTCCTTAAATATATAGCTGTTCGAAGGAATTTGTCATTTGTGTCATTAACAAGAAATCCACCCAATAACTGAAAATACCTTATTAGTGGATACTCGCAGTTAAAAACTAAAAGAATTTAACCTAATGATTTAAAGGGGCACTAGCTCAATTGCACTAGCTGTCAAATTCGTGGTCACCAATTTGACTCAAATTCTCATATTTTATTTATAATTATGCAAATCATTTATCAAAACTACCAAAAGTCTAAAATAAACAGTTTACAGAGCATGGGGTAGATAATATGTAGGTTCGTTTCATGTGTATTTTAGTCCAGACGCCATCTAATTAACTATCGATTTGACCTCAGATTACCATATAAGCGATGTAAACACGAATAAAGATATGAATAGATTAAACCAACACGTGCAATTGGATTTTTTTCAAGGTCTGTTTGAGTTTATTTTATAGATTAAAAATATATTTTTCTCATTGTTTTTTACCGTATAAAATGATTTTATATGGATCGAATTCACTTTCATTGTTGACATTCTTTTTCTTTAAATAACCAGTACACGTACCATGCATGCGTTGCCAATCTCTAGCAAGGGGTTAAATTGGAGTTCAAATGAATACGAATTTAATGAGGTCGACTATTTCACTTGCAAGTGAATGAGTAATTATCAACGTTTCTTCGCTTAATTTGACAAAATTGAACCATTTTGGCTGCTAAAAGTGATTTATTATTTCATTACTTCACTTATATTATTGATTGAACAAAAAAAATCTTACTTTAGTTTTTAATATATCTTGTAACTAATGCCCCTTTAAATCATGTCACTCTGAAGAGTCAATCGCTTTCTTCAGACATACACTTAAGTCATAAATCAGTACAGAAAGATACAATGTTGTACAATCCAATACTATTTTTCATACAATTTTAAAGTAAAAAAAGTGAATTAAAAATTATAATTTTTCTTCAATAATTGAATGTCCCTTTTGTATCGCTTTTCTCTTTCTCTGTTTTTCATCATAAAAAGGAACAGACCCATTGTTTTATTGGTTGGCTTAACAATTATCAGGTTTTCTATGTTGTACCCTGTGTCACTTTAAGTCGATATGAGAATATTAAAGTCAAAGATTCCTTTTACTCATACCTAAACGCTAATAAAAAGGTCTAGACACAGCCAACTCACGAAAGTTTTTTTGTAACCAAAATAATATATGCAAAAGAGCATTACAAAAATATTAATACTGATATTTGACAGAATAATATCTTGTAAGCACTGATAAATGTTGTTTCGTGGATTTATAAAACAGTTTAACCTTTTAATAAAAGCCGAAAAATTTGGCATTCATTCCTGTACCTGGTATCTATGATAAGTTTGTTTACCAAAATGAAATATTTTGCGCAACACTAAAATTGCTTTTTATTCCTGTCGAAATTTAATAGCCATGGTTAATTCAAGTTCCAATTGTCAAATTATCTTTTTAGCATATTTTGGTTTATTAAGAACATAATTATTTTTGAATTCAAAAAGAAAATGAAACATTCTATTCTGAAGAAATTTTGAAATTGATATAACTAATATGTATTCTGAAAATAGGATAGAAAAAGAGGTAAAAGTCCATATAACCCACCTATGAGAAAACCTAAAAGATCACCACAAGCTACAGAATTGACGGACAACAAGACCTTAGAAGGTAGGTTTTCATATTGGATAAAAAAAAGTTGATGCTGATGTGTGATCAACATTATAAAAAGTAAAAAAAAGGCAGCAGTAGAATGCCGCTGTTCAAGAGTCATATTAAGTCGATTGAGAGAAAACAGATCCGAGTTACAAACTGAAACCAAAGGGAAACACATCATCTATAGAGTAAATGTTATTAGTCTAATTGAAAGTTGGATAAGTAAACATTTTGAAGAAAAACAATTTAGTAGTAATTTTTTATCATTAACAAAATAATCATGTTACATTTGTAAGTTTTGAAGATGACAATCAGAAAATAATTTTGAAAAATATGTACCTGATGAAATAAATATAACTTCATCACGTAAATTCGTCATTAGCACTTAGTTTGCTAAAGAAGCATCCATTATGTTTTAACGTCTTGTAACAGATAGGCAGTCGACAAAATAAATAAATTCGACAAAAAAATAAGTTCGACAAAAAGGGAATGAAAACCTTGCAGTAATAACAGTAATGTTTTAAATTAGTTCAGTTGTTTTTTTATGTTTTAAGGAAGAAAAACAGAAAATGCAACCGTTAATGCAGAGGATAAAACGATGCGTTTGATCAGCGATAATGTGTCTGAATACAGCAGACAACGTATGCGCGCTCTACAGATGAGTTTACGTCACTACAGTAACGTGGATGGACGGATTACAGTCAAAGAACTTAATTTAGCCTGTCAGGTTAGTATTTTTTTACCATTATCAGTAATCTAATATTTCAGGAATTCAGATGACTTTTAATAATGATGATAAAACTCACTTTGACAATTGACTTTTTTTAATTTTTGAATTAAAATAAAATCATTTGCAACCTTCACAATATTTGTTCGTATTTTCTGAGACTTCTATAGTTGTCTCAGTTCTTATTATTTTTTGTTTTATTGCATATCCAGAATCGTAAATTATAAACTTTTTTTCGTCAAATCATTTATGTTGATAACATTTTGTTCGTATTACTTTTACTCAGGATAACGCTATTCAGTTAAACAGCAGAGTAGTACAGATTCTACAAGGAAAATTTGAAGATCAACACGGAATAAATATAGATAAACTGTTTCACTATCTATCAGAAGCACATTCAAGATCTGGTGAGTATCATGGACGGATTCAAATATCATATTATGTCCACTCTAAACGTGAATATAAGTACAACAATGCATTTGCAGCTTTGGTAATTTCAAAGCAGTTTGGTTGCTCAAAAGTAAAGCAAATTAAAATATTTGACATACTTGATGGGCCACTTCATTCCTTTAGATTATTTATTAAATACCTGGTCAGGTTTAAACACTCCCCTTTTTTAACAACAAAAGAATATTCTTCATTTTCCGACTGCATGTTACAATTAGTAATAATCAAAGACAACAACCTAATGTTAACCCGCTCATTTTGTCTTCAAAAGACTTATCAGTGATGATGAAATCAAAATAGTTAACATTCTAAATAAAGTACGAAAAGTCGAAAAACATTGAAGACTCTAAATGATGAAAACATTGGAAAAAACACTAAATATCAAATAAATAATTCAACTTTTAAGTAATGTTTTGTTTTTCAATTCTCTAGGACGCGACAGTGTCATGGCAATGCATTTAAGAAATGACCTAGAACCTCACATGGACACCAATCCGGAAGAAAAAGATGCAGATTTACTACGTAGACTCGAGGAATTATTAGTGAAAGACAATACCTTCTTCGATATCGAGGCTTTGAGACTGGCATTCCAGTTGAAGGATAAACAGAAAACTGGAAAAATATCAAATGATGAGGTAACCAAATGGTTTTACACTCGTCATGTGTGGGGTCCTCTATAGGTTGCTATTCTGTGTGAGCTAAGGCTGTGTGTTGAAGACCGTAATTTTACTTATAATGGTTTATTTTACAAATTGTACCTTGAATAAAGAGTTGTCTCATTGATACTCATACAGTCATACCACACTATCTTATATGTACGAATTGTTTGAACTATCAGAACTTAACGGTAGTAGTTTACATAACCATTTCTTGACTCCCAACTCATGTTAAAAATATCAAAGACATTGTGTTTTTTTAACGCCAAACACATGTTACGTCTACATAAGACCCATCAGTGGCTCACGAATCAAAATAGTTTGAAGACAAAATCAAGTACGATGTTAAAGAGCATTTAAAACAAACAATTCCAAAAACCTGTGGCAAATACGACTAAGATAATCGCCTGCAGATGATAAAAACACCGGTAATGTTACGAATACTTCACAACTTATCAACAAAAGATTAACAGACACGAGCACATTAATAATATTTCATTTCCAATGAAATTGCTGAATACTTAGATGGTGTTTCACTTTGGGTCCGTAACGTCGACCGGCATTGGAAACGACCAAGTAGTTTTAAAACTTATCAAATTGTCTAGGCTTATTATATTTTGTACATCAGACAATTCGAGCAACGAGTATGTGGACGATGGTCGCCATTGTAATAAATACATATGAGGCATTACAGGAATCTAAATACGGTCTTCTGGAGGTTTAGCATGCAATTTAACTAGGTTCAATCCACATTTGTCTTTCTAAAAATGTCCTCTTCCAAGCCAGCAATATGGCAGTTGTTATCAAATAGTCGTTTCTATGTGTGTTGGCGATTGATTTTGTTGCACTTCGGTGTTCCTGTTATTCTCTTGTTTTACTCTTATAGATGATGTGTTTTTAATCGGTTTCGTTTTGTAGCCTGAATTTGTTTTCACCCAATCGATTTATGACTTTTGAACACCAGTATACTACTGTTGCATTTATGAGACTTTGTAAATTGTATGAAGTTGGGAAAGTAAAAGAGTGTTGACAGGGTTAGAACTTATCATAACATGCAAACATCCCGCGTCTAGTGATGAAATATTTGTCCTATACATCATAATAAGAGTATGGAGTGTTATCATTTTAATTGTTATTGATGTATAGTTTTTTTCATGATAGGTATTTGAAATCGTTGCCTTGAAACAACAACCATTGTACGGAGCTCTTCTTAAGGCATTAGTAAAACGATGTGATCTGGACAACCATAATATTGTAAGGTAAATGATAACATTGTTTAGATGAAAAAAATAAGATATACTATTTACTATATAAAATCTCTATGGTAAATTCGTGAGACATTCGACGATAAAGGACTTTAATAACAATTGGCAATAGATACTGTGCACATTTCTTAACCTGGTTCTGATAGTTATCAAAAGTACTAGGATTATAATTTAGTACGCCAGACGCGCGTTTGAAATCTGCGGTGAATTGATTTCTTTTTGTTTCGTATTTGTCAAATTAGTATTCGAATGTATATTTTCTTTTATAAACGAATGGAAAAGGTTAATACAGTTCTGTAATAATACGCTGATAAATGTGGGGGATTCAAATGTATACTCTCATATTTTGTTAACAGCTGGCCAGAGTTTTTAAGCTTCCTGGAAAAAGCACAGAAAAATGCATGGAGAAAGTATCCTGAAATGTCTTCCTTACCAGAGTTAATGAAAAGTAAAACTCCCGTTGTACCTGAGGCATCAGATATGCTTTCTAATCAAACTAAATCCAGACTGGTAAACAGACTTTTAAAGAAGGTAGAAAGAATTCTCTTATATCCTATGTGTATCATAAAAAATAAATAATTCTTTGTGTATTGTGAAATTTGAAATTTGTTCTTGAAGTTAGGTTTAAATTTAGCAGGTGTAAGACAAAGCATGCATACCTTTACAATTTTCATTTCAAAACAGTAAACCCAACATGAAATTTTTGATATTTTAGAATTTCCTCGGTGAAAATGAATAATCAATATTCATCAAGTGCCAATGAACAAAAATACACCTACTCATGGTTATCAAAGTGTTGCTTAGAAAGAAATATTGAAAAGTATTGTCTATTAAATGATAATCATGCTTTTAAAAAAAATGTATTTCGACAGATTTCATCGACTTTTTTTAAAAACCAATCTATGTACACATATGAAGATACCTGTATCAGCAATTTAGGGTAGCTCAAACACTACATGTATAGGGTAGCATGATTTAAGTTTTGTATGAGTAAGACTGTTGTTTATGATTGATTTCCTAGAAAGGGAGTCGACTCTGAATTGCAGTATATTGGTACTTATTTCCAAAAAAATCCTAAATCACTTTGTTTTAGATTTATGAGTTTGACTGTCCCTTTGGTATCTTTCGTTATAAAAAAACTAAAATGTCAAGTTTTAGAAAAGGACATATTTCACTCTGTTAAACCAATGTATAGCTTGGTTGCTATTGCTCGCAATTATCTTTTGAACTTCAAATGCATGATTGTCTATATCTACAAATCGTGAAATTAACTGTGAAGGTCGAGTAAATGCTCAACTTTAATGACAAACAATATAATACATATTTTTTGTTGTCAACTTTCCATTTCTATTTAGTGTCATTTCTGCAGAACCTCCATCAAACGTTTAATACTTATATTTCCCAGTTGATACGATATCATAGAATAACTTTAGAACAAAATACACAGTTAATGTGAACCACTTGTCGATGGTTCAATCCCGTCTCCTTTTCACATCACTCACGCTATTAATGAGTGCGAATTCTCACCGGGACTTTTTTTAAATTAAATTGTGCAAAACGACAATAATTTTGGGGCTTCTTATTCTTCATGAGCAACTTAGTTGACCATCAGTATCTGATTGGGTTTGTTTACCTTAAATTTTCAGTTTAAGTTAAGTGTAAACAGATGGTCTGTATTTTTCATCTTTGTGTTGTCTTTTAGAGCTCATGGTTTTTATTGCCCCATGGTATCTTCTGCTATTTTCCAACATTATTTCTACGTGTACAAACCATTAACATTAAAAAGTGACAAACATGGGTGGATCATTTATGATGCACTAACTGCACTGTAAGTCTGGTTCAAGCGGCATGGCATTTATTTTCTTCAGGGATCTATAAACAGAGCTGCAAATCTGAACAAAAAAGAAAAATCAGTGGAAGAAAATAAAGAAAACGAAACAAAAGAAAAACTTGCTAAACATGAAGAGACGGAAGAACAAAAAGAAAATGAGAAGAGTAAAACGTTACCACAAAAAGAAAATCAGGAGTCAGAGAAGAAAACTACGGAGGAAAACCCAGAAGGTATATAATTTGAAAGATGCCATTATTTCAGAATTTTGATGTTTCTCAGTTATGAGATTCATGTATTATTAATGGTATTTGTCGATCTTTATTTATTGTCAGTCACTCAATAAGTGTTAATTTTCTATATGCAGATTATACTATGCGCGTTTTAAGTGTTGTTTTAAGAGCACCTATGCACATTTGTATTGTTTAGATACACAGAAACCAGCGCTTCGGAAGACACCATCTTTATTGAATACTTTTAAATCATTAATAGCAGGTATTGTATAAGAGTTTTAATGATTATGCTTTGTAAAATTGTATTCGTAAATGCAGCACTGTACTTTGTATATGTTATTCCCAAGGCTAAACAAAAATATGAAATTCATGTGTGGTTTTTTATTGAATGCCAAGAAAAGGCATAACATAATCATTATTTTAAAGTTTATAATATTGAAAATTTGTGACAGTTGACAGGAGTCGGAGATACACATTGATAATATTGATTGATTGATTGAATTGAGTTTTACGCCATTTTTAGAACATTGAAAATAAAATACCACATGCATATCTTATTTTTTCTTTATTCATGGCTTGCCTTTTTGGTGTACGTATTGAAACTTGCTTGTTAATATCATAAAACATCTATGTCCCTGAATGTTCCCTCATATCATAAGCTACATGTGTCATAAGTGCATATAATTGTATGATTAATTGAATTAGGAAAATGCTTGAGATGTTACTGTACAGCTTTTATTTAAAGTTATTAAAATTTAAAAGATATTTTTTTTCAAAAAATTCAAAAGATTTTTATATCCAAAACCTGAATTACGTTCAAAACAGCAGCTCTTTATTTCAAATGAGAATGGTAGTATAAATGCAGATTTAAGAAAAAAGCTCAATATATCCTCCTTTTTCCATAATATTATTAACATTGAATTGGTATTTAGGTCAAAAGAAGGTGGAAGAAGAATCGGAAGAAAAGATAGAATTGAAAGAAAAGAGTACTGAAAAAGAGGACACGAACTCGAACAAAGAGGAAAAAAAGAATCAAGAAAAAGAAACTAATCAAAACATAGACCAGGAGGAGAAAACCGAGAATGATAAAACTCAAGAAGTCAGTCCAAGAGATATAACTCTGGTTAAAGACACGGATAATTCTATGAAAAACTTAACCGACGATTCTGGAAGTAATGAGAACCAGACAGAGGTCTGTCTTGAAAACCCTCAAACTGATGATATTACTGACAACGTGGAAGAAAAGGAGAAAGAAGTTCCAAATTGTGAGTTGATCTGATATCATTGAAGCACTATTTTTTTACTCAAATCAGTAGTTTAAATGGGATTTCCTTCTTTCGAATCAATATGCATCCAAATAGAAAGGAATGGCAATGGGAGATGAATCTATTTATTGGAACTAACATATTAAGTTTGAATAAAATAGCAAACGAACATTTTCGAAATAACCTTTGTAGTGCAAATAAAGTTAACCAAACACTATATCGAGAAAAAAAAACATATGTTGCCGAAACTGATGTCTAATAAAGGCATATTTCATTTAACGCATTTTTTTAAAGTTCAATTACAGGCACGGTTAAAATTAATGAGAATTACTTTTTTTATTTAGCAACAATAAATGACAGTGGATGCTCAGATGGAGATAATCTTACTTTAACAAAAAATGGGCATACTATTGAATTTTCTAAGCCAGTTGGATACGATACTGAAACGGTAAAATTAGAACCTCCTGAAGCTCGGCTTAAGCTTGACTGGGTGTAAGTAATATTCGGCTTTAGCTTGACTGGGTGTAAGAAATATATTTTCAACAAGCATTTGTCTGCAGTAAATAATTAATAGATAATAAGACTGAAAATAATATATGTTTATTATCAATTCAGAAATTAAAATATTAAAATAATATAAAATGGTTATAAAATAAAATGATATATTTACTGTTATGGAAATATAAAAAAAATGGCTAATTATTTTTATATTGTTCATTGTAATTGTGATTTCCTTGGAAAATTGATAATTCCCATTTACATCAGAAATATACCATTTGTAAAACAATTACTTAACATTTAAGTACCAATTGAATTTTAGGTATGGCTATCGTGGAAACGACTGTAGGAATAACATACATGTTTTAGCCAATGGAGAGCTCGTGTATTTTATATCTAACATTGTTGTTTTATATGATAAGGAACATCATAAACAGAGGCATTACAAAGAACACACAGAATACATCAAATGGTATATTTGATTATTTGATTATTTGTTTATTTGGTTATAATTTTTTATAAACAATGTTATGGCCATCACCTGTCTGGTGCCACATTCTCATTTATGTTGTATATTTGGAGACAACAATCAGTTCTTTTCCTGATTAAGAAGAAAAAAACTCTTGATTTTTAGAGGTTAAATTAGAGGTCAAATCAACTGCTTTAAACTAATCAAAAACTGAAATATAAAGAATAATTCTAGTTCGGTTTTATATTCTTTTGCGTATATATAATCAAATTTTACCAAAACAGGTCAATCACCTAAAAGGAGAACAACTTAGAAACCTTTACAAGTTAAGTTTATTATGGAGGATTTTCTTATTTAAAAAATAGTATACCACGCGGCATTATGCTATAAATGCAGTTGTACAAATGTTGATCTGGTTTTTATAATAGTCAGTACAGACAACGATTCTGTTATCTCAGATGTTTGTAAAACCAACAAATTGGTCTTATTTGGCAAACAACCTCTAATAATATTTGAATTCATACATATAGAATATGAATATATGTATGTGTTTAATGTAACTGGGTAATCAGCCATCTCGCCGATTATGGCAACCGAATTATCAAATACAGGCAACAATACAGTAGTATTCCGCTGTTCAAATGTCATAAATCTATAACTTCTTCAGATTGTGGTAACATAATTGAAGATTAAAACAATGTGTAACACCTTGAGAACAAAAAACCCATGCATTGTTTATCTGTAATGAATTATACTATTTATGAAATAAACTCATCATAGTTACCAGGACTAAATTTTGTATAAACGCCAGACGCCCGTTTCGTCTACAAAAGACTCACCAGTGACGCTCGAATCAAAAAAAGTTAAAAAGGCCAAATAAAGTACGAAGTTGAAGAGCATTGAGAACCAAAATTCAAAAAAGTTTTGCCAAATCCAGCTAAGGTAATCTATGCCTGAGGTAGAAAAGCCTAAGTATTTCAAAAATTCTAAATTTTGTAAACATAGAATTTATAAATATAACCATATCAATGATAATTCATGAAACGAAAATGACGCAGCCCATTCTGAAATTTTGAGTATATTTGTAAATCAGTCGTTGATGTACATCAATCGGAATTCTTCATCTGTTCATTTTGCAAAATACTTGAAGGCGTCCAAAAATGTAAACTCAAATATAACCTGAAATTTAACATAAACAAACACATCATAGTTAAGTTGATTGAATTTTTTTATTGCTTCAGACGCCCGTCTCGTCCGCAAAAGAACCATTAATGACGCTCCAATAAAAAAATAGTAAAGAAAATTATAAAATACGAAGTTGGAGAGCATTGACAACCAAAGCAGTTTCTCATGCTTAATTTATTTACAAGATGCTGATTTTTTCATTACATTTTATTTTTGGTTTTATATTTTGTTCAATTATCTGCTGCCTTCCTCCAAATTAAATCGCTAAGTCTGATTTTAAAGTTCAGTAACCACCAATAACGATAACTAAATTGAAGTATACAAGTCTTAAATTCTAAAATAATTTAATTTTATGGTATCTTTAAACTTAATAATAACCAAACACAAAATTATACGGTACGGCGAACCGCGATAACAAAATTGAAGTATAAGTCTTAAAATCTAAAATCATTTGTGTGAATTAAGTTATATACACAATTCCAACACAACACGTTAAAATACCATTTCACTATGTCGACAACACATTAATCTATATAGTTATATATTCAAATAACGAAGATGAATATACTTTTACAGTATTGCCCTTCATTCAAATGGTGTTACAATAGCTACTGGACAAGTATGTTCTAAACATAGACCACATAATAAGGTAAGAAATATTACACAAATTGAAATATTGTATTGCTTAACATACCTTTTCATTCTATGTTTAACTGAGTTTCAACTGAATCGTAGTATTCAGTACATTGATTTTTAACAAGCTATAAATAAAGGAGCGTACAATTTCTCACCCTGTTAAAAATATAGAATTTAAGAAAAGTTGCAAAGATAATTGGTTTTTAATTTTATACGTCAGAAGCGCGTTTCGTCTTCAAAAGGTTTAGATGATGATAGAATAACAAAAGATAAAAGCATAAATAACGTACGATGTTTGTTCGCATGGATGACCCGAAATTCCGGAAGTTTTTGCAAAATACGGCTAAGGTAAGTTATTCCTTGGCTTCGCATTTTGAACAATTCAAAGTTTTTTAAACAGTATAGTTATAACCATAAATACACCATTTATTATATTGTTCTCTAACCAAATTACCATATTTCAGCCTCATATAAGAATCTGGAGATCCGATACTCTACAGACAACACATGTACTCGAAGAGTTCGAAAAATCGGTTATGTGCTTAGCATTTTCAAACACAGAGGTAATTTTACGTGAATTTATGTTAAAATTGAGAATGGATATGGGGAATTACTCAAAGAGACAACAACCCGACCAAGGCACAGAAAACAGCCCAAAGCCACCAGCGTGTCTTTAACACAGCGAGAAAATCCTAAACCCAGAGGCAGGCTTCAGATGACACCCAAACAAGATGGAATACAATAATAAGTAAATGTTCGATAGTCTTGTCAGCTCTTACAATCCAAATGCAGATAGACAAAAATGGAAATTAATCATATGGACTTAAAACCTTATACGAGACTATATCAGGACATTTACCTCTGGAAAGAAATTTGATATATAGGACCTAATAAACATGCATTATTCCTTACCGAGATATAGCCTTTTTGTGCTGATGCGGCGTTAATGAATTATCAATCAATCAATATGCATTACAAGAGATTTATAACCTTTCGGAAGATTTGGTCTGTTTTCTGATTTTTTTCTCAATTATGCATTGAAAGAACATCGAGTATCATCAGGCATTAGATAATATTTTGCTGACATGTATGTTACTTTTACTTTATTTTGTTAATATTTAGCTGTTTTAGGGGAAATGCCACAAATTACCCCTCTCTACATTTTTGTACGAAAGTTTTGGTTTTCCAGTTTGAATTTACCTCACTCTTTGTAATACCAGTTTTTTTCTTTATACAGGATATTTTAGCTGCTGTAGACAATACTCCCGACAAACGCCTGACAATTTGGAATATTTCTTCAGGAGAACTTATAACTGAAACAGAGGTATGTGATATAAATATTAACTAGAGGCTCTAAAGAGCCTGTGTCGCTCACCTTGGTCTATGTGCATATTAAACAAAGGACACAAATGGATTCATGACAAAATTGTATTTTGGTGATGGTGATGTGTTTGAAGTTCTTACTTTACTGAACGATTTTGCTTCTTACAATTATATCTATCATGAACTTTGCCCATTAGTAACAGAGAACTATATTTGGTAAAAATTTACATAAATTTACCAAATTAATGAAAATTGTTAAAAATTGACTATAAAGGGCAATAACTCCTTAAGGGGTCAATTGACCATTTAGGTCATGTTGACTTATTTGTAGATCTTACTTTGCTGAACATTATTGCTGTTAACAGTTTATCGCTATCTATAATAGTATTCAAGATAACCAAAAACGGCAAAATTTCTTTAAAAATTACCAATTGGAGGGCAGCAACCCAACAACCAGTTGTCCAATTCATCTGAAAAATTCAGGGCAGATAGATATTGACTTGATTAACAATTTAACTTCTTGTCAGATTTGCTCTAGATGCTTTGGTTTCATAGTTATAAGCAAAAAACTGCATTTTACCCCTATGTTCTATTTTTAGCCGTGGCGGCCATCTTGGTTGAATGGCCAGTTCATCGGACACATTTTTCAAACTAGATACCTCAAAGATGATTGTGGCCTAGTAGTTTCAGTGGAGATTTTGTAAAAGATTACTTAGATTTATGAAAAATGGTTAAAGATTGACTATAAAGGGCAATAACTCCTAAAGGGGTCAACTGACCATTTTGATCATGTTGACTTATTTGTAGATCTTACTTTGCTGAACATTATTGCTGTTTACAATTTATCTCTATCTATAATAATATTCAAGATAATAACCAAAAACAGCAAAATTTCCTCAAAATTACCAATTCAGGGGCAGAAACCCAACAACCGATTGACTGATTCATCTGAAAATTTCAGGGCAGATAGTTCTTGACCTGATAAACATTTTTATCCCATGTCAGATTTCCTCAAAATGCTTTGGTTTTTGAGTTATAAGCCAAAAACTGCATTTTACCCCTTTGTTCTATTTTTAGCCGTGGCGGCCATCTTGGTTGGTTGACCAGGTCACGCCACACATTTTTTAAACTAGATACCCCAAAGATGATTGTGGCCAAGTTTGGATTAATTTGGCCGAGTAGTTTCAGAGGAGAAGATTTTTGTAAAAGATTACTTTAATTAACGAAAAATGGTTAAAAATTGACTATAAAGGGCAATAACTCCTAAACGGGTCAACTGACCATTTTGGTCATGTTGACTTATTTGTAGATCTTACTTTGCTGAACATTATTGCTGTTTACAGTTTATCTCTAACTATAATAATATTCAAGATAATAACCAAAAACAGCAAAATTTCTTCAAAATTACCAATTCAGGGGCAGCAACCCAACAACCGATTGACCGATTCATCTGAAAATTTCAGGGCAGATAGATCTTGACCTGATAAACATGTTTACCCCATGTCAGATTTGCTCTAAATGCTTTGGTTTTTGAGTTATAAGCCAAAAACTGCATTTTACCCCTATGTTCTATTTTTAGCCGTGGCGGCCATCTTGGTTGGTTGACCGGGTCACGCCACACATTTTTTAAACTAGATACCCCAATGATGATTGTGGCCAAGTTTGGTTTGATTTGGCCCAGTAGTTTCAGAGGAGAAGATTTTTGTAAAAGTTAACGACGACGGACGACGACGGACGACGACGGACGACGACGGACGCCAAGTGATGAGAAAAGCTCACTTGGCCCTTCGGGCCAGGTGAGCTAAAAAGCTGTATGTTGCTCAATAAAGATCTAAGTATGACTTCAAATAATGCGAATCTCTATGTTAAGACGTCACATTAACTTTCATTTGTTTTTGTTCATAACAGTGAGTTGCTTAAAGATAAATATGAAATTATGTAACGGGCACAAAAACATAAGGGGCTTAAAGGACAAACTTATGTAAGGTCAAATTGTCTTAGGACTTTGCAAACTTCACTTTAGGACCATTACACAAGCATATGAACTAGAAATTTACAAACGAAATGTATACTTTATTAATACCTATATCTGGCAGTACTTGTTACCGAAAACTAATGATCACTTCGAGGTTTTAAAGTCCAGCAGCGGGACCGACTCATAAGTAGAAACAAACAGGTATATTCTAATTTCACCACTCACGAGATCTTCTTAATTACTTTTATTAGGTTAAATTTATTTCTGATTCTCATGTGTAAGTTAAAATGAATACTTTATGCAATTACTGCAAGATTGAATTCTGGTACACAACAGTAAATGCCACATATATCTTAATTGGCAATAACTTAACAAAGACCAAAATATCAACATAAATCACGATGATTCAATTCGAAGTTTTTATAATTCACAGGTGAATACAGAATTGATTTGTGATATATCCTTCAATAAAAAGTATCCAGAGTTGTTAGTGACCTCTGGAAAAGAACATCTTCAGTGGTGGAAAATTTACGAGGAGAGTCGAACACTTCAACCAGTAGCTCAACCACAGTATGATGTGAGTGCTCTGCATCATTCATCATTGCATAAATCATATAAATTAAATATAAGTTCATCAAACACCAATCAACTTTGTTGTTAATTCCATTTTTAAGGGAATTTGAGAATGTAAACATCATCAAAAATTAAGTCGGAAGAAGTTCTAATATAACCAACGTAGTAAGATGGTAACAATTTGTCTAAAAGATTAAAAAAAAACGTGGAATCAGGATTACATATGGTTTACTTGTAATATAATTATATAATACTTTCTCACTGATAAAAGAAATGTGAATTTAATATTTGAATTTTTATTGTTTGGGGCAGCTGTAAAAACGAAAAAACCAGTCGTCACACTTTATGTAATTTTTTTTCATGTACTAGTATTATAACAAATATATGTCAACTTTATTTTTTAGAATTATCTTAAAGCAAAATTCATCATATTCCTTGAACATAACGAAAAAGGAGACTTAGTGACCGGAGATTCCAATGGAACTATTTATATCTGGGCGGATGGTGGAAATAAGATCACCAACTTTGTCAAGCATGCACATGACGTAAGAGTGTAGATCTTTAAAAGGGAATTCACTATTTCTAGTTTATTCTGTTAGAATCTCATTCTGTAACGGCGCATTGTTCTGTTTTACACAGACTATTGTAGTTTCAGATTTACTTGACACTAGCAAAACTTATGAAAAAACTCTATTCATAATTTACAAACTGGTGTACAGAAACAATATTCGGGATGTTTTTTGTGGGTTTTTTTATTATGTAAACTAGATGTATAATTCTTAAAAAAAAAGATATAAAAAAAAACACATCTAACATCCGAATAAAATAGTATCTTTTATCTTCCAATTGTATACAAAGCATCAATAACAATGCCATGTTCTTTACTTCTGATTTAAGGCCACGAGCATCACTGAAGAGACATGTATTGTCGAAATGCGCATCTGGTGCAAGAAAATTGGTACCGTTAATTTTATTAAGAAGTCTAGAACATGGTATTTTTAATGATGCTTTGTATTAAATAACACGGTTAACATAATAAAAAACCAATATTATCGAGAAGATATAAGTGACAAGAAAATATTTATCATTTTCCTCTGTTTGATTAACAGTTCATTCATTGAAATAACGTGATTTTTCAGGGTCCCGTTTTTGCTGTAATGTTTTATAAAAATTACATCTTATCTGGAGGAAGAGATGGGATTGTGTATTGTTGGCAGTGTAATAAAAATATGGATAATGTTGGAGAACTACAGGTGAATATATGGTTCGTTGACTTCGAAATCAAAGGAAACCCCCAGAAAAGTTAAATTTACAAAAGTGCATATAATAAGATTATGTGTCTCTAAATCATTTTGATCTATTACAATGGTATTTTAACTGATCGGGCGGAGCTTACGTTTTAATTTGCATAATGCCCGCGTCACACTGTCCCGATTTTTACGCCGATTGCAACACGATTATTGACATTTTCAAAATCGGGACTGATCATATCCAGATCGGGCTATTCGTAGTGCCATCTTTAACCATCGTAGAACAATCGGACACATTTTCTAGCCTTCGGAGACAACTTCGGGAACGGTTCTAAATTTTTTAACATGTTAAAAAATCCCCGAAGGAGCGTCCGATGTTGAGGGTTCGTATCACCATCCCCACCATCGTAATGTCACCGGGAATGCATCTTTGAACATCGTATTGCATTCGTGTTTCCATCGTTTCCATCGGGCAGTTTTGACATTACGATGTCTACACGAATGAATCACGAAGCTACCCGAAGGTCTTACGATGGCAACACGACTTCCTGAAGACCTCGTAATCCCGTCGTGTTGCCATCGAATAAAAGTACGAAGGCGACCAGATGGAACTACGACGGCAATAAATTCAGCTAAATGGAAGTTAATTTTAGCGCTAAAATACATTTAAAGTGCAATGCGCGATATGCACTGGCCAGTCTAATACAACAGTTAAGAAAGACGTTCAGAAAACATGGATCTCATATCATATGATTCTATGAGAACAAGAAAGGCGACAGCGTTGTTTCTATTAATTCAAATGGAACAAGAAGAGCAGATATTACAGCCTCAGGATTTACTTTTACAATTAAGATATTATTTTTGTCCGTTTTTCATATCAACATAATGAAAATCGTAAACGCGCCTCGTACACCAACACTGCAGGTACACGTATATAGGGAAACCAACTTTTTCTTCATTATTCTGATTTTTCATGCATCGTCTAAGTTGTTGTCACACGAATGTTTAAGTAAACTCCATAACAATTTTGTTTTCTATACGTCATATTTTGCCGCATTTGTTGCTGTTCCCATACCCTTCCTTTTGTCTATATTATTATGATATTCTCCTTGAAAGAGCTCTTTTTGTATAAAAGGGATCAACGAACCCTTTACCTTACCTTCAAGATAGATCAGTAATCATGGGCATAACTATGGGTGATTATTCAGACTAGTGCACACATTTTATAGTTCAAACAAGGCAATGCAGAGCGTGGCATTCCCTCGTATGTAATATATTGGGGACAACTACTATATCTGTATATGACACATGCAGAAAATGATAAATTGAATATGCATATTCGATAAATAAACTATTTTTTTTAAAATCAACCAAAAGATTCAGTAGCTGGAAATGCCTTTAATATTGTCTTTAGAACCAGCAGGTAAAAAAAGCAACCAATTTCCTGTGTATTATGCTATTTCAAGGAGAAAAAACATGTCCATCTGTATAACCTTGACCTTGGCCTTGAACGTAAAACATGTCAGATATATATATAATTACAAGGAGGAATAAAATACCAAATGTTGTTAAAATCTTTTGAAGCATATTGGTTTTAGAGTGTTCACAAGGGTGATATTGCCTTGCATTACAACTGCCACTGTGATCTTGACCTTTGAACTTTAAAGTCAATAGCGGCTAAGATATTCTAAACGAGTAACACCATACATGTACCAAGTTTTGAGCATTTGGTTCTAGAGTGTCCATAAAATTTTTATCTACACACAACTTACATGTAGTAGACGAGGGGATAATAAACTAAGTTTTATAAGAATTAGACAAAACGATCGATTTCCCGCCATGCATGTCAGACTTGTACATAAACGATATGTTCTCGAAATTCTGTTCGTACCATAAAACAGTTCAAAACAGGTAGAACACATTTTAGATCCTTTGTATACTTGTATTATGTTGCACATAATTAAAATTCATCGTAAGCTGTACACGACGTCTTTTAAACATCGTATTGCCATCGCGCCATCATCGTTATCCATCGTGTAGGCTTCGACTGAGATATGAAGCTTAAAAACCCGTCTTTGGTAAACCTTTGTATGTCCATCTTTTGCTATCGTATATAATTTCGGCACCATCGTATAGACATCGTTATTCATCGAACTTGCTTCGGTCAATGTTTTGTCTTTTAACGAGATCGGGAACAACTTTGTACGAACTTACAATTTTCGCATTCGTATATAAAAAAAAATCGGGACAGTGTGACGCGGGCATAAAGACAGTCTATTTGAAGTGTGTGATAAGGATGATTGCCGTTATGATCAATATTTATTTAAAATCATCTATCAGTGTCATCAAAGGAATTTACAAAAGAATGACGGGACACTTCATTGGTGAGTTTATCTATAAATGGACTGGTGTATTATAAGCGAACCGGTTAAATCCCGCCCAGCCTAGTGAAATAAATAAAGTAAAGATGGTTCAGAAATCACAGATTTGGAAAAATTACTATAGTTCCCTCATTTGTAGGAAAGAAAGGCTTGTTTTTTCTTATATCTATAAGATTTCTAAAGTATGTATAAGCAGGATGAAGGTTGAACTGCAACATGTTTTTATCAATCATAAATAAAACATATTTGCAACATTATCAAAATGTCGAGAAGCTAATATCATCACTTAAACATATTGAACAATTATCTCGCAAAGTTCCCAAAGATACCGGCTATTGCCATTTAATTATTTGATCGTTAGATTGTCAAAATACAACGTATTACACTGTGTTTCAGATACCTAGATCCGAAGGAGGGATTCGAATGTTACAATTTCATGATGACACATTTTTCATTGGAACTACAATGAACTCCATGTTGTCAGCAGAGTTATCTACGAAAGGCAATTCGCCCCTCTCTGGCATTCAGTTGGACCCAGTACCTATCACGCAGGTGAGATATTATAAGTACATGACTTCCTGATAATATTTTAGATTTTGTCATATTTTTCAGGATGATCATTGGTCAATTCTAATTATAAGTGTACTATATTTCCATATATTTCTATATCTTTTAAAACGGACCACTTGTTGACAAATTCTTGTTCATCGGATTGATTTAAACTCTCAAATTTCATTTAAAACATTCTAAAACGTTTTAATTCACCAAAATTAATTTGGAAACAGCAAAAATACATAAAATCATTAAAAAGAACAAAATTATATGGAACTGAACACTATCTAAGTAATTGACTGAAAACAACACTATATCTAATTAAATGTATCCGAAGCACTAACTGGGTTTCTTTGATCAGAATTTTTACAATTTACATGTTTAGGGTCATTATGACGACTTGCGTGGATTGGTGGTAATGCACGAATCTCAGCTTGGTGGAGATTTCCTTACCGCCGGAACTGACGGTGTAGTCTGCTGGTTCAACACGGAAAGGAGAGATCCTGTCTGCAAACTTATGTTGAAGGTAAATTGACCGGATGTTTGTAAGAAATGTATTAGTATCAAAACAGGTCGCAGAAAATGTCTACACAACATTAACTGTCATTGTGTAAATGTTTAAATGTGGCGCTAATACGCTTCCGTACAAATCCGTTATATAAAGAAAAGTAATATATCGAATATTACAAAAATTATTCATTTGTGAGTTGATAGTTATCAAAGGTACCAGGATTATAATTTAGTACGCCAGACGCGCGTTTCGTCTACATAAGACTCATCAGTGACGCTCATATCAAAATATTTATAAAGCCAAACATTTACAAAGTTGAAGAGCATTGAGGATCCAAAATTCCAAAAAATTGTGCCAAATACGGCTAGGGTAATCTATGCCTGGGATAAGAAAATCCTTAGTTTTTAGAAAAATTCAAAGTTTTGTAACAGGAAATTTATTAAAATGACCACATTATTGATATTCATGTCAACACCGAAGTGTTGACTACTGGGCTGGTGATACCCTCGGGACGAAACGTCCACCAGCAGTGGCATCGACCCAGTGGTGTAAATAGTTATCAAAGGTACCAGGATTATAATTTAGTACGCCAGACGCGCGTTTAGTCTACATAAGACTCATCAGTGACGCTCATATCAAAATATTTATAAAGCCAAACAATTACAAAGTTGAAGAGCATTGAGGATCCAAAATTCCAAAAAATTGTGCCAAATACGGCTAAGGTAATCTATGCCTGGGATAAGAAAATCCTTAGTTTTTAGAAAAATTCAAAGTTTTGTAACAGGAAATTTATTAAAAATGACCACATTATTGATATTCATGTCAACACCGAAGTGTTGACTACTGGGCTGGTGATACCCTGGTGATGTCATTTTTTTGAGATATAGACATATTGTATCAGCCAACTAATTTGTCTATAACCGATTTTCGTCATAACTAATGATTCCGTATATTGCATATTGCACAGCAGCACGATCGCAACGTAGTAATTGATATATATAATTGGGTGTTCCACTGCTGAGACATTGAAATTTGACATGTAAATTCGAAATCACGTTTCTTCCTTCTTTTAAATCTCCTATATGTGCCATATAAAGAAAAACATAAAGATATAAAGCAACTTTTGAGTTCAGTAGTTACTAGTTTCTTAACATCAAGTTCACCTGCACATGAAACGCAAGCCCTCACTTAAATGTGGATT
Organism: Mytilus trossulus; assembly: GCF_036588685.1. Classification (NCBI taxonomy): domain Eukaryota; kingdom Metazoa; phylum Mollusca; class Bivalvia; order Mytilida; family Mytilidae; genus Mytilus; species Mytilus trossulus. The sequence continues at coordinate 72,532,886 of NC_086376.1, read as the reverse complement.
CCTTAGTGACATCACTTCAATACAACTGAAATGGAAATTACATAACTTTGCAAACATTTCAAAGCAATTTGTTTCACCAACAATGTTTTCTTTGAATTCTGTTTTATATCTGCATACGAGATATTCAGCCGGAAAGGTTGTACAATGGTAGATATTTGAATATTAACGGTTAGTTGAAATTTAAATCCACCAATCTTTAATAAAATATAGTCGGTGAAAGAAGTACAGCATCTTTGTATCATGATACCTGCCTTTCACCAGTAAATGATTTGTTGACAGACTCTATCATTTTGATGATATCTTCATACCATTATCTGAAATATCTAATTATGAAAATGTAAAATTTTGGATATTCATTTCCCTAAAGTAAACAGTATTGATTAAAAGTTTTTCAGACAACTATTGAATATTCTGAAAACAGACTCCTCAACATAGCACATCAACAAGCGAATTGCATGAACAGAATTGAGTATATACATATATGTCATGTGATTGAAATATAACTTTAAATTAGTCGATCGTATTTTCGAAAACAGACGAGAGAGGAAACATTAAAAGAATTTCAAAATGTTGGCACTGCATAACATTAAAATGTACACCACCTAGATTTGAGGTAGTAACAAGATCGATCGATTGATTGCTATTTAACGCCACTTTCAGATCCATCGTGTTTTTTCATCGCGGTCATTTTTTATAATTGGATGACCGGAATGCTCGGAAAAAACTACAATTATTAGGTAGGAAACTGACAATCTCAGTCAACTAAGATTTGAGATGAGCTCACCTGGAATGTGCGGGATTCGAGCTCACACCCTCAGTTGACAGGCTATTGATACAGTAGGTCAACTTCTTTATCAACTTAGGCCATGGAAATCACAAAAAAAGCACAAATGAAAGTCAAAACGTCAGCATATGAAGTGAAGATGGTAGATTTAAGATTTCTTAATTAGATTTACAAGAAAAATGCATCGTAAATGTACTACGTAAAATGAAACCAATATAGAAATACTACAACAACATTAACTTTTATAGGGCATGCAGTTTACATGTGTAGATTCATCGTTTGATGGAAAAAATGTTGTATTGGGTACAAAGAATGGAAAGTAAGTATAGTAAGACTTTCGGCAGTTGTCATCTTCAATAATTTTAATAATAAATGGTATTATTAACACTTGATAAAAAGTAAGAAAATACAGTAGTGGAAATTATGACATATTTGATAAAAATGGAACTGTAATAGAAATAACTAATTTTGTAGTCCATTTTGCTTCCCACACTATTTTTTATCTTAAATGTCGTGCTAGCAGAGTTTGTTATATACCTACTTGTATAATAGTTTTTGTATAATCTGGTTCATATTTTTTGTCAATTTAATACTGATTGTTGGAAATTCGCTTGGAGCATGTGGTGAAATGAAATTGTCTGCTTTTTGAAGAAAAAAAAATCTTTTTTAGTGTATATTTAGCATGTATTAGTATGATGTTAGATTAGTTACCGGACTATTTGTCTTTCATGCTGATTTATCCACATTTTCATGTAAATTATGGCTTTTTTCATCTGCTTTCACAATTGATGACGGATACTAATTTTATGATTTATCAATTGTTTAATGCACATTTTCCAGTTTAGTGATACTGAAAATTGAAGGAGAGTCTAGTTCTGAAGTATTCAACAATAAAATAACGAAAGACAGAATAGATTGTGTGCGATTTTCACCAGGTAAATTTGTTTTCGCGACAAAGGAGTAGGTCCAGTAAGACACCTTTTTGGCCCCAAAATATAGCAGTTTTACAAAATTGTTAAAATATAAACTTTGAGTTATTCATTGGACAGTAGAATGCTTCTGCTACATAAATTAGGGCAGATTTTGACAATACAATGCACATGTATCGCGTACTAGCACCATTAAGTCATGCTAAATTACTGAAATCTTCACAATTCTAGCATTTTAGTTAAATTTTGGACTGTTTTCGTGTAAAACGAAAGTGGCCGCATTCGTGTTCATCCTTAATATTGAAATGTAAGTTGTATTTTATGATAATACATCACATATATAATTTTGAGGATGAACACGGATGCGGCCACTTTCATTTTTGACAAAAACCTCCTGAAAAAATAAATTTTTCGGCATATTTGGTAGATTTTTCATATTTCAGCTTGAATCCGTGCGTTTTTTATGACTAAATCAGTTGAAATATTTTACATAAACTAATTAATTCAAATAAAATAGGCACTTAAGTGTTTAAAAAGTGGTCAAAATCTTTCGTCAGATGAACATGAAATTTGAGGCCAAAATCTGTCCTTACCGGACCTACTCCTTTGTATTTTGTTTGATAAATTTCTTACCGAGACATATGACTTAGCAAATTTTTTTATTACGCGCGTCTGCCGAACAAGATTGATATCTTTGTTGATTTTTTTTTATGTAAAAATGAATGAAATGAATAAAAAGTGAAATACTTTTCCAATTTTGTTAAAATGTTGTTAGGGTTACCTATGGGATTTTCTTCACAATGCTTGTTCTTATTTTTATTCCCCACCTACGATAGTAGAGGGGCATTATGGTTTCTGGTCTGTGGCTCCGTTCGTCCGTCCGTGCGTCCTTTCGTCCCATTTTAGGTTAAAGTTTCTGGTCAAGGTAGTTTTTGATGAAGCTGAAGTCCAATCTTCTTGAAACTTATTACACCTGTTGTTTATGATATGATCTTTTTAATTTTAAAGTCAGATTAGACTTTTGACCCCAATGTCATGGTCCACTAAACATAGAATATGAAAGTGGGAGTCAGGTAAAAGTTTCTGATCAAGAAAGTTTTTGATGAAATTGAAGTCCAATCAACTTGAAACTTAGTACACGTGTTCGCTATAGTATAATCTTTCTAATCAGAATGCTAAATTACATTTTTACCCAATTTTACGGTCCATGGAACATGGAAAATGATAGAGCAAGTGGGGCATCCGTGTACTTTGGACACATTCTTGTTAGTTTTTTTGTATATCATATTTAATCATGTATTTCAATTGATGCACCCAAAACATTCCAACTTTTTAGAGTAAGTGTAGACTCGTACACCATTGTATTTGTTAACAGTAATTGTATTTAAAAATAAATATAACTTTTAATAATGAAAATAGCAGTTTATCAACTGCATCCGTCCGAAGCACTGTTCTGAATTCACATTCAATAGGAATACATCATTATTTTTCAATGCGTAAACGAGTTTATCTTTTTCCAGATTACACAATCATAGCTGTTGGTGGACATGATTGCTCAATTCATATGTATTATTTCGAATCAAAATCGGATGGTTCGTTTGCATGGGAAATGAAAGGAAAATGCGTGGTAAGTACCATCAATGTCCACGTGGTAGGTACAAAATGGCAACCAAGCAAATTTCTTTTACAAATGTAATAAAGAACAATTTCATCTTGTTTTCAAATAATATAAATATTTATTGATACTATGGAGAAAAAATAACATCGTTAAATAAAGACGAAAAAACAAAGAAACGGAAATACACAAGAGAGAGGGCAATTCAAAATCATACGTCAATGAAAAATTGACGAAAAGGAAAACGATCGTCTATAAAACAATTCTTAGAAAACTAAAGCAACATGAATACAAACTAACCGCGCAAGCGATGTCGTGTACTTCGGACGCAGAGGCAGATCCTGCTTCTCTAGTGGCTATACATGTACCAAGTCAGGAATATGACCGTTGTTATACATTTGTTTGAGCTTTGATTTTCTGTGACCTTCCGTTTTTAACTTTCCTAGAAGTTTGATATTTTGGTGATTTTACTTTTTTTCAATTGTGTCTTTCATGGCAAGTAACAGGTTGGTGATTAGTTGTAATTGAGGTAAACAAAAATAGAGGATGAATTGGATTTTTTGCTACAACAATTCAAACACATGTATTACACTGGTCAACAAATAAGATAGAAATATAGAAAGCATCGATCAATTGAATATAAAGTTCTATACTGTGGGCAACTGATCATATGCTTAATGTGTTAATAAAATCGTGTATGTTGTTCATTTTATCCTTTTCAGGGACACCGTGATCCTGTTGTAGATATTGACTTTTCTGCGGATTTGTTCCATAATCACTTTCTTCTACGTAGCTGTACTAACGCACCAGAAATCCTATATTGTAAGTTAACTGAAGAAAATTGTGTTATGCAAGAATATTATTTTTCTGAATTTCCAAATAAAGTTTTATATATATACATATATATGTACTTTTTTGGGCACAAAAAAGGTATTGTTGGATCCCCATCGCAATATTCGTGAGTATCGAAAAAGTATACAGTATACTGACTGTAGTGATAGAAAGTACAAGGTAAATTGCGAATAAAGACAACGATACAGCAACTAAGCTTACTACTGACGGTACTTCCAGATAGTGATACAGAGATACATTTACGGCGAAATATTCCATCTTTTTTTAATTTGATCAGTGAAGAAATGAAACGGAGTTATGTATGAATCGCATTTACTTATAGCACACCCTCTATATGGTTAAAATTACACTCTTTAACCCTTTCCTTTCATTTCTTTATCGACACTGATAAAATTTTCTGCGTCATTGATTCATCAAGAAAATTGTTATGCTTACTTTAACAGGGAATGCCCAAAATCTTGATGAAGTGGATATGTCGGAATGTCGAGAGGTCACATGGATGACTGAAAAATGTAAAATAACTGCTTCTAATATTGGTCTATGGTGGTCAAAATTGGAACAAGAAGGCGATATCAACTGTGTGGATGTTTATACAGATTCAAATCTCATAGTTATGGGAGATTCGTGTGGAAACGTTTGTTTATATAGATATCCATGCGATAGAAAAGGGGTAAATTTCTAAAATTATTTTTTTAAATATATAAATGTATCAATTGAGAAAACCTTTACCTTTTTGTATCTGGTATAATTTATATTTACGTTGATGATGGTAATAATGAAGTAAAATCCAACGATTTTCAATTAAAATATAAGTACTGGTATGTTAAATTAAGGCAACAGCAATTTACTGATATTCAAATATCATAAATCGATTAAAGTGACAACTCGCGCTAAAAAGAATTAAAATATTCCATTAATTAAAAAAAAAACAGCGATATCTGGTGTTTTGATAGGATACACGTCTCCTGCTATGCTTACCTCACCCGTAATGCGATTCCAAATCAGCAAAAATGTCAGATTTGTGAATAAATCTCAATCGACTTTATAACAAATTAGTCAAATATTATGGATAACAACAGACCACAAAACCATGTCGCTTAACACCCAGGACACAGAAATGTGATATCGGTCTACCGATTCGCGATGTCAATCGTAAATCCTATGAAAAAAACAAAATAAAATAAATACCAAACGAGGAAAGTTTAAAACGGAAAGTCCCTAATCAAATGTCAAAGTCCATAGATCTGTTTTTGAAGATTTGGTTCAGGTAGTTTACACCCCTGTTAAATCGTGCATATATCTAAACTTTACATTCGAAATGAAAATGCCATAAGCATTCATGTTAATTCCGTATTGAGCGAAGCCGAATGTGTCGACAACTCCACCGCCATACGAATCCCAACTAGATAAAAAAAAATAACACGACCTTGATAAGGACTTTTTTTTTTCATTTTTCATTTCTGACATTTATTTCACGGTCTTCAGCACTTATAAAATCAAAGCAGCGTAACATTTTTAAAGAATATGATGCGATATGATTTCATCATAATCATAATATATCATCAGTGGCGGATCTCGAACTTTTCATAAAGGGGACCGCTTCTGTCATGCTACAGTGATTCATGATATAATCAACCAAATGGTCCACATCAAAGGGGATCCCTTTCCTGGATCCACTTATGATATATTCATATAAACAAGGATTTGGCGAATTATTGCCCAAGAGAAAACAGTCCTCCTATGTTCAAATGACGTGAAAATAAGCAATTTTAGGAACAGCACGGCTTTCAACCATGATAAGAACAAATACACCGTAACAGTGACTGTGAAAGGCCACGAAATGAAAATATGACACATTTTCATTCAGAAAACTAATTGCATAATTAATATGTTTATATTATTGCAGATGTATTGTCATATGTATCATGGACATGCTGCCGTACACAATGTTAGTTTTTCGAGGGACGGGCATTATGTCATCAGTGTTGGTGGCAAGGACTCTTGTGTCATTCAATGGAAAATCGTGTAAAATATCCGTGCTTCTTAATTAATTCTATTGTATGAAAATGTGTAAAAAAAAACACTTTCAGAAGGAGGTTAATATAGCAACTTCGTGTATTACATATCTGATCGTTCTTATTTTATGTGTTTATGTGTTTCCTTGTGCATAATATACATTATAAGACTACAAACAGCAAGTGGCCACTGAAGGATCGACGTGATAATGAATATTTTCATTTTATAAATTTTAATGTTGATTTTACAAATTATAATTTAGTGGACAGGTTATAATTCCAGCCACAGAAATTTTCACCATATGTAAATTATATGCCCTCAATATTCTATACTAGCAAATCAACCCAACAAAACTAGATAATCTAATCTAAAATCTAAATGATGATGTTCCATGCAATTTAAATCCATTAGAGGAACATAAGTGTGACCAATAACAGTTCTGCATCTGAAAACACTTGTATCTCGACTTATTCGTGAGTTCCAGCTTATTTGTAACAGTAGTTGTTTTTTTATGATAAGATATTCAAGAAAGACAACTATTTTTGTATATGAGTTATCCTTCCAAAAAATTAACTTTAATGTATATATGAGTGAGAATTAACATAAACAATTTGATTATACAATACATGTTAACAAACGATCGTATCACGTATGCGTAGTATTTAGAATAGCTAAATTTGTCCGATATTTTTGTTCTTTTTTATGCCATCTTTCTCAGTTCTGCAACACCTGGAAAGTACCAATATGTTCCCTTTACGTTCTTTGTTAGCCTCATGATATCGTCACTGACTCCATCGCCACCTGAACCAGCACCAACCATACGATCCAACATAAAGTTAAGGTTCTCTGGAGAGGCAGTGTACCCAATGAAAAATAATCCAGCCTCACCAGTAACGTTTCCGAATGGCATAGATTGTCTGACCATCTCAAAGGCCTTCTTCTGTTCGAAATTTACTCCTATCAAAAACATAATTCAAATGTATCAGTTGACAATTTTACAAGTCTGTAAGAATTTTCAAGAGTACATCTACCTGTGTTATTGCTCCCTATGTAATAGAGAAGAAAATGCTTTAGTCTCATGATAAGTATTGTGTGAGAATTGGCAGCCCAGTATCATTTAATTCAAATCAGAAAATATATCAATGACTGAATATTATTATAGAAGACTTTGTCTATAAAATAATGAAATCTCTTCAAAACCATATTAAGTAGCGCCATGAGTATAAAGAAAGAAATATTCGAGTTTAGTTTGTGGGGAAAAAGGTATACCTCCTGTCATACGGGCTACATGAGATGAAGTTGTTTTCTTCTTCAGTTCTATACTGTCTGCTCTTGTTCTGCCAACCCAGCCTTCCATTGTCTTGTCTATAAAGGATGTCAAAATAATGTTAATTAATCAGTTTCAGCATAGTTTAACAAATAATAAATATCCCTGGAGCACATCAATTTGCATAAATGTATTTTTATTTAAAGTTCAGTTTATGCTATGCTATGATTTGTCGATCCAAAATATTTTTATATTCGTTTTAAATTCTTTTCCCTTTTCTTTCCTTTTTTGCTTTTATTATTATTTATACAGGTGGATCAAGAAATCTGCTCCCAGAAAAAAATCATATCACTTTTGAGAATGCTTACATTTTCATTTCAAATATATATGCATGTCAATGGTAAACTATTGAAATGATTTAAGACTTTGTAACAATAAACAATAACATACATAACATTTGCAACGATATTACAACCGATTTGCGGCTACAGCGGCTACAATATATAGATTTGTGTTCCCGATTGATATTCACAACAATGGATAACGCGTACAGCTGGTTATTATTTGCAGTTCCAGTCATCATTGCAATACCATGTATTTTGCAATCGTGATCATTTTGATCTGTTCTACTTTTGCATCTGCCGTATCTATAACCGGCAATAAGGTGTGTTTACGTCTGATGCAACAATGGATCTTGTTGTAAGCATGCAATTTTTTAAAAATCTGACACTTTTAATGTCATTCAATGTCACTTTTTATGTCAATAATAGCTAAACAATATACCTTTTTCTGATGATATTAGTTTTAAGTCATGGATCCACTTCTGTGTAATCTGGAAAAATATTTAAGAGATATTTGTAATTATATTATCAGATTTTGCGAAAAGTGGTGATCTGTAGGATTTAATCACCAACATTTTGTAAAGGACAGCTACAATTTTGGTTAGAGTGAAAACTATCAAATTTTCTTCAAGGAACACCAGGGAGAAATAATTTCACGATCTCTGAAGTTTATTATCCTTATTTCAATATAACACCTTTGCACCAACAGTTTTTTGACGGTTAGATTGTCATGGAAATTCATAGATTTTTTAAATAAAAGGTAGACGGACGACTTCAGTTTTAACCCTATATATCTTTTTGATTTTGTGTTGGCTTGCTTGTTTTCTGTCTGATGAACATTTATAAACCTTCCTTTATACACATGGGAACATAACAACCACCCTTCCATCAGGCTAAGTAGAGTATACCTGATTTTGGTCTGTTCTCCTTTAAAATTTTGGTTTTCCTGATCCAAAGGTTGTAACACTTCTTTTGATATGCATACCTCGGACATTTTTAAAACATAGCAGTGTGTGTAAGATTATTCCTTATTAAGCACAAATTTAAAATAAAAGTAAGTAGAAAAATGCATAGCCAAAGGCTATGAATAAATTATAATAAACTAAGTGATAAATTCTGTCAATGCTATCAATTACACGTCAATACATGTGTTAAACAATATAAATTAATGTTAAAATCTAAGGTGAACGAAAACGGTGGTACAGGTATTACATATGATATATACAAATAAGATATACACAAAAGAAGAGGTGAATTCATAACATTTCTATAACAAAGAGGTAACAATTGGGAATACGTGTTTCCTCTCGATCAATGGATACAGAACCAGATAATAACACTATAATAAAGTTTTTTTCTTGTGTTGAAAAGTACCAATCTGAAAAATTTCAGAGAATGGGCTTGCTATTGGTTAGAATATGATAACGATCAAAGTTTCAAAAATAAAAAAAAAACACATTCATTTCAAATAAAGCATGACTTACAAACATTTAGGATATTATTTTGATTGAACTTAAACAACATATGTTTAAGTATATAAAAAAGAATAATGAGTGAACCTTACCACATAGCTTCCTCCTGTGTCTTTCTCTACCGCAACTTTTTGGCGTGAGTCATCGTCTGCTGGGTTCTCGGTACCTGAAATACAATGTAATGGATTCCACTCGTGTGATAGTTGCATGTCAGTTTTTATACAAAGGAAATGGGGACATACTTAAATGGACGAAACACATCAAATATCCGCTGGTCATAATCTATAGAGAAAAAACAAATTCGAGTTACAAACTAAAACTGAAGGAAACGCATCAATTGTAAAGTGAACAGAACTACGACACAACAGAAACACAACATTAAAATGTAACACACACAGAAAAGAACTATAATATAACAATGGCCATTTCCCTGATTTGGTACAGAGCATTTCAAAATAAAAATGGTTGGTTTTAAAATATAAAAATGTTACAAAAAATATTTTTAAAATGAAATGTTAAACTGATGTTGAAATGGTACCTATCAAATTCAACTTACCATCAATGAATCCAGACAAATCTCGTCCATTTTGATATACGAAACTAAAGATATCTTCTGCATTGTCTACACTACCAGCAGGTAAACTGTTCAAGAATAATTGACTAAGCTCAAACAGTTTACTTACAGTGTTACACTTAGCATGGATGAAGACATCGCCACCTGAAAGTATAATATGATACTGCCTGTAACAATTGGGATTCTTTTATTGATTTTAGCATAATTTAGGTCGTCAGTTTTCGCATTTGAATTGTATCACATTTTGTCCTCCCGGTGCCTTTTATGGCTTGCTATACTGAATGGTTTTTGCTAATTGTAGAATATCTTACGGTGACCTGTAGTTATTTTCATCCTTTTTTAATGTTTACCTGTCTCATTGGCAATCATACCACATATTTTTTAAGGTAACTGTGTACGTATAAACAACACAATGTGAAATAAATTTAACTTCAATATTACATTACAAATTTAGTGAATTTGTTTTCAACCATTAAAAATTTAATTTGTTCCACATCCGGATCCATTTTCATAAAAAAAATTAAGATTTAAATTGGTAACACTTTTTTATAGACAGCTGCTATTTTCGTTCATTTTCCGCAATTAAATAAACACACTACACATTCTTAAAAAGGGTAATGCTATCCATCCAGACCACTACTGAACTCACCAGAGCTTGGCATTTCTCCTAATGATCCTTTCCTGTAAGCGTATGTATAATTTTCTTTAGGATTGCCTCCCAACTAAAATGGAATAAATAAAGATATTGTTTTAATACTTATAATGGCATAATTCAAATACAGCAATGTATATAACTATTGAAGACTCTCTTCATTGTTTCGTTTTGTTGCTTTCAAAATTAGGTTCACCCAAAGCTTCCACTTAGACAAGTTAGAAGTGCGATAACTCAGGGCGACGACCTTGAGCCGACCCACATATGGTCCATTTTACGTAGAAATCACAATTAATTACATCTGATTCCTAAAAATAATAGGCACTCTTGTTAAAAATAACAATAATATGCCTGTTCAAAGATATATATGGTTACGTACCTGTTTGTAAATATTTGGGCCAAATCCAACACCAGCCCATATTTCATCACTTTCGTCACTCATTTTGGGGTCTGTCACTTTATCTACCAAACTCTGTATTTTGGCACATGCTCGTCCGACTTCTTTCACATTGGCAGTGGGTTTGAGATGTATCCACAGATATAAAGCATGATCTTTGCCTTGTGAGAATACCTGAAATAATGGAGTATAATAACTGATACTATATGTATCACAGCTGAACCAAGAATTTGGAAGATTCAAGTCTTATAAAATTAGGCAAGGAGAATGTGTATGTATCGTCTCCGTTTTAGTATTATTTCGTAATAAAATAAGGCATAATTTCAAGAAAATGATTTTGTTATATATTCGTTTAATATTCTTATTTCCTTAAACATGTTAAAGTTATTCAGTTTTTCTAACTTTTTCAAATTACGTTTACAACGTGCTGAATTTCTTGAAAAAAAATTATTTTGTATTCCTTTGTTTACTGATTTATTTGTAATAAAGGTTGATTTTAAAACGTGGTCAACAAAATATAAACCCAAGACATATTATAACCGCTAATAAAGTACTTGATAATCCCTTTTCAAACGTTAACCCAAGTGAAAACAGACAGCAGTATTATTTTAACAGAACTGCTGACAGAACTTACAGATGGTTGACTTGCTGGTGGTTCTGCAGCAAACACAGGTGTCGGCGTAACAGCATTGATGGTCTCGTCTACTGTTGTTTTAAAACTGTCTTTATTTTTATATAACCAACCGAGTCCAGTTCCTGCTGCTAAACCTCCAATTAAGATAGGCTTGGAAAATCTAGAGATTGTTGACCGTCCCGTTGCTAATCCTCGCCTACTACCTAATCAAAACAGACATAAAAAAACGTGAAATCACGCAAGTAAAGAAAATTAAAAGGTTTAATTCATCGTTTGTATGAATGCATCTTAATATTGACTGTAATTTTGCAGATTTATTCACTTGTAGAAGACGGATCAAACTAATACTAGAGATATGTTTCACAAGCTTTAAAGCATCATCAAAATCTTGTATTTGATCATGTTGATAACACATTACTGGATGTATATGATATTGGATATCTTTATAACTATTTGAGTATGAACAATGGTATTACTTCGTAATCAGAAAAGTTTGAACAAAAGAAAGGATAAAAAGCGGAAGAACCAATCGATCACAATAAGTCCAATGAAACAATCCAAATTCCACAATAGGTTTTGCAAATAAGATACAGAAACAAAGAATTTAATGTAAAAAGATATCCATGGTCAATTGCAATACTTATAAATTTTCTAAGGCAGCAGCATATCGTAAATCAATGGTAGAGCATAAGTATTTCATCAATCAATCAAACAAACAAACAAATTGTTAGAAAGCTTAGAACAATGTCAAAATTCCTTCTACTGAAGTATAGATCAAGACTCGAAAAGGAGGTACTTCAACGTTTTAATTTAAAATCGCTGAAGCATGAGTATAGAGATACACAATAGAGGGACGGATTTTCATATTATTGTGATGTAAGGACGATGAACTCATTATATATAAAAATAGGTCAAGTATACAAGGGATAAACATGTTATATTGGCTAATGACGGAACTTAAATATGAAATAGACCACCAATGTTATTAAAAGAGGTTCCCTCATATGGCAATCAGAATTAACCTCTTCTGGTATCAAATTTGCTCCCATATCTACCAAACGTATTTGGCATTTATTCTTCCAAATAGATAAACGTGTTGTCTTATTGACAAACGTAAGAAGTAAATTTCAGCATATTTATACTGCATATCCAGGTTAAGGTTCATCATAACCTTTTGGCTAAAATGGCCGTATTTACACCCCAAATTTTACTCTGAGTACAGACTAACCTATACACCTGCAACAGTTTTAAGGGATGGCAGGAACTAGATATATAAATTTTAAATGCATTTTATGTTTCAGAAAGTTATAAACTTTTCTAGATTTTGCTATCCATTTTTTTTCGTTCCTGCAGAAGGTGCAAAAATTAACTAAGTAGTGAAAACGATTGAGAAGCTCCCCTCATATAATCAATGTTGTGAGTAGTATTGATTTAAATGGACAATAGATGGACAATAGACACCTGTAAACAACAGGTGATTTAACAGGTTTAAACTGAGTAACTGAGTGGACCGTATCAAATGAAACTCGGGTGTTTGTTTATTTTCCTATCTTCTGCAGACTGGAAAAAAATGGACATCAAAATCCAGGTAAGTTTTTAATTTTCTGAAACGTAGACTTCATATAACTTTTATATATCTAGTTCCTGCCATGCCTTAAAACTTTCCTGGATGTACCAGTTTGTCTGTACTCATAGTAATTTTTGAGGTGTAAACACAGCCATATTTTTCAATTCCTTATGATGAACCTTAATGTCGAATCCTATAATATAATACTCCGTATGTTCATATTGTTTGCTTTCAACGTTTGTTATCGGGTATTTTTTATTGTCAATGTTGAACCCGATTAAAATAGTTATCAAAGGTATCAGGATTATAATTTAGTACGCCAGACGCGCGTTTCGTCTACATAAGACTCATCAGTGACGCGCATATCAAAATATTTATAAAGCCAAACCAGTACAAATTTAGGGAGCATTTAGGATCCAAAATTCCAAAAAGTTGTGCCAAATACGTACAGTAGCATATGCCTGGGATAAGAAAGTCCTTAGTTTTTCGGAGAAACAAAACGTTGAATGCAAACGATATGAACCTACGAAGTCTTAAATCATAGGACTACTCCACTACAGGACTATGTCACTGGTTGGTTGTTCTAAAGGAACAACCATAATTTCGATATGCATTTAAATACTTGTAGTCTAATTTACTATCCACATTTATACACTGAAATATATGAATGTGAATAGTAAATTTTATAATCGTAATAATTCAAAATACTGATATCATTGTAAATGTCATTGAATAGGTCGAAATGTTGGCGGTAAATAAAATATATCACTATTAACAGAACAACAAATACAGTGACCGTTTGTGTTTAGGTTCATTTATTTATAGTTATCACATGTGCGTGTATCTGGAATAAATAACTTCTACAACTAAACATATATATTGGATTTATAAGGTATTTAGATATTAAGCTACAAATAAAGTATAAATTGCAATGCAGCACATTAAGTCGAAAAAGTTGGCCGACATTTAACACAAATGCCTGATACAAATACCCGTGTAACATAATATCCGTGCATGCGTGTGTGGGAAAAGGGGTGGTATTTCTTTCTCGGCTAAAAATTGCTGAAATGCTGAGAATTATATATAAATATTAAACAATTTATTTTGAAAATCTTTTATTTTGAAAAAAAAAACACAAGCATATTTATAATTTAAAGATGTATAACGACACATAATCATGTGATAATGAAAACGTGACAATTTTGCAATATGTAATAAATTTGTTGAGAACATGCATGACTAAGCTGTATCAATATTAAGGTTAAATTATAAATCACTTCACTGATAATTTTATGATCATAAGACATTTGCATACTAAAGTTCATTTACATTGATTAAATAAAAATGAACTGTTTGTTCTTGATTTTTTTGTGTATTATCAATGAACGCCTATAATAAGGACCATAAGGATGTAGGGTAAAGTTATATAAGTGTCCCCCAGGACAATGAACTTTTTTTATTCCGTTAACAGTTCATATATGAGGACATATAATTTACCCGGATATACTAATTGAAATAGCAATATACGATGCACAAGTTAGGAAAATTTATCTAAAACGTATCATTCATATCTGATAAAACAAAAACCGACTAAAACAAATTCCAGCACGTAAACCGACAGTAATTAAAGATCATTAAAGTATACCTGTTCATTAATACACAATGTGTATGTGAGCAAAGTAATGTAATCAGGTAAACTTCTATTAATATACTGTCGTTAAAATCTATGACTATGTTTACAAAAATAGTATCGTATTTAATTGGCTTAATTTATGTTCGTTAAAGCACAATATAAGTTAATACTTACATGAAAATGTAGAGTTAAGTTTGCCAAGCTGACGAACACTGCCTCGTAGAGCTGCCATATTGGTTATATAAAATGTTTAAGATTATAAATTGATAGCCGGCCGATACACGGTGAAGGACGACTGGTAAGGTAAGTAATGTCATATAATATGACATTGACCTTTGTGAAAAGTTATCTAAGCGCGCTGAAATAAATTTGTACAGTCATAATGATAGTATAGAAAATATTTAAACACCCACTGTATTAAATTGCATTTAAGCAAAAATAAAAAAAATAAAACTTATTCAATAAAATAGATTTTTGTCAGTTTGAAGACAACAACTTAATTTAATTGTTTATTTCTGTGATTTAGAATTAACACTTTTTGTTTATTCATCTACAATAATTCTGTGTCATTTGAAATGTATATGCAAACCAATATTTTTCGAGAGCTTTTATGTAGTATATTATAATTACGAAATCAGCGATCTATATCTTGATTAGATTGTTCCAGGAATAACGGATCACTCTGAAGTGGGATTTTCTTTTGGGTAGAAAAACGAATATAAAATATCATAGTCAGGTATAAATCTAAACAGAATGAAAAATCGGATATGTGGACAGAAGTACCGTCTCATGCCATGTGTACATTACCCG
Organism: Mytilus trossulus; assembly: GCF_036588685.1. Taxonomy (NCBI): domain Eukaryota; kingdom Metazoa; phylum Mollusca; class Bivalvia; order Mytilida; family Mytilidae; genus Mytilus; species Mytilus trossulus. Next base: position 72,517,343 of record NC_086376.1, on the reverse strand, counting down.
CAATGTGAGTTAATAAACTCATCATAGATTCCAGATCAAGTCAAAACGTTGAAAAAGGGAGAAGGACAAAATCAGTATACAGATCACACTTAACGTAGTCTGTCTTATTTGTCATTAGTTTGAAGTTGTCTGGTCCAGCAGCTTTGTATTGAATCAGATTTTAGATTGTGTTCCACTCATGTATTATTTTTTTTTAACTTTTCTCTTGTTTGCGGAGCAGGCAAGGCAGACCAGACGACAAACTGGAAATGACAATTACTTCATTGGCTACGTTCATATGACCAGTTTAACCTAACATAAGTTCCGTTAATCCGATTCGGTCGTTTATTTCGTGCTTTATGTAGGTTCTGCATAGTGTGCAGAAGTCTTCATTATTTCCCGGGGTTATTATGTCCTACTTATATGCTTTTCTTTCTTTGAAAAAATGCTTTAGTTGAGATTATTTTCTGTTTCAGTCTATTAAGGATTATAGTGCATTTAAGCAAGTATTTGCCAACTTTGGTTCTTATGTAGTTTCGTTTTATTTTACTATGTCATATTTCAGTGTCTTGATTTGGAAATATATATTCTTCCTAAGAAGATGCAGTAGTTTTATGTCTTTGTAATTCACAACTTGGTGATTAAAGTATGGGACGATGCAAAATGCAAACACACGAATATTGCTAAATACGTTCCTTCTTCCTATATAGCGAAACAATGTCTTTAAATTGCTTTTCCTATTTATTGATAAATCGAGTCAAATAGTTCAGATGATCTTTAAAAGATTGATCATGATTGTACGGTGGAGTGGTTGTCTCGAAATGAGTTGCTTGTACCAAAACGAGTCGTTAACTGAAAACGTCAATTCAGGTTTTTTCACATGTGTATGTATTACTTGTCGTTTGTATTCATTCCAGCAATCTTTATGAGAGGTCAATAATGAAGGGTTTTTTTACTAGGTCTGTGCTTTTACTGAATCAAATAGTTCAGATGATCTTTAAAAGATTGATCATGGTTGTACGGTGGGGTGGTTGTCTCAAAATGAGATGCTTGTACCAGAACGAGTCGTTAACTGAAAACATCAATTCAGGTTTTTTCACATGTATATGTTTTACTTGTCGTTTGTATCAATTCCAGCAATCTTTATGAGAGGTCAATAATGAAGGGTTTTTTTACTAGGTCTGTGCTTTTACCCCTTGAAGCAGTAGGAACTTGATTTTTTTTTCACTGAAAACAACAGAGTTCTTGTTCCTTTTTTTCTTCTTCAATCGTTCTGTGGTGGTTTTAGACTCCATGTGAATAGGATTTTTTGTTACAATGTTATTATGTCAACTGATATCATTTCTGTGCGTACGATATATAGTTCTGGAATAAACCTTCATTTTCCAAACGAAATGTTTTGCAAGTCTTTAACATGAAAAATGTTCATGAAAATAAAACAGCTTCAGCAGCGCATTCAAAACCGTTTGAGATCATCTTTGACTTAGCAATTTGCAACTTTGGTTTTAGAGGATTTATTCATGTCTTTACCTCATGACAGAAACATTTAATTGAACAGTTTCTCTTGTTATCTGAGTCCAACATATCTACAACCTTCCTATACTTTGCTGTGATGTTATAAACATCTTAGCATATACACATGTTGTTTCCTTCTGGTTGAAGACGATAATTGGATAGAAGAGTCATGGATTTTACATATGTGATGTAAATACCCGCTGCAATGCAAAACTTCAAACTGAAAGGACACAATCGATAAACCGAAAATTGAAATTAGAAACGTGGGTATTATTATATACCAATCACGAAAGTCTTCAAACCTTGTACAAATAATAAGTTGATGCCAAAGCAAAATATCAGAGAAAAAAAAAATTAAACAAATCAGGATAAATTGCAGCAAAAATTATAAAAAAAGCATAGAACGATTTTAACCAAAATCCCAAACAAAATACAAAAAATTAATTGTCAAAGAATCGTACCACAAAAATACATATGAAATACTTATGAAGGAAAAAATTGTCTCCTAGATATATGGATACATCTCACACTAAAAGTAGCTGACAAACACACTGTTAAGAAACAGCATACCACATGTCTCTTTGGCCTTTCGTTTTAAATCCTTGCATGCTTCATTTCGACTTTCTTCTAAAAATCTAGTGGAAACTTGAAGCTAATTGGAAAGCCTGGCTGGCCATGGACTATATTGGATGAGGTGTATTGAGAGTGACATTCATATCGAGATCTCTTTTGTACCTAAGCATAAAATATTACGCAGATACAAAATGCAAGATGCTCTGCCATTACCTACTTTTTCTTTTGACAGTCAAAATTAATTCCCTTTTTGTGTCTATGAGGGAAAAAAAGATACCAGAGGGACAGTCAAACTCATAGATAGAAAATAAACTTACAATGGTTAAAAAAAATAAAAAGACAAACAGACAAATAATAGTACACAAGACACAACATAGAAAACTAAAGACTAAGCAACACGAGCCCCACCAAAAACTGTGGGTGATCTCAGGTGTTCCAGAAGGGTGAGCTAATGTCTAATGTTGCCCTGTTTTTAAATTAAATTTCCATTTCAAGTTACAATTCATATCATCTTTATCATGTCATTGACATGGTTGAACATTTTGGTGCTGTATTAACAGTCAATCATATATAGCATTAAAATCAATGCTTAGATCGTTGTCATTTGTTTATGTTTGATGCTCCTTCAAGGCCCATGCCACTAAATATATAAACTTACATTAACAAATAAAACAAAAATACATTTAACAAATAAATATTTAATAATTCATACATATCAGGTACATAAACAAATGCATTTAATATTACTTATCACAGGTATAAAATCAATCACTGTCACATTATGTATATATTTCTGTGTAAAAATCTTATATAAATTCTTTGATCCCTATTCCTAAGTATTTTTTTCATTGGGAAAACAAATTTTTAGTGTTATGTGTAGAAATCAGATCTTTAATCCTATGATTTAATAAATTTTCATTGGTTTTGATAATTTATGCAACCACAAACAAATTCAAAAAAAAAATAACCCAAAATTTTTAAGAGAATTTAACAGTATTGTCCCACATATTATATTCTGAACTATTGAATTTCTTTTATTTTTGTACTGGAATGTAAAAACATAATCAAATAAAGTTTACAAATATCTTAACAGAATAATTATATTGTTTACAATGGCAATGATGCAGAGGCCTGGAAATTAAATCCTCCTCCTGAAAAACTAGGTCCTTCCATTCTGGAGGGGTTAAGCATTGACTGACCAACTTGGGCTAATACCTGTTCTCTTTCCCTGTAATATAAATAAAAGTTTTTTAGGATAATTATTCATACAAAATTTAATTAAAATCTCTAAATTTGATTTTTACCAAATAAATACGTCATAAGACTTTTGGATCAGTAGAAATAATTAAACATCATAAGACTTTTGGATCAATAGAAATGTTTAACACATTTAACACAAAAACATAAGAATGGTAATTTGCGTCTAAAACCTACAATTTTTGTTATGTTAAAATTGAAAATATGAAACTATTTACAAAAAATACTTTGAGAGGGAAATGCTAGTAACAGTAAGAAGAAAAAAACTCACTTGAGTTTTAAATTTCTAATCTTAATTTTTTTAATTTTGTTAAATTGATTCCTATCAAAATATGTTTGTGAGTAGTAATTTCAAATCAGTGATCTGTTAAATTTCAATAAAGTCAATTTATAACAAAACATGTGTATAACGTGGATTCATATCATACAAGTGAATAAAGTGGTTATCAAGACAAAAAATAACAACTATGGTATGAGATATGGATATATCCCCAACTTGAATGGAAGTAACATCAAAATATTATCTTAAACACTATGAAGACTTATCATACAAAGTCACAGTTGTCTTTCTATGTAAGTGATAACCCCTTGTATATATTCTAAATCTAAATGTATGTTTAACTTTTGAACCTCATTGATGTCATCCAAGATCCTCTAACCTTTAATTATAAAAAATGGATTTGAAAGTAGGAAAATATTTCACTCAGTTATTTTGATAACATTACAGGAAATATTGTCTCCATATCTGGGTCCAGTAATCATACTGATTGCTTGAAAGAATTCTTTTTAATGAAAATGGCAGATTTTCCAATTTTGATGATCATGACAATAATCCAAGTGAATGATGACACATTATGTTACAATTAGTTTAATCATAAATTACTGTGATTTTTTTATCCATATTTCCTCTAAAATATATATTTCAGAAGTCAATCATGGATGTCTTACAGCTACTTAAACTGCTCTCAAATGCTTGTTAATTACATGAATAGAAGAAGAAAGGGAAAATGCATAAATGGGTTGAATTTATAGTTAACTTTTTGACTCAGTGATAAGAAATAATTATCATCTTTTCATTTTATTCTGAAACAATTAAAAAAGTGAAATTGTGACAATAAGAAAAAGAAATATTACAATGTGAATTAATCATCATCATTAGGTTTAAAGAATGGTATGAAAGATATAGGATAAATACAAATGCTTTACAAGTGAGTTATTGTAGAGAACTATTTCTTTTATCAGTGTGAAGCTCTCTTTCGAAATGTCTGTGACAGAACAAAAACTACACAAAAAACAAACCTGTCTATGTGTACTAATGGTCTACATTCTTAAAATTAAATGCACCAATATTATTATTTTACATAAAGAGAATTTTGACAGCTAGTCCTTCCCATATAGAGCCTTCATTTATGTCCTAAAAGTATGGTTATCATAAATACTTTTAATTTAATGTGTAATTTTTTATTTGATCTTCAACATGTCTTTCTTTTTCATTTTTTTTTTTTTTTGCATTTTCTGTACATGTGTTTTTATGTTAAATTTTGTTTTATTCTAAGTCTTTTATCTTATTTCTGTTTGGATTTTGCATGATTTGAGTGTCACCTTTATCTAATCATTTTTTCTGATGAATAAGTATAATTTCTCAATGCTCTTCAACTTGAATAAACGAATGCATGGTTGGCATACAAAATTATAAGCCTGATATCTTTGATATTTTTTTTTAACTTTGAGACCTAACTGACATAATACAAACCAATATTTATGTAAAATAAACTGAATGTTAGGAAATATATTTCACTAAATTGTATATTCATAAAACTTCCAGGTTCATGTATTTGAATACTTACTGTGCTTTTTGCTCTTTCTTTTTCTGTAAAATGTACTTTTTCTTGACCTCTAACAATTCTTTGTCAATACGTTCAATCTCATACTTATACTCGCTGACTTGTGACTCATACATATACAGCTCCTGATTCATTGCCTTTACAAAACAGAAAATCGCTACATTAAACATTTTGTTTTTAACATAACTGATATAATATGCTGCCAAATATCTAGAGGCAGTAGAAGGGTACTTCCAAATACTCCTTAGTTAGGAGTCAATATAGTATTATTGCTTTCTTCATTTTCTCCATTTAAAATTTTCAAATAAGGATGAACTAGAAAATGTCATGCAAAAAGAAGTAAATTTACTATTGTTATACAAAATTAATGTCCTTTGACACAACTCCATATTTTCATCATCATTTATTATAAACATGTTTACCTTTATTTGTTTATTTTTCTCTTTGAGTGTTGAATTGTAAACTTGTAACTGTTCTGCCACTTCAGGACCAGGTTGTCGAGCTAACACATGATTTAATTCAATATAAAGTTTTTCTTTTTCCTGAACTAAAAGTTCTTTTTCTTCTACTTCCTCATTTTTGGTAATTAAACGTTTTTGCAATGCATGGATTTTCTGTATATGTTCATAAGTGCTTGGATCACTTCCCTGAAAAATAAAATGTTTTGTAATATAACAGTTGAAAATACAAATAAATGTTTATATATGAGGAGAATTACAAACAATAAAGAAAAGAAAAGAAGAACATGTCTGAAGACACTAATGCCCCTGTTCAAGATTGCTTTTCAAACAAAAATAGGACAGACAAAAGGATGGTTGGAGACAGAAGGACAGTTTGAAAGATGGCCAAGGGCAACACATAATTCCTCCTTCACCTGGAAGACCGGGCATAGAAGAGGAGGCATAAAAACACTACTTAAAAAATCACCACGTTAACAAGATTAAAAATATCGCTATTATATAATTTTTTTTATATTACCATCTTACATGTACTTTCCCCTTCATAATGTTAAGTTGAAAGTATTGTAAACTGCAAATATAAAAAAAATCTCAGTGAGCTGCTATACATCATTTTCTAAGGATCTTTCTTTTGTATTATGTGCTTTTAATGCTCTTTTGTCTAATATTTGAACATAAACCTGAAAATTTCTAGTAAAAATCTTCATTGTGAATGAATATTGAAACCATACCTCTAATTTTCTCCATCTATGAATATTCATAGGATTAAGAAGCTCCTCCTCCAAGGCAGTACATCTTGTTCGTTCCCTCAGTAGTTCTCTCTGGATGTTGTAGGTTTCCATTCTAAAAAATGTAGAGAAATTTTGCTCAATCATTTTTTTTTAAATATTCATATTCTAAAATTGAAAAAAAATATTAGGATTTAATTTTGAAGGAATGAGCAAAAATAAAAACTTTTAATATCTTTTGTTGAAAAGTCTATTTCCTGTAAATTTTTTATTAATATGAGGTCAGAGAGTCAAAAATTTTATTTGGTAGACAAAAATTAGAATGTTTGATCATATTGATTGTATTTGTATAAGATATAAAGTTAAATTTTATTCACCGTATTAAGAATTTACACCATGAACAAATGTATACATAGTAAATCAAATTTGTTTATCATGAAATGCTTTTGTATCCAAGAACTGTCTTCCTTATGAAACTTGGGTTATAAATCTTTGTTGGAACAAGTAAATTTTCCAACAGAACAATTGTTATATATTAAAAATCTAAATCAAATTGATGTTTTTGGACTTAATATATATCATAGTTTCTCCACTAGGAAAGATATTGCAATCGGGTATTTCATAAAAAAGATTTTTTGTTAAATGGTTTTTGCTTTTTTGCTAGGATGTAATTTTTTACATATTGTTATGATATGCTATTCCAAATAATTCCTATAATATAAAAGTATCTGTTGTGGATTCTATTTTAATTTTTTGGTGTTAAAATATATAAAAAAATGTTATAACAAATGAACATGTAGTGATTAACTTGCATCAGTATTAATTTGTGTCTGTGTCTCACAAATTACTGTGCAAAGAAGACCCTTCCTGACATGTCAGATTTCTAGTTCTTCAAAAAATTTACTGTATGGTTATTATGTTTTAAAGTATACAGAATCCTAAAAAATATTTGATTAAAATCTTAATTTTTTTTTCCTACCTCAATTCATCAGTATCAGCCACTTTCTTTTGCAGCACAGTTTTTTGTCCACGTAATTTCCTGATTTCAGATTTCAGTAAGGCTGTATCTCCAAGTCTCTGGTTATACTGCGTCTCTCCTTTGTTCAACATAGATCTTTGGATTTTAATCTTCTCATAAAGTTGTCTAAGTTCATCTTTACTACGAACAAATTGTGTTCCAATGATATCTCTCTCACTGATTACCTGTAATAAGATAGTGTTGCTTTTTTTATTATTTATTCATACAGAAGGGGTATTTGGTAAAGTTTGAGAAATTTGAAACAAAATAATTAACTGTTGTTTGTAAAAATTTTGAACTGAATAAGTAGTTGACAATTAAAAAAATATTTTAAAATGAAAGGAGTAGGTCCAGTAAGACCCCTTTTTGGCCCCAAAATATGGTAGTTTAACAAAATTGTTCAAATGTAAACTTTTAGTTATTTATTGGATAGTAGAATGGTTCTGCTACATAAATATGGACTGTTTTTGACAATACAATGAACATATATCCGGTACTAGCACCATTAAGTCATGCTAAATTACAGAAATCTTAACAATTCAAGCATTTTACTTAAATTTTAGACGGTTTCCGTGTTAAACGAAAGTGGCCACATTCGTGTTCATCCAAAATATTCAAATGGAAGTTGTATCTGATAATAATACATAACATATATAAAGATTGAGGATGAACACGGATGCGGCCACTTTCGTTTTTGACAAAAACCATCTGAAAAGTGAAATTTTTCCGCATAATAGGTAGATTTTTCATATTTGAGCCTGAAAAGGATCGTTTTAATGACGAAATAAGTTAAAATCTTTCACATACATTAATTGAATCATGTGAAATAGACACTTAAGTGTTTAAAAAGTGGTCAAAATCTTTCGTCAGATGAAACTGAAATTTGAGGCCAAAATCGGTCCTTACCGGACCTACTCCTTTGAAAAATGCAGTTTAAAAGTTATCTCCCCTGAAAATGTACAAGGTTACATAAATTTTATGATTGGTAGGATACTAGAAAAACCTATCCCTGTCAATATGGCTAATTTGTAACATATAAGTGATTTGCTCTTAATATATTTATAGGCCCTCCAAATTTGATATGCAAAATCAAATCAAATACTACAATGAGTAAGTATTCTATTGTTTTAGCCTGCCTGGCATACAAACCTACCAACCTTGCAATTGGGCAAGTTAACAAAAATTGTTATATTTTTTAAATGATTGACAATATCATGTGTTCAGAAATTCTGTTTTATCTTAAAAAATACATTGTTTCTAATGCACACTAACTTTAAATCGGATCGTTTTAATGACGAAATAAGTTAAAATCTTTCACATACATTAATTGAATCATGTGAAATAGACACTTAAGTGTTTAAAAAGTGGTCAAAATATTTCGTCAGATGAAACTGAAATTTGAGGCCAAAATCGGTCCTTACCGGACCTACTCCTTTGAAAAATGCAGTTTAAAAGTTATCTCCCCTGAAAATGTACAAGGTGATTTACAGGTTACATAAATTTTATGATTGGTAGGATACTAGAAAAACCTATCGCTGTCAATATGGCTAATTTGTAACATATAAGTGATTTGCTCTTAATATATTTATAGGCCCTTCAAAATTTGATATGCAAAATCAAATCAAATACTACAATGAGTAAGTATTCTATTGTTTTAGCCTGCCTGGCATACAAACCTACCAACCTTGCAATTGGGCAAGTTAACAAAAATTGTTATATTTTTTAAATGATTGACAATATCATGTGTTCAGAAATTCTGTTTTATCTTAAAAAATACATTGTTTCTAATGCACACTAACTTGATCGAGTTCCTTCTTTTGCCTAATCCTTTCAGCATCAGCTTCTGCAATGATTTTGAGAAGTTTTCTTTCTTCTGATTCCTGTGCACCAATAAATGCTTTACATTCCCTGGACTGTTCTTTACTTTTCTTTAAGCTGTTTCTTAACACTTCTTTATCCTTTTCTACTTTCTTATTGTCAAAGTATGATTTAATCAATGCATTCTCTTTAGATTGAATGTCTTCCTTTAGTTGGCTTATCAGATGGTACATGTTCTTAAGTTTCTTTGCCATTTCTTGAATCTCTGCCTATATTTAAAACAAAGATACACCCCAAATGAAATCTCTGCAATAAACCAATTACTATTTTCAAGAATTTAAAGGGTCATTAATTTTTCATTCCTTTGTTATGTGTGAAGTATGATACCACACACTTAATTAAGTTTCGAAAAGTAAATTGTATTTGTATTGGTTAATGCTTCTTATTTTTTCGAGAGAAATTGAACAATTTCCAAAACTTTATTGATTGATTGATTGTTGGTTGCTTTACGCTGCATTAGCACAAAAAGGCTATATTGCGGCAATCAAAACTTTATTAAATATATGCCACTAGATTAAACAGTTATCCAATAGCCAAAAAGAAGTAGTTGACTGCTTTTAAACTTCAAAATCAGAGTCAATAAGATACTTTAATTGCACAGTGCTATTAAATACTGTGTTGACTCCCAATAGTGTTATGTACTGTTTTAAAAAGCTACAAGCCATGAAAATTGGAATTCACAAATAAAAGTACTGTGACAGTCAACACATTAAATGTTCAAAACAAGGCTGACAAGTTTCATAATTTATCTATTATTACAAACCTGTGACTCGATTAGATTTTTACTGTAAACATTCCTATCACTTCGTACAGCTTCATATAAATTTTGTTGTTGTTTTAGTTTTGTTTCTGCTTCAGCTATCTTTTTCTTCAATTCAAATATCTTCATTTCTTTCTTCTTTACTTCTTCCATATCATTCAGTACCTTTAAATTAGTTAATGATAAATTAAATTTAATAAATATACTATTTTATTTAGATTAGAAAGTTGGTTTTTCAATTTTAATGTTTTTACACTAGTATTTTTAAGGGGGCCCTTTATAGCTTGCTGTTCGGTGTGAGACAAGACTCTGTGTTGAATAATGTACTTTGACCTATAATGGTTTACTTTTACAAACTATGCCTTGGATAAAGAGTTGTCTCATTGGCACTTATACCACATCTTCTTATACCTAAAACTATTATTTTTTTAGTTATCTTAAAAATATGTTTGCATTTTGTAACAACCTAAATTGTTTTAAATGTATAAAATTTAACTTATAAAATATATACAAATCTTTGAATATCATACCTGATGAGTAAAATCACTAGCTTTCTGAATATATTGGTCTCTTTCTTTCTCTAGTTGGTAGATTATTTTTCTTTGCTTCTTTGCCTCTTCTCTGAAATTTTCAATCTCTTGCTGAAGATGTTTCTTGGAATTTTCATGAAACTTCACTAATTCTTCTTGTTTTCTTGTAGCAGTTTCTGCTTTCATGGCATTCTAGAATGATACAAGTTATTTCGTTATTTCTATAATCATGTTAGATATGTAACTTTTTATTATAAACTCCCATGTATTTAACAATAAAATACATTTCAATTGATCAATATTATGTCGTTGCAGGAAAAATATATCCAAATAAAAACTATGTGTTTGGCATAAATGAGGCTAATTTATATAAATCTTAATATAATGAAAAATCTTTAGTAAATATTATAACATATACGGATCAAATATGATAGTAATAAATAATACCTTTTTAAATATGTCTCTGTTTCTTGTCAGCTGTTCAATGTCTTTCTTGTCCTGTTCTGCTTTTTTATAAGCTTCATTTAAATCTATAAAAATTAATTTTCTATCTTTAAGCTGACAATAAATCACCTAAAAAAGCCTTATAACAGTCAAAACTCTAATTCAACAAAACTTTTAAACAGTTCATTTAATAATGAAGATGTGTACTAAGTTTCAAGGTGATGTGATCATAAACTACTTGATATAAAAAATTTAACCAACCTTTAATAACTCAAATATTTAACCTGATATGGGACAGACAAGCAGAACGGAATGCATAATAGCCACCTATCAAGTTTAAAAGTTTGGCAATAAACAGAATCAAGAATCTAACCTATACCAACAAGACCATAGACTGATGTGATCTGTACTGTAGACAAGATCAAAGGTTCATAACTCCACCAAAATTTATGCATACAACATTCACCCTTACAAAATAGAAATACTTACGACTCTGAAGCTGATTATTTTCGTCCTTCAGTTTATCTCTTTCTCCCTCTATTTCTGCCTTTTTACTTTCAATCTCTCGGATCTTCTTCTGTATACCTTCTCTCACTTTGTTAACATGTTGTGTCTCTTTCTTTAAATGGTCAACTTCATTTTCCTTTTGCTAATAAAAAATACAAATAAGTACATTCATTTATGTTTTTAAAAAGCGTTAACGGCTGCAAATTTCAGTTTTAAGACTTCTGCAGATTTGTTTTCCTTAAATGTTAGAACCTACGAATTATAGAAGTTTGAAGACATGAAGAACAAAATATTTTTGATCAATAGTTCAAAAATCATTATTCACATTAAATGTAAAACTCCTTTGAATTCTCTAACAAAATCCTAAGACATGAATCAGGGTATGGGTGATCTTCAGTATTGGCTATGTTGTATAAACAACACATGGAAACAAACTATAGAACATAACATTGAGATTGAAAATTTATCAAAATATCTTGCCTTTAGTTCATTTACTCTAGATGTGTTTTCAGCAGCAAGCTGTTCAGTTACAAATGAGAGTTGTTCAAATTCGTGTTGGAGTTTGTGTGATCTGCTTGTCAAAACTTCATAGTCCTTCTTAGAGCGTTCGTTAAGAACCTGAAAAAAATTATATGTTACATGTAAATGTGAAGAAGATTTAAATAAAATCATCCATTTAAAATATTTTTCAAATCTTAAATCAAGTCAACTTTTTCAGGTGTAAGAGATATACTTTCGGTGTTCAGACATATATCTATAGATTTTTGTGCTTGTTTTTTGTTAAATTAAAGAAAGTTCATAATATAACATCAACATTGGTTTGTATGAATTTCTACTGCAATGATTGTCTTACTATTTTATCAGGACTCATGCTTGAAACTATTGAAAAAATGTTAGTCAATACCCTAAGGAGTCTAATAAATTAATGAATACCCTCAGATCCTTAAGCTTCTGTTCTAGTTTAGTAATGTCTTCTTTGTAAGCTGCTATCATGTCCTCAATAGTTTTACATGCATTTGTCCGTGTTTCTAGATTCAGTTTGGCCTCCCTTAATGTTCTGTCAACCTTATCTTTCTTCTTCCTTTCTTCATCTGCATCCTTATTCTTTTCTGTAATATCTTTTTTAAGCTATAAAAAATACAAACGAGTGGCATGTATTACAATTGTATTTTAATTAATTATGATTTTTATTTTCTTTGAAAACAAGCTTAAGAAAATCTTTCAAGAATAATAAGTAATAATCAGAAATCTATATAGTATATTTGAAAAAAAATATGGTGTTGGTTTTTTTTCAGTTTGCCTCAAACATAATCCTAATTATGAGAAGAGTGGGAGGCTGAAAAATTTGCTAACAAAGCAGATGATTCCCTTTAAAGCAGCCCATCAGAACTGGTAAAATATGCAAGATATACTCAATTGTAAACAAGAAACCAGTTTTTTTTTTGACTATTAGATGTCATCTTTCTATCTCTATTATAATTTTCTCTATTTTTTTGTTTGCTTAAAATATATATATCAGGGTTTCCCCTGGGTCAATTATTTTTTTCGCCACCTCTTTCGCCAAAACAATATATTTTTCGCCACTTTATTATTTTTTTCGCCAAGTAACATAACTATATTTTTCGTTTAAAATTTTCTTTTTTTTTCTACCTCCCACCCCCACCTTTTATTTCTACACCCACCCCCCTTTTCCCTTAAATAAGGTGATTTTGCACCATTGTGTCTATCTGAAAAGCCAGTCAAGGTCGTTAAACACTTCCATATATTGTGTCTATGATTATTCTCTAAAACTTATTTCAGAGTCTACATCTATTGAATAAAAACTAAACATTAAATAAAAGGGAAAAATATTCATTGTATTTTAAACAGTTTTTCTAAATGAGGGGGCCACTATACTTTTAATAATAAAGAAGATATAAGTCCTGGAATATATAAAAATTAATGGCCATGTTTTGATTATATAATACCAGTATAGTTCGTAGGAAAAGTTTCTCTAAAAGAAAAATACTGGTGTGCCCTTATGTACTAAAGAAGTGGTTTTTACAACAAAAGAAAGCTTTGATCACTCATTTCATTTGTAGTCATAACATTGAAGGGCTACTCTCATTTGAGAGGTTGTTCCCAACCTTTTGGATAGATTTCTTTATAACGACAGTTTTCTTTTCTTGACCATCGTAAATGAAAAAGTTGAGACGTAAAATTACGCTTGAAACACGCGTGTCATTCAAACGACTTTAAAGAAGTCTCTCTGATCAATTACCTATATTAAAGTCAAAGGATAATTAAAGTTTTAAATCAAAGATTTTTCTTGCTTTTGAACATTTTTCGTCACAACAACAGCTTTCTTTTCTAAACTATGTTTACAAGGAGAGGAGACGTCAAAAGAGTTCTTCAAACACGTGCGTCGCAAAGTGGTATTTTTATGTGACATTTAGCGGAAGCCATTTAGCCATATCATTTTGTCAAACAACTAAATCAACACCTTTATTAATTAGTCCTTTGTTGTCGATAGCTGTAAAATGCAATCAGCTGATAATTGATTTTCTGTCCAAATTTTAATGAGGTCAAGGTGAATTCTGAGTATTGTCTAATCGGGTAAAGTCCGAGAAACTCGAAAAAAGTAAATAAACAAGATGAAGGAAAATAAATCTTTCTATATATTTCTTTCGCTATATTCTTTCGCAAATGACGAATTTTTATCGCCACAATTATTATTTTTTCGCAAATTGCGAAAATGGCGACCGCCAGCGGAAACCCTGATATATATATATGCCATTATACCTCTGCTATTTTTTCATCTGTTTTTGCTCTTTCCTGATCTAATTTTTGTTGTTCAGCATAAGTTTGGGCTAGCTGTTCTCTTAATTTAACAATCTCCTGAAGTTGTACATCTCTTTCTTTTGTTAATTCTTCTTTTGTCTTTAGCAGTTCATTAACACTGAAATAAAAATATAAATCTTAAAGGATCTTGACATAAAAGTTTTAGGCATAAATTTTGTACAATAATGTTGAAGAAATTTATGTTGAAGATGATGATGTTACCAAGAGACAATCAAGGATTTTTTACTCATGTCGATGCCATGCATACTTTAATAATGTGTTTTTAATGCATGTTTTTGCAACATTTTTATAAATTCATATACCAATACATGTCTCTCATATCAATTGCCACTGTTTTCAGAAAAAAGGAGGTAAATATCATCTGAAGATAGGTTAATTTAAAAAAGATGATGTGGTATGATTGATAATGAGACAACTCTCAACATGACATTAAATGACACAGAAATTAAAAACTATGATTACAGTATGGCCTTCAACAATGAGCAAACCTCATACTGCTAAGTCAGCTATGAAGACCTCAAAATGAGCATAAGAATTGCAACTACAATATTTTACCATTTTAATAAGAAAACAACAGCTTGTTTTTTTCAGAAACTAAATACTTCCAGACTTTATATCTTTTTTTTTAGTTATACAAACCATGACAACTAAAATAGTCTTTAAAAGTATAATTTCACTTGTGTAAAAGTTTCATTTGATTTCAGGGGATCATAGTTTTAATACCTATTCTCCTGTCCTATAAACAGATCAGACATATGTTCAATTACTGTTGTCTGATTATAATGTCACAATTCACTTTTATAGTACCTTTTCTCTTGTCCAATAGACAAACCAGACCCATGCTCAATTTTCTTTGTCAAATCATTAATGCCACGTTTCAGTGCTGTAATCTTTTCTCTTGTTTGATGCTCTTTTTCACGAGCCATCACTTCATTTTCAGTTGCTTGGGCTTTTTCCTAGAAAAATAAAATCATTTTTGTAATGATAAAATCTTAAATTAAATGATTAACAAAGGCAAAAGACTCCCAATAATTGCACATAAAATGTTTTACCAAAAAAATAATTGTTGTATGTCAAAAACTGTAAACATAAGGATATCATTATAACTTTAATACATTAAAATGTACAATCTGTTTGAGTTGTAAAACTTTTGGGGAAAAGAGCCCCTAAACTTTGACTTCAAATATCTATCTGAAAAATGTTTAAAATTCGAAAATCTGACTTATGATAAATTGTTACATTTACGAAGTAATTGCAGTACATTGTGTAATACAAGAGAGTGTTCATAAACCATTTGACAAAATTTGCTATCTATTATCTTATTCGAATTTGCAATTGTGTAAAAAGTGCTATATACAACTTATTTATCAAATATAAAGTAATATTTTAATTTTGCACCTCTTTTAGTTCTGCTATGGTTTGTGTATCATCATTTGATAATTTCTGTGATGTTGTAACTTTAGCTCTATTTGCAACAGTTTCAGCATTCAGTTCACGACACTTTCCCATAAGCCTTTTTTCACCTTCATGAGACTTCTTCAAGGCTTTGTATAGCTTCTCATATTCTGTTCGGAACTTTTCAAGACTTCTATCTCCAGCGAGCTGTGCTAGTACCTATTACAACATAAATAAATTAAAGTAAGTACAATAAATGTATTTGTACATGTATGAGTTACTACTGTTAAACTACATTTTGTAATAATATTCCAGTTTTCATTTTACAGAAGGTGGTTTTTCTTCCTTTGAGAATATCAATTTGTTAGGGTTAAAATGAAAATTTACTGCTATTGTTGAACTGAAAATGAAAATGCAAACTTAATATTATCATTCTTTATGGTTTAAGTAACTTTCGGAACATTCTTATCACAAATAGATTGTCTCATTTACTTCATTCATTATATATACTGTTAAAATATAGACATTATTATTTTTTTTTTTTTATGTAAGTTAACTTCAAACATACATGTATTCCGGGCTGTCTGTCAAGTTCAAATGATATTTCAACTCTGCATCGATTACTCAAAGGCATATTAATGCATAATTGTAATTCAGTGGTTGTTGTTTGTTTTACGTGTTACATGATTGTTTTTCATTTATATTTGGTACATAAATAAGGCCGTTAGTTTTCTTGTTTGAATTGTTTTACATTATCATTTCTGGGCCTTTTATAGCTGACTATGCAGTATGGGTTTTGCTCATTGTTGAAGGCCTAACGGCGGTGACCTACAGTTGTTAATTACTGTGTCATTTTGGTCTCTTGTGGAGAGTTGTCTAATTGGCAATCATACCACATCTTCTTTTATATATTAAGAAAATAAATTGTCAGTGAGTAAGAAAGTAAGTGAGTAAGTATAATTTGCTGTATGTAAAATTTGTGTTTTATCTAGAACTTACTAAGGGCATGGTAATTGTTTTACCAAAAGGGCACTTTGACCGTCATCTATATCAAATTTACATTATAGTACCTCTAAAAAATCCTCTTCCATGTCTTCAAAAGCTGCATCATCAATGGCTGATTTGTCAACAACCTGAATTTCTTTGGAATCCTAAAACAGATCCAAATAAATAGTATAGTACTCAATTACATCAACAGTCAATTGCATCTAAATGGATGGTTTCAAAAATTCACAAAAAAAAAAATGCTTTAATATGGAAAAATCTGTAATATCAAAAGTATACAAGTTTGATATTTATTTTATTTTAATGGAAAAGTGATTATTGTATGACATCTAAAATTCAAGCAGAGCATATTCTCAGGTAATCGGCACAGATTTCCAAATAGCTACATGTATGAGGTGTATAGTCTGTAATTGGTTAACTTATGACATTTAGTATAGAGTAGCAAGAGCAATAGGAGAACCTCTACTTTAGGGGACCCCATAAAAAGTACGGGAAACTATAGTCAAATAAAAAAAGTTAAAAACGAAAAGTAGGCCAAAAATCAAAAAAGGAAGGTAAAAATCTAACTCCCAAGCAACACACCTTATCGCTATTCCCTGCTGACCCGAGAACTGTCCCGCTTGAACTATTATCATTAAACAACAATCACTTTTCCATTGAGACGTTAGATGTTTTGATTTATGACGTCAAAATTTTACAATAACATGTTCATAACATGTTGGTGAAGGTCATCTGACTACAACAAAGATGCCTAAAACTCTGCCCAGAAATGTTATTATTACTTGAAATTTTAAAGATAATGCAATTTCCGCCATTTTATTTAGGTCAAAAACATTCTACCCTTCCCTGAATGATTATAAGTCCTACATCCACTTTGGCCAATAAAAATATGTAACCACATGCTTCACCATTTTGTGTTTTTGAAATCATGTGACTGTCATATGACATGGTTTTACATTTAAGCTGGAGTCACAGTGGAACAAATGGTTGTCGCTGAATATAATTTGCTATGGTTTATTAATTTTTTTTCATTTAATGTATGAGGTAAACATTGATAAATGCATTATTGTCATTGTTGTTTTATGAATGCAATTACTTTTTATTTTCAAATACATGGAATATATATACATTATATATCAGTTTCATAAATTTTGAACAATTTTATAATAAAATTGAAAGAAAAGAAAAAATAATTAAAAATTTTGTTCTAATTTCCCCATGATCAATGAAGTGTATAAAATTTTAAAAGTTGTAATTATAATAGAATTTGTTGAACAGCATGAACAGTGTTAACTTTAAAGAATCCAGATTGAAGCAATTTTTCGATTATCAGCTACGAGCAAGTGGTTTTTACTGGTTTGTTGTCTAATTGTAGATTATTTGATATGTGCCGGTTTGTTTACAGTGCGTCATTACTGGTACCCATAATTTTTTGACAGTCCGTTTGTAATGTTAGCAAACATGATTTTTATTGCTTTTAATGTTTCAAATCTCTACTGTTTAATGATTGAAATATATTACTGTAACAAATAATCAATCTTTTATTCCATTCCATTTTTCTACTTCTTTTAAATGGTTGATTAAATGCAGAGACAAACACGGTATCAGGAACGTTCGCCCTAATAACATGTTGGACCTGGGTACGTTCGCCCTGAGTTCGTTCGCCCAGAGAGTCCGTTCGCCCTACTAAAAAATATTTATTTTCAGGGCATTGAACTTGAATAAACTTATTCAGATATTTCTATAGTATATATTCTTGAAATTTATGGAAACAGGGAAATATTTAAAAGTTTATGGCTTGTTTAGGATCGTTAATTGTTCAATGACAAAATAATTCAGATCACTAATTATTGTGATACTTGTCTTTTGATGGATTATTAATAAAAATTAAATGTTTTGTTTTCATAAGATATTCAGCTTAAAACACAATGATGTACGAACTGTAAATCATAAGTATTTTACTGAAATACGTTGATTTACAAGTTCATTTATTATTATACTCGGAGACTAGTCTCATACTGCATACATGTACATTCATGATTGACTGAAATTACAATTATTTTGTTATATTATTAGTATTCTACTCTGTAAATCAAAGGGAAAATGAAAAAATGATTATGGTAATGTAAATATTCTGTCATTTTTTTTACAAACTTCAACATATTTTGTTCAAATACTTAAAATTGTGCGACTAGACAACAAATAGAAAAAAATAAAAATCTGGGCGAATGGACCCTGGGCGAACAGGTATCAGGGCGAACAGGTAGTATGACGAACGCGAATCAGGGCGAATGGACCCGGATTCGACAAACACAACGCTAGGTGCGTCATAACGATACTGGTTCCTCTGGGATATGATGTCCCGTAATGGCGAACAAATAACAATAAGGTGTATAAACTGTTTTTGTGTAACATTGTATGCATGAGAGCATGCACATATCAAATAATCTATTAATAATTATGAAAATTAAATAATTTTAAGAGCTTAAAAAAAAAACAATAAAAAGGGATGTAAAGCGCCTGTCACTGTGTGTGGATAAATCAATTTGATAGTCGTCTGGGTTAACTGTGGTTTTAAATATATTTTTGATGTATATACCTCTATCATAACCATTTTGGTGTCAATATATTCTTTTAAATCTCGATAGACAAATTATCTTCACATCCAGAATGTTGTCAATAACAACAATGGACATAGATGTATACAAAATAGGTATACCTTTTTCCGGATCATCTGACTTTACGAATGAAGATTATAGCATCGCCTTAAAACAATTCTTACTTTTAAAATATCTCATGTATTTATTAAAGTTTAATTTCTGTATAATGTGGGTAAAGATTCAACAAAATCAGGCAAAGAAAAAATTAATGTCTGCGGGATCGTTTTACGTAATTTATCTATTTTATTGTTTCGCATATTTTTATGTAAAATTAATTATTCTTTTAGTTAATTACTTTTTTAAAGTGATCTTTAATTTTGATTTAACAATATATAATCGAATAGGTGTTTAGTTATATTTTTTACAGGACAAGTCATCCGAAACTGTAGATGGCAGTTGTCGTTGGTTACCACGTTGTAAATAATACATGTAGCATAATCTGGATCAACTCTGAAACTAATTGACATTCCTGCAAAATGGCAGAGGTAAAACAATCTTTAACTAACTTGAATTGACCTATCATTTGAATGTTCATCTTTTTAACCTGTACCAAATAATTCATCAGTTCATTGTGTAAAAAAGAGGGGCGAAAGATACCAGACAGAGGGACAGTCAAACTCACATTTTGAAAACAAACTGACATGCCAAAAAAACAAGAACAATAGTCAATGTCAATTAAGTTACCATTATAACCATTGTAAAAATCCATAAACATATTTACACTTTGGGTATTTAGGCTTAGCCGAATTTTGTCCCAGAATGACCTGAGATCTGCTCGGAATAACCTTAATTCTGACTTAAAGCAATAATCACTTTTTTATTGTGACATCAAATATTTTGAATTGTGATGTCAAAGTTTATGGTAACCTATGTGATATTTCTTAATGGCGGACAAATTTGCATACAAGTGTAAATATGTCTATTGACCACATGAATCCTACTTTATTTCTAAATTATAGTCACTGCGGCATCTGTTAGTGGGTCTCATTGGGGTCTAAGCGTTATGCTGAATTGCCTATTTTTTGTAAGCGTGACACCTGAAAGTCAAAATATTGTGCCATGAAAACGGAAAATGAAGTAGTGGGATACGGGAAATAACAAAAAAATGGGAATTGCCATATGACTCAATATGGCGTGAGGGGTTAATGATCAAGCTGCATAAACTTGGGATAAAGGGAAAAACCTGGTTATGGATAAACAGCTTTCTCACAAATCGAACAGCCAGATGTATGCTGAATAACTTCTTTGGAGAACAATTTGATACCAAAATCAGCTTGCCACAAGGGTCAGTATTATCACCCACCTTGTTTAACATATTCATAGCTGATATAATGGATAACACAAAAGGAGAAAATTGCAAGTTTGCAGATGATGGCACTTTATGGCATAAGGGGAAAGACATAAAGGAAATGAAAGAAAGAACTTCAGAGGATGTCAAAACTATTTTAAAATGGACAGAAAAATGGAGAATTAATGTAAACCTGGAAAAGTGTGAAGTATGCCTATTCTCAAAAGGCAACACAGATGCAGAGCAGAAAACATTAAAAGTCAACTCCTTCTCCTATAGATATAGTCCAACACCGAAGCTACTTGGAGTAACTCTAGACGAGAAGCTTAAATTTGACACCCACATCAATCTGATGCAGAAGAGGGCAAATAATGCAATATATGTAATTAGAGATATTAAGGGCATGGGAGGAATATCAAGATCAAAACTACTCCAAATATACAACAGCATGGTTAGATCTATCATGGAGTATGCATGCCCAGTCTGGCAAATAACATCTGCAGAGAATATGAAGAAATTAGAAGCTGTACAAAGAAAAGGCTTGTCAATATGCCTAGGACTACCAGGAACATCAGGTAGAGAGGCAATGGAAGTTGAAGCCAACATACAACCCATAGACCTCAGAATAGAGGAAATATCAGTACGTGAACTGGCAAAAATACAATCAAAGAACATAGCAGAACCAATTAAACAACAACTAGAACAGTATTTAACAAACAACGCAACCTATGAACAACAGGATTCTCCATTTGGTAAAGCTATAAACCAATCCATAGACATGTTCAAAGCCACGAAAGTTGACATCAAACTTATAGAACCAGAATTCACATACAAAGCTGGTGTAGATGTCATGCTAAGGAGATCACCAAGTTATTGGAGTCGTCTAGGTAGCTCAAAGAACAGAACAGCCGAACAAACTGTTGAAAGTAAACAGGTTGTAAAGGACCTATTAGGAGACAGCACAGACTCAACAGTAGTGGCATTCACTGATGGTTCATGTCAAGGTAACCCGGGACCATGTGGGGCAGGAGCAGTAGTATATTCTGGAAATAGCCAAGGCATAAGTCTAAAGAGGCCAGTAGCTAATAGAGGATCGATACTTCTTGCTGAACTAGTAGCCATACTAATGGTCCTGGAGCACTGTATAACGACTATAAAGGACCAGTTTTCTGAGCTTAAAATACTGTCAGATAGCCAGACTGCTGTAGGCATCTTGACTCTGAACTGGAAATCTTCGAACTACATCGACACAATTACTGATATCAAAGAATGCATGGGAACGCTCTTAAGACACAGCATACTAACAACCCTATCTTGGATCCCAGGCCATGCTAATATAGCCGGGAACGAGATAGCGGACCAGTTGGCAAAAGACGCTGCAAAAGAGGCCTCATCACTAAATGATCAGTATAATGTCATAACCATGTCAGATGTAAGATGTGCAGTCAAGATGTCTACAAAACTCAAATGGCAAAGCAGATGGACAATTAGTGAAACTGGAAGACAGCTTTTCAACCTAATTCCTATCGTTGGTAAGGACGCACAACTAGACAAGCCTAACAACCAAATAGGAAGAATATTGTCAGAAATAAGAACGGGCTACAGCAGACTTAACAAATACAGAAACCAAATCGGTCAATCCCTCACGCCATATTGTGAATGCGGAGAAGAAGAAACATCAGAACACTTCCTGCTATACTGCCCAAGATACCAACAAGAAAGAGAGGACATGCGAAGACAAATGGAACTACTTAACATCGATCCAACAAATATACAGTCAATACTAGCACCACCAAAAAGAGAAACCTACGAAGCAACATCGCAAATTGTAGGGGAATATATTACAAAATCAGGGAGATTCCAAGAACTTGCAATCCCTGATTCCCGATCCTGCGCCTAAACAAGTATACCAAAGTACCGCGAGATATTACCTCGAGCAACGGTGTACCATAAGAGGAGGAAGATAGCACACAGAGAACAGTAGTGTCAATTATTGACCTTAGGATCAGGATCAGGATTGCCTATGTACACAGTGTAAGCAGGATACAGGAATCTGACAAAACAGTAAGCAGGATCCGGGATCAGAACCCCACAATGAGACCCTCCTGTTATAGTACATTATGCTGAAAGTGAAATCAGGACCTCGGTACTGGTACACAATAAAGTTATTTCATTATACAACATTACAAATTATTTAAGTAATCTATTTAAGACAGAATTGCTCATAATAGAAGTTCCAATGGAACTTTGTTATCAACAATGCCATAATATACATGTACACTGTTCCCCTGACCATATCACCATGATCACTATTTGTGAAGATTTACATACTTTGACATCCAAACGAATCATTGCAGCCTGCCACATGACGGTGACATGAAATATTGGACAGTTTTACTGCTACACCAACCACCAACATCCTCTTTCCAAAAAGTATGGTCAAAGACAACAACAACAAGGCATAATTTGTTTCCATATTCATGTAACTTAATATTTCTAAAATTATTAATGATTACGTCTGTCAGTCACTGAGTTCTGTAAAAAGGAGATTAAAATACAAACAGGAAAAATTAAATTGTGCCATGTCGAACCAGAATAGGTATAACATGTACATATGAGTTTAAAAAGAACTGAAAGTTCATTATTTGTAATGTTATCATGATTAGATACAATTCCCATTGTTGAGAATTACCTAAAAACAGCATACATGTATGTATATAATATTGTTTTTTTAATTTTTAATATAGGATAAGAAACCAGATAAATCGGCAATAGATGATAGTGCATTTGAATCTCTGGAAAAAGATTTCCAAGATGTAAGTATTTGTCCATTTTAAAGGAATTTTGATTCTGTGTCCTGTTATGACAAAAACAATATATTTTCAGGGTATTAGCTTGAAGAGAACCTATTTGAATGATAATTTCTATGGTTTTTAAGTGTCATTAATTAGATTAAATTGATAACAACATTTTCAGTTGTAATTGATGAAATTGATAATAGTGTCATGTTATCATGACTTCTTTTTAATACCTAAATGTATGTACGGTTGTTATTTCATATCTTGCATTAAAAGTGAATGTAAAAGTGATATTTTTACTAACAAATGTTTCTCAAATCCTTTAAAAGAATATTCAGCAGAAGACTTTATTAGTCCGGCTTACAGATATTGTTTAACACAAATGTCAGTCTACTTCTATTTCTGTTTGTTAATTATAAAAATTAATATGCTTACAATTGCAATATTTTATTATTCTAGGTTCTCAACCAGCTTACTGGAAGTGAGGGAATGGATAAGTTTAGAGAACAGTTTGAGAAACTTCATAAAGCGTTGAAAAAGTCACATGATGGAGAAAAGAGATTGATGCAAAAATGTCGTGAGTTGAATGCTGAGATTGTAGCGAATTCTGCCAAAGTAGCAACTGCCCTCAAACTTTCTCAGGATGACCAACATACAATTACGGAACTTAAAAAGGTAAATTTATTAGTTTCCCTTCTTGCTAAATATCAAACTCAAAATGACCAAACAGAATAACGTTCACTTAATCTGTTGGACATTCAAAAAAGTCACCTCTCTGAAGACAGTTTTTAGAAGAAGAAAAATAGAAATTTCAATAAAGTTATAATTTTAAAAATGCATACCCTTGTAAAGTGTGATGTGTAATAAAATGATGTTTAGGAAAAGTTTATTTTAAATTGTAGGAGCTTGACAGAGTATGGAAGATGGCAGATCAGGCTAATGAGAAAGAAACAAGAGCAAGGGAGACTATTCAAGATTTGAGGTTGGAGGTCATCAATTTGAGTAAGCTTGTCGAACAAGGTGCTAATCTTACAATGGGACAAGAACACAGGTTAACTTAATATAGATCAATTTTCAAAGATATTCAGTAGTTACTTTACAAAAAATCACTGTATCTGTTAAAAACAATTCTGAATGGTAGATTTTCAGTATATTTTACCATTATTGGTCTTTTTAATAATATGAAATTAAACAAAAATTTAAAAAAAATTAATTCAAGATTTGTTGCATTTTAATGTTAATACTTTGGATCTGTGAAGTATTACTTTGTATTACTATTTTTGAGTAAACTCAATAAATAATAAATTTCTTTAGGTGAAAGAATTTTCTTAATATTTAATTTTTTAAAAAAAATCCTTATTTGATATAAACATTTTACTTGCTAAGTGTAAAAAAGAAGTGACCTAAAGAAATTATATATTATTCCCCATGCTAACTAAGAATTCTATTACAGTGTGAATGGACTTTTAAAAATAAAAGAAGATTTAACAAAGGAAAGAGAAGAGCATTTAAAGGAGATTGCTAAATTACAAGAAGCTGCAGAAAACTCCAACAGTATACATAGTAAAATAGAAGGAGAAAAACAAAAATTAGACGAGAAAATTCAGGAGGTGAGATATATTACCAAAAATTACCGTTTTTAATGAGTGTTATGTTCATAGTTCAGTTTTATCTGGGATGTTCATTCTTATTACGGAAGATTTGCAATTCCATATACATGTATAATACTGTGGATTCATTTATTTTCGTGGTTACCAATTTTCTTGGTTTGAGGAAAACTTGCATATTTGTGGATATTTAATTTCGAGGTTTTCACAAATTATACATACATTCGTTTAGAAAATTTGTAATTCGTTGAGTATTGAAATTCGTGGTTCCCCTGTACCCAGAAAAGCCACGAAAATTGGTATCCAAGAATATTAATGAATTCACAGTATATTGTTTAAAATTATCTTTTCTTATCCTACCAGGAATGTTCAAAACTTTTTTACTTTAAAGGCAGTTAATTCAAGCACAACACATACACTGCATTTTATTTCATTACAAGGACCTCAACAAAACTAAATGAATACACATTACTATTTTGGTTTGAAATATGTACTTGTAAGTAGCAATTATGTTTAATTTTGTAGTTAACCCAAGACATACAAATAAGGAATAATGATGCACAAAGAGAGAATAGAAAGAAAGAAAAGATGGAAAGAGAACTAAAACAAACAAAAGCTGAGTTGGATGCAAAGAACAGTGAGATAAAATCAGCAAGATCTACAATGGAAC
Organism: Mytilus trossulus; assembly: GCF_036588685.1. Taxonomy (NCBI): domain Eukaryota; kingdom Metazoa; phylum Mollusca; class Bivalvia; order Mytilida; family Mytilidae; genus Mytilus; species Mytilus trossulus. Next base: position 72,491,588 of record NC_086376.1, on the reverse strand, counting down.
GTCACAATCTTGAGAAGTCCCATTTGGAACAGCAGCTTAAGGAACAGAGGGTATGTTATAGATAATGCATATTATAAGGTTTTTCTTGTCGTGGAACACACCGAGGGGTGTCAAGAATGATCAAATGAAAGACCGACCGGAGGGAGATCTTTCTTTGAACAATCCTGACACCCCGAGGTGTGTTCTACGACAAGAAAAACCTTAACATATGCGTTATCTGACTTATATACCGTCAAAAATATTAATTTTATAAAGATTTGTAAAATTTAGTATCCTATTTTACCGACAACACTAAGGTGGGATATTCCTTTCTAATGCGTTTAGGTTTTAATTTGCCCTGTGGCTCATTTAGAATGTGAAATAAAACTCACTAAATAATGTAAATATAAACCTTTTAAAAATTATTATCCATACACAATAAAAATATTACTGTAACTGCATGAAGTAAGACACAAATGTATTGTTACCATCCGATAACGGTGTATGACAAATACAAGACACATTGTAAGTAATTTATTGTACCACTAAGCTTATGGAAAAGGGGGTATGGGGTTTTTTTCTATTTGTTATGTTATTTCTATCGCGGAAAATTATTTTTTTTAACAATTTTACTTGAATTGAATGAAAAATTCCTTTTGGGGAAAAAATTTGGTTGCTTATATAGGGAATCACTGAAGCGTGACTAAGTGGACCCCGTCTTAGGTCAGTCAGTGCGCCCCCACTTATGAAAAGTCATGGATCCGCCACTGATACATTTCATTCAAAGATAATCAGGATATCATAATATACCCTCCGCACCCGACCATTTCGTGAGTTACGTTAATGTTATTCAATAGAATATAAGATTATCGTATTAGTTGAGTAAAAGGTATACATAAATTAAAAAAAGTTAAGAACTGACAGGAAGACGAATATAAATACATGTAGGATACAGTATGATTTCTTATTCAGTGTGTATCGTTCTGAACATGCATGAAACATTTGCCACTGGACGTTAAGCAAGCAACCAAAAATCAATCAATCTATTCAGTTTGACTCAATAAGATTTTCAAAATCTGACACACGAATATGTTAAATCTTATTTTATAAATAATTTTTAAATATTTATTTTATGAAAGTCTACATTAAAATTCATCTGACATATATGATAATGTTTCTTTATTGTAGCGATGAATTAACAAAACTTCACGTTATTTGTTTCTAAAATTAAAATGCGGGACTACAATGCGGTTTCTTTTACACCTATCATCGATTCAACCTTGAAAACAAATTTTCAAATCGGCAACAAAAAACTATTAAACAAATAAAGTTTCGAAGTTAATCATAGATTGCATCTTTATCAAGGAAAATAATGACCTCACACAGGTCATTATTTTATGCCTTGGAGCATATATCATTGAAACATGGTTACGTCCGGGTTAATCCTGAAAAAGAATGACCTGTTGTTCTGAAAGAAAATAACTCCATATAGGTATATAAGTCCTTTTGAATTTGGTATATCAAATTATAAAGCCTATAATTTAACTGTTTTTCTTGTTACCATTATGTTTATGACTATGTCTTTTTGTTGTTTATTTCTTTTGTAAAATATAAGACAGTGAATATGGTTATTTCTTACTATTATCCATATTTCTAGTTAATTGTATTATCATTGGTTACTGGTAAAATTTAAGGATAAATGAATAGGTTTTCCAACACACAATTTATAAGATAAGCATTCCAACCTATTTTTGGATATTTGTTATGCCCCATCTATAAAAGTTGAAAAATTATGTTAATTGCTTTGTGTTCCTGTCTATATCATTCTTTAATATGAGATTGGTTCAAGATATTTTTTACTGAGAGTTGTACAGGGGTGTTTCTTCTATAAAGGTACATGTATATATAATTCAGCCAACAGAATCCCCCTCCCCCTTAAAAAAATTAGAACATAAATTCCTAATTCAGTTTTAAAAGATCATCTTTCTGAAATGTGTTGGTCACCAATTTAGGCAACTATAATTCAAAGTTTTTTGTCAATGCATTTTAGAATCTGGATAAGAATGTTCTCAAAGATCACAATTTATTAACTACTATTCAATTATGTCAACATGTGGTTTATTATTCTTTCTTTCTTTTTATCAGATTATGGCAGAAAGGGCAATAAAGGATGCTGATATGCAGACAACACGTTTACAGAAACTGCAACAGGATTATGATAATCAGCTGACTAATTATGAACAACTTAATGCTGACCAGCAATCAAGACTTTCAGAACTTAAGGTAAGAAAAATAAAATTATCAGAGACGGTAAAGTAAAGTTGAAAACAAAAACAGCTATGTAAGAATAAAGAGGCTACATTGTACAACATTACAATTTTACTGCTTTACCAGGGTTTCCGCTGGCAGTCGCCATTTTCGCAATTTGCGAAAAAATAATAATTGTGGCGATAAAAATTCGTCATTTGCGAAAGAATTTGGCGAAAGAAATATAAATAATGATTTATTTTCCTCCATCTTGTTTATTTACTTTTTTTTCGAGTTTCTCGGACTTTACCCGATCAGACAATACTGGGAATTCACTTTCACATCATTAAGCATTTGGACAGAAAATCAATAATCAGCTGATTGCATTTTATAGCTATCGACAACACAGGACTAATTAATAAAGGTGTTGATTGAATTGTTTGACAAAATGATATGGTTACACAGAATTTTTTTACCACTCTAATTTCCGATGCACGTGTTTGGAGCAAACTTTTGACGTCTCCTCTCCATTTAAAGATAGTTTAGAAAAGAAAGCTGTTGCTGTGACGAAAAATGTTCAAAAGCAAAAAAAAATCGCTGAGTGAAAACTTAAGCGCTATATAACCAGGTTTAATCCACCATTTTCTACATTTCAATTCAATTCAATTCAAAGCTTTATTTATAGTCGGCATGTCATATAACAAATAAACATAAGCTCTCTGAGCTTTTATAACCGACAAACGCATACATTTACATAACAATCATACACAATACAAATATTAAAACATAAAAGACATAGAACATACATTTCAATTTGAAAATGCCTGTACCAAGTCGGGAATATGACAGTTCTTGTCCATTTGTTTTTGATGCGTTTTGTTATTTGATTTTGCCATGTGATTATGGACATTCTGGATTGATTTTCCTCTGAGTTCAGTACTTTTGTGATTTTACTTTTTAATTATTCTTTGACTTTATTTAATATAGAGGATAATTGAGTAGGGAGACTACTGTAAAGTCGTTTGAGTGACACACGTGTAGTTTTATGTCTCAACCTTTTCATTTACCATTGTCAAGAAAAGAAAACTGTCGTTAGGAAGAAATCTATCCAAAAGGTTGGGAACAACCCCTCGAATGAGAGGAACCCTTCAATGTAATGACTACACATGAAATGAGGGATTAATTTCATGTGATATAAGCTTTTTCTTGCACAATTTTTTTTTTTAAAGAAACTTTTCCTACGAACTATACTGGTATTATATAATCAAAACATATCCATTAATTTTGTTATATTCCAGGGCTTATATATATATTCTTTATTATTAAAAGCATAGTGCCCCCTCATTTAGAAAAGTTGTTTAAAAACAATGAATATTTGTTTAAGTTAAAAAAAAAATCTGTTGTTTTAAAGTAATTGTTTAGTGTTAATTCATAAAAATGTAGACTCTAAAATAAGTTTGAGAGAATAATCATAGAGACACAATGGAGCATAACGATCTTATTTAAGGGAGGAAAAGGGGGATGTTAGAAAAAAAGGTAAATTTTAAACGAAAAATATAGTTTTGTTACTTGGCGAAAAAAATAAAAAAGGGGCGAAAAAAAAATTGTTTTGGCGAAAGAGGTGGCGAAAAAAATAATTGACCCAGAGTTAACCTTGTGCTTTACAATTCATAATATGAAGTATTTTTTGTTTCAACTTATTGAGAATAAAACTCTTTGGAATAAGACTCTATAATGAAATTGAATGGTGCACATTTGTATGCTTTTTCAATAATTCTTGCAAGTTTAATATTTAATTCAAAACAATGTACCACTTCCTTACTAAATTGTCTAGTTTATTTGGAATCAGTATTAGCCACAATGGGCAGGTGGTCTAAAGATTCATCTACAATGATTACTAGTTGTTAACTCTGGGGTAATGAGTTCTAACCATACTTATGGTAAAATTTGTTCAACAGGACTCCAATCTTAATTGACAAGGTTTGAAAGCTTGTGATTCTGGATGCTTCCACTAATTAAAATTAGCCTCTATGGTATAGCTTATGTCGCTGAAAGTGGTTTTAAACTGGTGTCAAATAGAAATTTAGATTTAATTTGTAAAATGTATTACAGCAAAAAGATGATGAGATCAATCAACTGAAGAAAGAAACAACAAGATTAAATAAAGTAAGGGAGACAATCCAGAGACGACTGAGACAAATAGAAGATCTCAAAGCTGAAGTTGAACAACAGAAGGAAATCTTGAAAAGTCAAAATCTGGCTTTAGAAAGAGGTGATTATATTATGTTATTCACTGATCTTAAAGCAAAAAACAATCATTTTATTTGGAAAAAACAATAAAACTTTATTCATTTATTTTTTTCTTCAAATTTAAAAGTTATTTTTGTCATTTTTATGAAAAAAGGAAGCAGAAACATATAACAATTATTGAAATGTAAACTTTTTGAAACCATGATTTTGTGTATATTTCAGATCTTGATGCAACTATAAAGAAAGTAGATACTGGTAAAAAGGAAAACCAAGATGTTGTCAAGAAATTTGAAACGGAAAAGAAGGTAACCTATTATCAACCTTTTTTTTTAAAGATAATTTATTCAAAATTGTTTGACTTAAGTGTTTGTAAAGTTAAAAAAAAATGGTTTCTTTATAATTTACACAAAATATAGAACAAACAAATTATTGGTGTACTATTAATTAACTATGTCAAATTATGTTTTTTCAGGGTTCAGAAAAGATGAAGAATGAGTTCCAGAAAAGATTTGAGGAAATGGCTGCTGACATCAACAAATTCAAGAAAGCAGAACAGGA